>NC_052056.1:29286339-29605089 GCF_903992535.2 Arvicola amphibius | reverse complement strand
ACTTTATCTTTTATCATAACAAAGGAAAACAACTATAACTATCTATCTATTCTTCTTCAGCTCCATCAAGGACTCCAAAAGGACACAATATTGCCTAAGTAAATAAGAAATATGCAATTTCCAAACTCTAGAAATGATAGAGACATCTCACTGCCTGGACAGTCACCCAAAGTTCTTTTGTACTGTTGGGGCATCCATCTTCAGCCTTCAGGTCCATAGTATCCAGAGACATTTCCATGAAGCAGGAAATTTCAAAGGCAGTTCAGTCACTTTCTGCTGTGTCCTGCAGAATGTCTCACAGACTCTTTCATGAGTCAGGAACCCCAAAGAATCATCTCACATTTAGGCAAGTTCAGCAGTCCTCTCTGTGGGTTCCCTGTGTCCAGTTTATGCAACAGTCCAAGCAAGAGCAGTTTCTTGCCCAATGGCTATCAAACTCCATAAGGATCCTCTTCGATGCCCATCTTCCTCTTGAAGTAGCTTGTGCTGCCAGGAGCAGATGTGTCTCATTGTCATGAAAAGTCCTAAGTTATTAAGACATTTAAGTGGAATATTCTGTAGTCTTTGAAAGATATGAAGAATGTCTATCTAACTGAAATATATCTTTATATATCTAGAAAATCTAACTAACATGACTATAAGCTTTATTATTATCGATGATTATCCATTAACAACCTATATTTCTTAATTATACATTACATTTTTAAAATGAACTACACAATCACAATACTGTAATCAGTATCAGAAATACATATACATATAACAAAATTGACCTTAAATTTAAATCACTAAAGCAAAATCCATATCAATGCAAATTACTCATCTCCATATCATATCCCCCTTTAAATGTAAAAGAACACTTATAAACAATATTTGGGAACATGGGCACAGTTATTTCTCTCCAAACTGCTTCCTGCTGAATGGGGACGCTGTTAATCAGATCTTTCATGGTGTAGCCTGTGTGCCAGGTTCATCTCAGTCATCAGTTGAGTGAAGGAATTTTTTGAGGGTGTTTACAGTAACCTTTCAGGAGGGCATGGTCTATCATACCATATTGGGATATAAGCAATCCAATGGGTCTCATTTACTATAAAAATAAAAGAAGAATCTCTTTTCCAAAGTATCATATCCTTAGGTCCAAATTCTGAAGTCAAGGTATTTTCAAGATATCTTTCTTGGATTAGTTCAGCAGCATTTATAAACAAATATTCTTTAGCAGCTGTTGCTCCTTTCTCAGCATTCAAACAATTCAAAGAGAGCATAATAGTATACAGCATCAAGATTCTTTGTGTATTTTCCATCTTTGTATGGCTTTATTTTAACCTCTATTTTGTTTATTTTTACTTTTATTTTTTGACAAGTTCTCTGTATATCTTTGACGTGGAATAACTCTGCAGACCAGGCTGTCCTTGAACTCTCAGAGATCCACTTGCCTTTGCTTCCCAGGTGCTGGGATTAAAGGCGTATGCTACCACACCTTGAACTCACAGAGATCTGTCTGTCTCTGCCTTCCAAGCATTGGGATTAAAGGTGTGTCCTGCCATACCTTGAAGTCACAGAGGTCAATCTACCTCTGCCTCCCAAGTGTTGGGATTAAAGGTGTGTACCACCACAACAAACTAATTCTTTTTCTTTCTTTCTTTCTCTTTTTTAACTGTAAGAACTTTAACTTTTAGCCTGCATGTATTTTTATTTTTATTTATTTATTTATGTATTCTTGTTTTTTCGAGACAGGGTTTCTCTGTGGCTTTGGAGCCTGTCCTGGAACTAGCTCTTGTAGACCAGGCTGGTCTCGAACTCACAGAGATCCACCTGCCTCTGCCTCCCGAGTGCTGGGATTAAAGGCGTGCGCCACCACCGCCCGGCTCCTGCATGTATTTTTAACACATAGTAAACCATTTAGACATTTTCTTCGACTTTGAATCTCTCTTTACTGTATCTCTCTCTTTTTTCTGACCACATGAGCCTTTAAATTACTGAGCAATATGGGTAGGATTCAAGCTGTGGCTTTGCCAGCTAGATCAATCCCATTCCTTAGCTTTCCAGCCTCATGGCAGAAGTACTTGCTAGAGCCATTTTTATTACCACAACTCTGTGGCGTTTCAAGGTCCCTGCCAGCAAGCAAGCTGCACAACAATCAAAAGCTCCATAGTCAGGACCGCCAGCTTGAAAGAGTCAGAGTTTGTCCTGGCAGTACAGAACAGAATGCCAGCATTTTAAAACAGCACAACTTTTTTCCTGCTATGGCTGAGAACAAAGAAGCATGCAGTCAGCTTTTATCAATGCCATTTAAGTGTTTCGTAGCAGGACCTCTTAAAAGAGCTGCAGGGTTTGGCAGCTAAAACTGAGTCAGGAAGCCTCACTTAGATGAGAGCGCTTGCTCAGATCCGAGAAATTGCTACTATCAAGAAAACATGCTTTACTCTATTCTTTCCCAAGCTTTCTCAGGTTTTCTGTGGATTCAGTTATCCACGTTGGCACCATTCTGTAGTGAGGAGCTGTGGGCAGGCCTGCTTTTCATCCCGCCTGGCTCCTGCATGGTTAGCTTTACACCCGAAATAACAACACACAAATTGTATTCTTTTAAATACTGCCTGGCCCATATTAGTTTCAGCCTCTTTTTGTCTAATTCTCACATCTCTTGCTTTAACCCATATCTAATAATCTGTGTAACACCATGAATGGTGTCTTACCGGGAAATATTCAGCATCTCTGACCTGGCGGCTGGCTTCATCACTTCTGGTTGTAGAGGCAGGGCAATTGTCTGAGCCATCAACCTCACTTCCTTTTTCCTGTTCTGTCTTCTCCGCCCACCTAAATGTTGGCCAATCAAATGGGCCAGGCAGTTTCTTTATTAGCCAATGGGAATCCTCCATCACAAAAAATTCTGCAGAACACAGAAGAAAGTGACTGACAATATAGGTAGAACTGTCTTTGAAATTTCCTGCCTCATAGAAAAGTCTGGCAGATACTATGGGCCTGTAGGCTGAAGATGGGTGCCTGAAGTGTTACAGAAGAACTTTGGATGACTGTCCAGGTAGTGAGACGTCTCTGTCATTTCTAGAGTTTTGAAAGTTGCTTACAATGCACTTCCTATTAACTTAGTTAATATTATCTTCTTCTGGAGTTTTTAATGGAGTTGAAGAATAGATATAAAGTAGATATAAATATTGTAACTGTAATTCTTGCTTGATACCTGTTTTGTTATATGCGATTTTACTGTGTTAAAATAAAAACCTTCCTTTTTTATTTAAACAGAAAAGGGGAGATGAATGTGGTATTTCCCTCTGTATGCTATGATTATCATTAATGAATAAAGAACTGCTTTCAGCCTATAACAGAAAGGGTAGAGAGGAGCAGAGTAGGTGGTAACAGAGAAGGGCAGAGAGGAGCAGAGGTAGGTGGGGAGGACTGGACTGAATGCTGGGAGAAAAAAGGGCAGAGTCAGAGAGAAGCCAAGTAGCCCTGCTGGAGATAGATGCCAGAACATTTCCCAGTAAGCCACAGCCTCATGTCCATACACACGATTAATAGAATAATTGGTTTATAGAAATGGATTAAATTAATATGTAAGAGTTATTCAATAAGAATAACTAATAGAGCTAATGGGCCAAGCAGTAATTTAATTAATACATTTTTGTGTGATTATTTCGGGGCTAGGCAGCTGGGAACCAACAAGCAACCTCCTCCAACATATTTTAATAGAAGTCATTTGTAAAGTTTAGTCTATGAGTAAAAGATTATTTACAACAACATCATTTATAATTATTAATAAATTAATAAAAAGTATAATTCTTAAAAAAGGCATTGGTAAAATAATAATAGTGGATCAGAGAACATGAACTGCCATTGAAGGACACATGTAATATTTCAAAGAAATGTATAGTACGGACTTGTAATTTATAGGAATTTTTAAACACAAAACAGTGTCCTTTAACATTTATTCTATTTACAAAAAAATAGTACAATTGTTTATTTACTTTAAAATTGAATGGAATAGTTCTTATTAATGAGGAAAACTGACCATTTTCCTTTTTTGTCTTCCAAAAGTTTATGAAAAGGAAAAAAGGAATTTTGTCTTTTTCAGAAAAAGTATAAGGAATTTGTACTTCAGTACAAAGCCAGAATTCCCTATCTAACACAAAACAAAACCCCACCCAACACAACAAAACAAAGAAACAAAAACCCTTTTCCTGGTTTTTATTGTGTGTAAGGAATAAGCAGTGTTTGACGTGCCTTACCAGTACACACTCATTGTCCCTGACGTTTTTTGGCAATCAGCTGTAATGTGAGCACTAGATCTCATTTTATATCACTAGAGATGATGGCCACAGGGAGGCATTCTGTCAATGATTACAGAATTAGCATGGCACAGAGCCAGTATTTTACACGGAAATTGGTACCCATCTTTTTTTTTTTTTTTTTTTTTTTATCAAGTACTGTGCTCAAAACTACTGCATTGCTTTTTCTCAGATTTCCATGAGCCCCACAGTCTGATATCCATTTCCATCTTCATCTTTACATATAGAAATGATCTGAATTTAATCTTTTGAAACTAACATCATTCCCCACTCCCCATTTTTCCCTCCAGCTCCTCCAATGTACACCCTTGCTCTCATACAAATTCATAAACCTGCTCAGTCTGTACAATATTATTTGTATGTATATGCTTTCAGGGATCATTTTACATATACCACAAATATTTGTTCAATCACATCATTGCTCTATTAAAAATATCTATAAAGTAAAATAATATGAATATCTTTTAACAGATGAATGGATACTGGAAATAAGGTACATATGGAATAATATTCAGCTGAAAAGAATAATGAAATGTTCTTATGAATACATGAAACTAGAAAAGGACATAATGAGAGAGATTGCACAGACCTAGAAAGATATGGGTCACATTTTCTCTTGTCTGCTACTTCTAGCTCCAATCTTAAGATATGAGTATACAACCTTGAGTAACTTATGAAAACAAGATATACAAAAGAACCATTGGATGGAGGATGAGCAATATGGAGGAAAATAGTTGGGTACATGTGACTTGAAAGCAGAATGGGTAAAATGGGGGGCTTTAATTAAGGAGGAGCACAGATATGGAGGAAAAGGGAAGGTAGAAGACAAAATAACAATAAGGATTTCAGAAAAATCTCACAAATAATCATATTACTATTTATTTTAAACTAACAATAATACACATAAACATATACACATAAATATATATAGCTTAAATAAAATTTGCCAGCCTGGAAAACTATTGTTTTGGTATAATTTTCATAATTTTCTTTTCAGCAAGATGTATAACACTGTTTAACTTTTATATCTCTAATATTACTTGGAGACTTCTAGCATCTAATTGGAATTTACAAAGATTTTACAAAATTTGCCAATTTATCCCATTCATAAAGTTATGTCTAACTTTAAGTTGGTTCATTAAATTATGTTTTCAGAGTTTAAATGCTTTCTTTGTTTCTTTCATAGCTAAATAAGACCTTGGCTGAATCTAAAATTCTTAACTTAGCCTTAGATCCAGATGATTTTGTTTCAATATTTATTCAGTATTTTATGGCTTTGATGCAATAGCAAAATTCTTTTAAACAAAAAGCTTAGTTATTGGTTATTGTACACTGTAAACAAGTGAATTTTCCCATAAAGAATTCAAAATTATTATTTTTTAAAAAAATATACATGATAGTTGGCCCACATTTTTCCTAAATAATGATTTTATGAAAAAAATCTACTGGTGAGGGACAATGGTCTGTATTCTGTCAATTATATTTTAAATAATTGCTGATTGGCCAGTATCAGGCAGGAAGTATAGGCAGGACAACCAGCAGATAGGAAGTAGAGGTAGGTCAATTACAACAGGAGAATTCTGGGAAGAGGGAAGCTCTTTCTGTAGACATGACCCAGCCACAGAAAAAGGAAGATGTAACTGCCTCACTGAAATAGGTACTGAGCCATGTGGTGAACACAGATAAGAATAATGGACTAATATAAGTTGTAAGAGTTAATAAGAAGCCTGAGATACTGGGCCAATCAGTTTATAACTAATGTAGACCTCTCTGTGATTTCTTTGAGATTTAACAATTGCTGGAACTGGGCGGGACAGAAACATCCAACAACAAATGGCACCCACATGAACAAATGCATTCACATAAAGCCTAAAAGAGCTTGGGAATTAGTTCTAGACAGAAAAGAATAAAGTTAAGCACTGCTTATTGATAGCAGCATTTTCTCAGGTGGGCTCTGCTTGTTTGAGGCAAATGCTCTCATTTAAAAGACACTTCTTGACTTCAACTTTAGCTTAAAACCTTACAGATCTTTTAAGAAGTCCTGCCATGAAACACTTAAATGGTGTTGATAAAAAGTAGACTGCATGCTTTTTGGTTTTGAGCCATAGCAGGAAAAACATCATGCAGTTTTAAAATGCCAGCTTTCTGGCCCATTCTGCCAGCACAATCTCTGACTCTTTCAGGCAGGTGGTCCTACTACAGAGCATTTGAATGTGGTCTGTGAGCAGAATGCTGCAGCTTGCTTGCTGGCAGGGACCTTGAAATGCCATAGAGTTGTGGCAATAAACATGGCTACAGCTGGTACCTCTGCCATGAGGCTGCAATCTCAGAAAGCTAAAGAAATCAGCTGGATCCAGCTGTTAAAGCCACAGCTTTAATCCTACTCATATTGTTTAGCAAATTAAAGGCTCATGTGGTCAGAAAAAGAGAGAAAGATACAGTAAAGATAGATTCAATGATGAAAAAAATTCTCTAAATGGTTTACTGTGTGTTTAAAAATATATTAGGCTTGGGATTAAAAAAAGTAAAAAGAAAAAAGAGAGTAGTTAGGTGTGGTGGCAGACACCTTTAATCCCAACACTTGGGAGGCAGAAGCAGCTTGATCTCTGTGAGTTCAAGGACAGCCTGGTCTACAGAGGGAGTTCTAGGACAGCCAAAGATACACAGAGAACCTATCTCAAAAATCCAAAAATTAAAAGTAAAAATAAAATAAACAGAGTTTAAAATAAAGCCACATAAAGATGGAAAACACACAGAGTCTGGATACTGTATGTTATTATGTTCTCTTTGAGTTCTTTGAATACTGAGGAAGGAGCAACAGCTGCTAAAAGATATTTGCTTATAAATGCTGAAGAATTAATCTAAGATGTGTATTTTCCAAATACCTTGACTTTAAAATTGAAGTCAAAATATATGTTACTTTGCAGAAGATGTTTAGCTTTTGTTTCCACAGAAAATGAGATGCCATGGATTTATTCTGAGTTGAGCAAAGTCAAGCTTGATTAAGGAAGACCACTTGAGAACTCTCTGGTAGGAACAGATGGCCCAGATGTCTGAGTTCTACATCTAGAACAGCCTCAAGACTGCTACCTGAGATGATCAAGCTTCACAGGATACCCCAGTCAGGACTTGATTGTAATTCTAAATTTTTTTAGGTCCCCATAAAATTATCAGTGCCCCCAACCAGTAGGAAGTAGCCTGGAAAACTATGCCCACATTCCCCAAAAAATGGACTATGGATATTTTCCTTTGTTTAGAATAGAATGTTGGTTACAAGTTGTTATGACTAATGATTAAAAGAAAAGCTAAACAAAAAATATTATGTTCAGAGTTCTTTTTTGTTTTTTTTTTTTAAAGAGGGGGTTGTGGTGTGGGACAATTGTCTGTATTCTGTCAATTATTTTAAATAAACACTGATTGGCCAGTAGCCAGGCAGGTAATATAGGTATGACCACCAGACAGGAAGTAGAGGTAGGTCAATGAGAAAAGGAGAATTCTGGGAAGAGGGAAGTTCTTTCTGCAAACATGATCCAGCCACAGAAGAAGGAAGATGTGACTGCCTCAGTGAAATAGGTACTGAGACATGTGGCTAACACAGATAAAAATAATGGGCTAATATAAGTTGTAAGAGTTAATAAGAAGCCTTAGATACTGGGCCAATCAGTTTATAACTAATATAGACCTCTGTGTGATTTCTTTGGAACTTAGCAGGAATTGGGCAGGACAGAAACCTCTGACAAAAATCTAACTTGCATATTTATACTCTCATTTACCCCACCCTTCTTGCCTTATTTAGCTTTATACAACAAATTAATAATTCAGATGGGACAATGCTGTTTTTATTTTTTATTTTGGGTAGCTATGACCCCCTTCAAAGGGTGATCTATTCATTTTCTTTTAGCTTTTGCTTTGTTAAATTTTCTCAATTTTACTTTTAGATATTTTAGGAATGTATGTTTTCCTTTTCAATTTTATGTGGAACCTTTATTTTTTATAATGGTAATTTTCTACCTTTCTATTTACTTAATTCTGACATACATTTTATTTTTAATTTTCACTGTCTCCATTTTTCTTGTGTTGTCATATGCAAGTATTCTGTCTTGTTTTATGTTGAGGATGTTTATTTAAACTTGTGTGATATATACTAGATATTTAGACAAGTATCACCTATTTTTACTATGTCTTTTCTGGCTTGTTTCTAGTATGATCTAAAAATACCTTTCAAGTGACAAGCCAATTTTTATATTTCATTTGATTAGAAAGATTTTATATAATACACACACATATATCATCTATATCTATCTATCTATCATCTATCTATCTATCATCTATCTATCTATCATCTATCTATCTATCATCTATCTATCTATCTATCTATCTATATCTATATCTATCTATCATCTATCATCTATCTATCTATCTATATCTATACCATCTACCTATCTATCTATAAAATTTTAATCTGTTAATATTTTCTCAGCAACATCTTCACATGGCACCAGATAACTAACTGTGAGACTTCCAGACGATTCACAGTGACTTCATGTGTGGGCCTGTTCAGTTTCAAATTGACACACACAAATGCATGTATAGACATGGGAGAAGAAGGAGAAAGGAGAAAGGCAGGAAGGGAAGAAAGAAGGAAAGGAAGGAGGAAGGGAGGGAGAATCTGTATCAGTGGTCCTCTTATCTAAATTTGAAAAATTCTAAGAAAATGCTCCTAGTTCATAGGAGCCAGAATGTCAACTATGTTCACAGACAGATGCTTCCTTGGAGTTATGTAGAATGAGAGACGGGCAGCGTTCCCACCACCCTGCTCCCGGCCGCCTGGCTAGCTTATGCCCCAAAATAACAACACACAAATTGTATTCATTTAAATACTTCTTGGCCCATTAGCTCTAGCCTCTTACTGGCTAACTCACATCGTGACTAACCCATTTCTATTAATCTTTGTAGCACCACGAGGTGGTGGCTTACCGAGACGATTCTAGCCTACATCCATCTTAGGTCAGAGCTTCATCGCATCTGACTCACTTCGCTTCTTCCCAGCATTCTGTTCTGTCTTCCCTGCCTACCTATGTTCTGACCTATCAGGCCAAGCAGTTTTCTTTATTAATTAACCAATGAAACAACAGATAGATAGAAGACCCACCTACATCAGAGTTAGAAGATATTCAGTCTATTTTTCTGTGGTAGTATTCCCTCTGTATGCTGTCAGTATCATTGGTTAGAAAAGGAACTGCTTTGGGCCTAGATCAGAGCTATGGTGGAACAGATCTAGGCAGAAAAATTAAACTGAATGCTGGGAGAAAGGAGGCAGAGTTAAAGAGATGCCATGGAGCTGCTGCTGGAGACAGATATGCTGAAACTTTGCTGTTAGTATAAAACCTCATGGTGATGCACAGATTAATGGAGATGGGTTAAATTAATATGTAAGAGTTAGCAAATAAGAACCTGGAGCTAATGGGCCAAGCAGTGCTTTAAATAATTCAGTTTCTGTGTGATTATTTCAGAGCTGAGCAGCTGGGAACCAACAAGCAGTCCTCCTCACATTTTTCTTCTGTTCTCTTTCATTTCCAGTGTTATAGGGTTTAATTCATAACTCTGGAAGTCTGGTAGAAAATACTAGATTACTCTCCAATATCTATTTCCTCTTTATTTTTAGTAACAGAACACAATCTGGTTTCAGATGGTAATATGTCCACTTACACAACATTCATGCTTCTAGAATGTGTCAGGGTATGTGTGATTGCATGAGCCAGATTGTAAAATAAAATGGATAAGAGATGACAAGAAAAAGGGGAGGGTAGATACCTGCTTTGCTGATGGTTTCCAATAGATGCTTGTGACCTTGCTCTCTCTTTTCCTCTGATTTTCAAAAGAAAATTAAAACTTAAGGACAAGACATTGACTATATATAATGTTAAAGAAACCTCATTGTATTTAGAAAATAAAGGAAAAAGAAGAGAAAACATTTTATTTCCTTGGAGATTATATTAAAAGTTTCTTAAATTCATTTTCATTCACTGAAATGGTTTACAAGCTCATTTCTAAATGAAAACGGCAACACTGAGATTGTGGTAGGAAATTTCAGACTTTAATACTCAGCTATATCTATATATCTATATCTATCTATCTATCTATCTATCTATCTATCTATCTATCTATCTATCATCTATCTATATAATACACCAAGAATATAATGATCTCCTGAATCATAAAGACAACAATGAAAAGAAAAAGAATTTAAAAGCAGTCACTTTCAGGACAAAGGTAAACATGCTTAAATGTAAAACTAGTCTTCAGGGTAACTTGAAGTATGTGCGTGTGTGTAAAACTTTTACTTAATTCAGGTTATTAATGTTGAGTCATGGCAACAGCATGACTATTTGCAATCCATAGTTCTCTAGTCTTCCACTGTATCTTGTGTCATGATAGGATATCTGTATGATTTCTTGTGTTTTTCTAATCTAACTGCTGTCAATCCAAGTTTATGACTTTATGAGTTTATCAGCTGCAACTGTGTGTTCTGTTTTTTTCCAAAGGCACTGGATTTTCACACTTTTCTATACCATATGGGACCCTGGTGCAGCTAACCAAAATCTGATACACTTTTCACATATTTATACTTCACAATTCAGTCTAAAATGAAAGTTTTTGTTCGTATGTTTGTGTATTTTATATTATCATTATTTCTGTTTATTATAATTCTTACCATAATAAGAATGCTTCCATCTATAAAACAACAATCCAATAACCTTACTCTGTTTTGCATAAATATGTAAAACCTCCAGATTTTATTTTAAAGCAATGAATTAATAAAATTACTAAAGAAAAAATTCTTTAAAATTTGAGTTTTCATTTCCTCTATAAGTGTAATATAATACATACTAATTTCATACATAATGAAAAAAGTTACCGTTACAACTTGATATTATTCTCTTTTGCTTTTTTTTTCTTTTTTCTCTCTGTTTATTTATTTATTATTTACATTCCAGTGAAGGTTTCCCCTCCCTCTTTGACTTCTCATTTGTTGCTCTTCAGGAAAGGGCAGTCCTCCCAAGGACATCATCAAATCATGGTATATCAAGTTGCACGTCCTTCTGATTAAGGCTGTGCAAAGCAACCCAGAAGGAGGAAAGGGCCCAAAAAGAAGCAACAGAGTTATGGACAGTCCCTGCTCCTAGTTTAAGAGTTCCACAAGAAGACCGACTCACACAATTGTAACATATGCGGAGGGCCTATGTCAGTCCCATGCAGGCTCTCTGGTTGTCAGTTCAGTCTCTGTGTGCCCCTGTGATTTGGTTCTATGGGTTGTCTTGTGGTGTCCTTAGTGTCACTGGCTTCCGCAATCCTCCCTCCTCTTCCTCCACGAGGTTCCCGTGCTCTGCCTAACGTATGGTTGTGGGTCTCTGTATCTGTTTCCATCAGCTGCTCTGATGACAGTTGGGCTAGGCACCCATGTGTGAGTATAGATAGCAGAATATCATTAAGAATCTCTGATTTTACTTTCCCAGTCATGTTTGGTTTTATCCTATGTCTCTGAGGTATCTTGCTTCTGAGTCTGGTGTAGGGCCCGGGTCTACCCCTGTTCCTGGGGTGCATCTTGAGGACAGTTTGTGGTCAGCTAAATAAGCATCCTGTTTGTTCCAGTGCTCCCTCTGCCCCCACCTGGTGATTAGCTGTAGGGCATTGTTGACTCCATTGTTGGTATGGTAATTTCCCACCTGCCTAAGTGGAAATCCTTGAGCAACAGCGAGGTATATAAGGATTTCCCCAAAATTAAATAAACGGCATTTGGCTGATCTCCTTTCGAATGACCCAGGTCTCTGTGTGTTTTTTCAATCTCCAGGGCCTTGCCCCAGGATGGTACAGTGGCATGCAAACTGTACTGAAGGGGTAACACAGAATCGGGTGTTACAGTCTGGCCCTCAGACATGACTTCCAACTCATGGTATTGGGTCTTAAGCTGGGCCTATCTTTGGTTGGTTATTCCCAAAATTTCTACACCACCTTTACCCTAGCGCGTCTTATAAGCAAGACAAATTGTAGGCTGGCGGTCTTGACACAGGCCCTCTGGTTACAGGGGTTGGCCAGTTCAAGGTTTGTTATCCTCCAATATTAGGGGTCATCGCTATGGTCAACCTCATAGATTTCTGGAAGTTTTGATTGCACTAGGTTCATAGTTCAGCCCAGAAAAGTGCCTGGATTCCAGTTGTCTTTCCCAGCACACACACTCTCTCCATCCTCCGCCCACCTAATCACTCCTGTATCCATCCCTTGGTTCCCATCCAGATCCCTCACCCTGTTCAACACCATGTTTATTATATGTCCCCCTCACAGTGAGAATCATGCTTTACCCTTGAGCTCTCCTTACTTAGCTTCTCTCAATCTGTAGATTATAGCATGATTATCCTTTACTCTACAGCTAAAATCCATTTATAAGTGAGAACATAGCATATTTTTATTTCTGAGTCAGGTCACCTCACTCAGGATGATCTTTTCCAGTTTCATCCTTTTGCCAGCAAATTTCATTATGTCATTGTTTTTTTTTTTTTTTAACAGTCAAGTAATTTAATACTTTATTTTGTAAATATAGCACATTTTCTGTATACATTCTTCATTTGAGGGACATCTAGGTTGTTTCCATTTTTTGGCTATTATGGACAAAGATGTTATTTTTATTGATTTATTCTTTGAAATGATTATATATGTAAACAATGTATATTTATCATCCCCACCTCTCATTCTTTTACTATAGCTTCCCCAGGATCTCCATCACATCTGCCGTTCAATAGCATGTCCCTCTTTTAAAACTTTTTGTTTATTTATTTGTATTTAATCCATTGAGTCCAATTATTCCTTCTCATATGGGTCTCCCACTGGACATGGAGTCCTACAGTAGCCACCTTCCCATAGAAAGTCTCCCTAGTAGAGTCCAACTGCCAGGAGTTTCTCAGCAAAAAAGTACTCTGGGCCCCTCTCTGTTTCAAGCCTAAACTTTCAAAGAGGTTTGATCTTGTGTCTGCCTCATATACAAATAACCACAGCTGGTGGATGATCATGTCTGCAAAGCTCATGTCCCTCGTCACATTCAGGAGACAGCATTTCAGAGCACTCCTCTTCTCCATATTCTACCTATTTTTTAAAAACGTTTTCTTCCAAGATATTCTCTGAGTCTTGCAGGAAGAGGGTATAAATGTCACACCTTCATCTGCATGCTCCTACTCACTTATTCTCAGCAGTTTAAAGTGTAACCCATATATATCTTCATTCAACTCTGCTTGCTGGAATAAGAACCTTCCCTGACTAGTGTTGGAAGAAGCACACAGTTATGAAAATAAACATAAATATTTAAAAGGCATTTTTGAGAACTTGTACACGTACAGAAATAAATTTAATAGGTTCTTTCTCAGGGTTTTTGACTCCTTTAGCCACGGATGTTGGCCATAGTACCTGCCTATGAACTAGGACTCAAATCTTTTTAACAAAGCCTTTGGTTACCCCCATAAACAGCCTTGCCATTACTGCACTAGTGGCCACATTTTGTTTGACAAGTTAGTATTGTAGCAGGCAAGATCTAGTGCTGGATAAATACATTCATGTCTTTTCTCCCTGTAGCCACTATAGTTTTCATTACTTTGAAAACTAGCCAGAAGTGAGAAAGCGTCCAAACTCCAAAACTGTAGACAGGAAGATATAGTCAAAATCAGGGCTGAGGTTAGTAAAATAGAAATGGAAAAATATCAAGAATCAATGGAAAACCAGTTCTTTAAAACAAAACTGACAGAAAGCTTGTAGACGAATTAACCAAAAGGAGAACAAACTCTCAAGTTAATTAAATTAAAAGAATATATCCTATCACATATCAGTGGAATTCAGAAAATATAAAGACTTATTTTAAAATCTATTCCACTAATCTGGAGAACCAAAAGAAAAATGTATGCAATTCTAGATGTATATAAAATGACATAGTTAAAAAACATTGACGACATTTAGAAAGTCTCATAACCAACAATGAGATTAAGCTAGAAATAACAGTTTCTCGAAACAATAGACAGATATCACAGAAACACTTGAATTCATTACTGAATTCTCACAGAAATTCAGAGAAAGGCAAACAACAATACTATTTAAATTATTTCATAAAATTTTAAAAGAAAAAAAGGTTTTTATTTTTCTTTTTGAGATATTCGTTCCCTCAGAAAGTTCTTGTTCTTGGCCCTCACAGATCACAATACTTTCATCACTATAGTCCTTATTCCTACTAGGATGGCCCATTAAGCTCTACTTTATGTGTTCTTAAAGTCAGGCAGTGGTGGTGCACACCTTTAATCTCAGCACTTGGGAAGGCAGAGACAGGCAGATTTCTGTGAGTTCAAGGCCAGCCTGGTCTAGAGAGTGAGATCCAGAAGAGTCAAAGATACACAGAGAAATCTTGTCTGAAAAAACCAAGAATTAGAAAATGAAAATAAAAGAATTAGAGTTTAAAAAGCCATGTAAAGATGGAAAATACACAGAGTCTGGATTATGTTTATTATTATGTTTTCTTTGAATTTTTGACTGTGAATGAGCTAACTACAGAGAGATATTTTATTGTACAGTGATGTAGGTGTACCTTCAATCTATCTGATGATTTCATTGCCTAATTAATAAAGAAACTGCTTGGCCTGATAGGTTAGAACATAGGTGGGTGGAGTAGACAGAACAAAATGCTGGGAAGAGGGAAGTGAGGCAGATGCCTCAGGCAATTGCCATGCCTCTCCTCTCTGGGGCAATCGCCATGCCTCTCCTCTCTGGGACAGATGCCATGGAGCCAGCCACCAGGTTAGACATGTTGAATCTTTCCTGGTAAGACACCACTCGTGGTGTTACACAGATTATAAGATATGGGTTAGTCAAGATGTGAGTAAGAGGCTGAAACTAATGGGCCAGGCAGTGTTTAAATGAATACAGTTTGTGTGTTGTTATTTCGGGGCATAAAGCTAGCTGGTGGCCGGGAGCTGGGCGGCAGGAAGTGGCCCGCAGCTCATCACTACAGTACAGGCTTTGGCTTATTGATACAAATTTAATGTCAATTTTGTTATATCTTTATTTTTACTCTTGTTTAAGGTAGTATGTTTATACAGCTCATTTAAAAATGTATTGTATAGCCGGTGGTGGCGCACGCCTTTAATCCCAGCACTCAGGAGGCAGAGGTGGGCAGATCTCTGAGAGTTCGGGACCAGCCTGGTCTACAAGAACTAGCTCCAGGACAGGCTCTAAAGCTGCAGAGAAACCCTGTCTCAAAAAACCAAAAAAAAAAAAAAAAATGTATTGTATAGTCAAACACTATGGATTAACAAACAGATAGTTATCCATAATTGTCAAACTATAATTATGTTAGGTTCTTCTGGGAGCATCAATTACTTCAGAGAGGTTGACCAGCATCAAAGAAACTCATTATGGAATTTGCCTTCAATGTGACAAGGCTTGCCATTTGGGCAAGAAACTGTTTTTGAACTACTTGAGGATATACTATATGAAGTGGACATGCAGTACCCACAAAAAAGTGACTATTAAACTTTCCAAAAGACAGGCTAGTCTTTCTTGGTTCCTGCTTCACAGAAGAAACTTCCAGACATTCTTCAGGACACAGAAGAAAGTAACTGATGAACTTTTCCGGTACAAGGCAAAATAGATTTTCAATTTCCTGCTTTACTAAAAAGTATCTGCTAGATACTATGGGCCTATAGGATGGAGATGGATGTTCTAACATTACAAAAGAACTTTGGCTAAGTGTCTAGGCAGGGAGGTAATTCTGTCACTTCTAGAACTTTGGATGTTGCTTACAATGCACTTCCTGTTTATTTAGGTAATATTATATTAGTCTGGGGTATTTAATGGAGTTGTAGACTAGATAGTCAAAATTACAATTTTCCTGAGATATGATTAAAGATAAATTAGATATAAAAATATAGACTCACAAAGATAGGATAGATGATAGAGTATTTCTTAATTTGCCAAATGTAAATGAACTAAGTATTGTAACTATAATTTTGCCTTATAACATTTTGTATATGTAATTTTGCTTTGTTAAAATTAAAACCTTTTTTATTTAGACAGAAAAGGGGAGATAATGTGGGATGTCCTTTTGTATATGTGTTGCTTTTATTATTTGATGAATAAAACTCTTTTGTCAAGGGCTTCGCAGAGTAAAGCCAGGTAGGAAATCTGAGCAGAAATAGAGAAAGATTTGATAAAGTCAAGAAGACACAATGTACTGCTAAAGGAGAAAGATGCCAGAAAATTACCAGTAAGCCGCAGCCTCATGGCAATACATAGATTAATATATATGGACTAATTTAACATGTAAGAGCTAGCTAGGAATATGCCTAAGCCATTGGGCAAATGATATTGTGGTTAATATCGTTTCTGTGTAATTATTCATGTCTGGTTAGTCTGAAACCAAAAACACAGTTGCCACCTACAAACTGCTTTTCTAATCTCAAGTCCCAAAGTCCACATTCTGTCAAAAGCAGCATTATCAGACCTGTCAGAGAAATACCCTACTTTTGGTACCAGCTTCTGTCTTAGTCATTGTTCTAATACTGTAAAGAAACACTATGGCCAAGGCAATTCCTATAAAAGAAAGCATTTGATTGAGGCCTTGCTTATATTTTCAGATGCTTAATTCATTATCATCATGGCAATAAATTGCATCATATAGACATGTATGGTGCTGAAGAAGTAGCTGATCCACAAGTTCGGAGAGAGGAGAGAGGAGAGAGGAGAGAGGAGAGAGAGAGAGAGAGAGAGAGAGAGAGAGAGAGAGAGAGAGAGAGATACTGTACCTGACTTAGGCTTTTGACACCTCAGAACCTACCTTTCCAGTGTCACAACTTCCCCAAAATGTTGGCCTCCTAATCTTCTAAGCCAAACAGTTCTACCTTCTGGTGACTGTAATTCAAATACATGAGCCTGTGGGGGCAAATTTTATTCAAGTCAACCCAAGGTCCTACTTTGTAACCTAGACTGGCCTCAAAATTGAAGCAGTTCTCCTGTCTCAGCTTCCCTAATGTTGGGATTGCAAGTCACCATGCCTGACTATTAATTTATATTTGAAATATATAATTAATATAGTTTTATATATATAGTTACCTATATAGTTAATAATGTGACACACACACACACACACACACACACACATATGGTTAATATAGAGGGGTATATTTATAAATCATTGGGTTTAATTTAAAATGTATCTAAAGCAACTTTAAGCATATATAATCCCATGTTCTTATCCTGTTGTGAATATTTACACATATTTGATTACATATGGTTTCTAGTTATGCTCTGAGTTTCTTTAATTTTAGGTATGTTTCTGGCTGAATGTCTAAAATTCTTTTTGGTTCAATCAACAATTTACAGGTACTTACAACCTTACAATGAAAACACACCAGCTTCATTGACTTTAGACAAATATCCCTTTAATTTCATTACTGTGATAATTGGAATATTCATTGCTATTCCTATTAATGCATATTTGTTAAAATTCCTTATTGCTGTCATTTAGATACCTATTTTCTGATCCTCTTTATTTTCATCTACAAGGTAGTTCTTTCTGGACTTATTGAATGTTTATGTGGTTGTTCCAATTCTATCAGTTATTTGTCAATTATTGCTTCAGTTCTCTCATTACATCTAAAGAAAAAACAATATTCAAAAATAGTTTCATTTCTTTGCAGAATGAAAATAAATCAATATAGTCTTTTGAATTCCAATTTTATTTTTATCTTTTTAAAGTTATCTTTAGTTTTCAAAGTCTGAAACTTTGAAAAATCAATCTCAATACTATGATCTTGAAAATGTAAGCAAACATTGACAGAATATATATGAAAAATGATGAGTTTAAAGAAAAGGTTTTCTCTGATTTATATACTGCACAATACATCTGAATATAAACATTCTACAGTGATCTAAGAATAGGGAAAACTTCCCAATGGAGAGAGAGAGAGAGAGAGAGAGAGAGAGAGAGAGAGAGAGAGAGAGAGAGAGAGAGAGAGAGAGAGAGAGAGAGAGAAATAGATTTGAAGTAAGAAAACATGCTGGTTTTGGTTTGAATTTTTCCTTTCTGGTGACCATGAACTTTCAGTAGATAATGGGCAATCTGATACTTGAAAATTTTGAGATGTACCTTGTCTCTATAAGACAAACACATCTTGAGTTAGTGCTTCCAAAATCTACAGAGTCCAGATCTTTTTTCTAGCAAGTGTTCAGAATGTACTTATTGTTTAAATATACATTAGTCAAATATTGACTACCTTATGAAATCAAGTCAGGTGTATCCATGTACCCATTTTAAAAGTTATTCTCCCTTTTATATTTTTAGGCAAATATTCTTAATATTTCACCATTCAAATAAAAACCTAAAATTTAATTATGTAAAACATTTATTCTGCCTTTAGATCTGATATTAGATCTTCTACCTCAGCACAAACAAATTTATTTTCCTCCAGTCTAACAGCTAGGGATGCTGGAACTTGTGGTTTGAGGCACAGAAAATACCATTGATTCACATGTCAGTGCTTGGACTTAAAAGCTTTAGCTGAAATGAGAAGAAGCCAGAACTCTTTAGGAATCTCTTTTTATGTCTATGTGATACATGCTTTCCAGCACAGCAGCTTCAAGGTAGTTGGATGCATCACACAGAGATTCAAGCTCCAAAGTCAGTGTTTCAAGGGGAAACTATCAGCCAAATGTATGAGCTTCATGTGGACCATCTCTGGACTGCACATACTGCATTAGCATCACATTATGTAGACTGGAGCAGTCCTGGGCCTCCTTCCAGAGTCAAAGAAGGAAACAGCTCACTTTTCCATGTATAGTATAGCTTCACTAGAAACATGGGCCACTTCCTCGGGAGACAGTCTTTCCAAGCACACTTATTTTGTTCTCATACACTTGCGAGCAAAGGCAAACAAAACCGGACTATTGTTCTATAATTATCCATCAAGAAGGAGTGTTTAGGATAAAGGGCTAATAGTCTTCTTTGTTTTTGATTATCAATGTTCTTTTAGTTAATCATAATTATCATTATTTTTCAAGTTTCTATACACTTGAACCTCTGCCTCTATTATTCTGTAAGGCTGTTATCTAATTTTCATATTTGCAAGCAAAGAATTGCAAAAGCTTAAGGTGTATCTTTTGTGATGGATGTTTGCACATCTGAAATGTACTTTTGATATTTTCCTGTCCTTTCTGTTACTCATTTTTCTTTCATTCAAAATTTCAGGATTCTTCCCGAGTCCCACTATCTTTTCTTCCTTAATGTACTTTTTTGTTGATATTAGAAATTTAAGAATTTTTCCAGACAGACAAATATTGCAACAACTTATATAATCATCTACTGACTAACATTTTGATCAGTATTATGGAGATATGTAATGACAGAATTCATCAATTTCACATTTAAATTGTGTTTTCAAATTCATTTGGCCATGTATCTTTCACACATAGTATGGTACAGGCTACATAGATTAGCCCAGATTTTCCTCTTTTATAATTTTTCATTTATCCTCCTCATTTTATTTGGAGAAAAATTGATTGTGTTTGGATCACTGTAGTTTTATCTTTCATAATGTGTTTTCTGACACTTTTTTGTAACTTCACTCAAAAGAATTACAAAATGCAAACTATATATTTAAAGCCCCTTATACTTAATAAAAGCTTATAATATGTATCTACTAATCTTAGACAATATCAATAAATTATTATTTATTTTTGATTGCTATTGATTTGATTGTATCAGTATATTTTGTATGTATCATTTATTGTATACCTGTATTTTTTAACTTTTGATAAACCCCTCCAACCTTGTATGTCACTCAAAGAAATACGTGGCAATTTTTTCCTCTGTATATGTATGTGATCACAATATGAAGAAAGTACATTTTGTGTTATATATTATTTATCTTGACATTAATAGAAAACACAATGAAAGTAAGTTTTATCTTCTAAAAACAATTATAAAGGCATTATAAATGTATAGGAGTATCTGACAAGTAGCAGATACTCTGAGAATACTGAATTAATGGGTTATTAATACTCTATTAACAAAAACTACAGAAAATAATTTTCAAACTCCTTTACCAATTTAAAAATATCTACTGAAGTATGATAGGGCATCTCTTGGGTATATTCCCAAGAGTGGTATTGCTGGATCCTGGGGTAGGTTGATCCCAAATTTCCTGAGAAACCGCCACACTGCTTTCCAAAGTGGTTGCACAAGTGTGCATTCCCACCAGCAATGGATGAGTGTACCCCTTACTCTACATCCTCTCCAGCAAAGGCTATCATTAGTGTTTTTGATTTTAGCCATTCTGACAGGTGTAAGATGGTATCTCAAAGTTGTTTTGATTTGCATTTCCCTTATTGCCAAGGAGGTTGAGCATGACCTTAAGTGTCTTTTGGCCATTTGAGCTTCTTCTGTTGAGAATTCTCTGTTCAGTTCAGTGCCCCATTTTTTAATTGGGTTAATTAGCATTTTAGAGTCTAGTTTCTTGAGTTCTTTATATATTTTGGAGATCAGACCTTTGTTTGTTGAGGGGTTGGTGAAGATCTTCTTCCAGTCAGTAGGCTGCCTTTGTGTCTTAGTGACAGTGTCCTTTGCTTTACAGAAGTTTCTCAGTTTCAGGAGGTCCCATTTATTCAATGCTGCCCTTAATGTCTGTTTTGCTGGGGTTATACGTAAGAAGTAGTATCCAGTGCTCATGTGTTGTAGAGTACTTCCCACTTTCTCTAAGCTACAGAATTAAACCTTATCCCTAGAAATCCAGAGCTGGGGATGCAGAGATGAGTCATCAACTAAGAATGTATTGTTTTTGCAGTAGTTCCCAGTAAATTTGGTTTCTGAACAGTTTCATGGGGTTCACAAAGAACTGCTTATTTACTTCAGCTTCAAGGTATCCCAATTCCTCTTTCTACCTCCAAAGGCACCTGAAGTCACCTGTACACACTCCTACACACACACACACACACACACACACACACACACACACACACTCACACACCTCTAAGGCCTCAAATAGTAGCCTTCAATGTGTTTAAAAATTATAAAACTTTAGGTATCATAATTCCAAGTTTTACATGTTGTAATCTCTAAACTATGTCACTGTAGACAAAAAGAAATTATTATGTATTTTTCTGTCCTTAAAACTCTTGATGGTGTGGAAAAAGTTTACTGTTTGTTGGTTCCTGGCTGCTCAGCTCCGAAATAATCACACAGAAACTGTATTATTTTAATCACAGCTTGGCCCATTAACTCTAGCTTCTTAATGGCTAACTCTTAAATATTAATTTAACCCATCTTCATTAATCTGTGTATCACCACGTGGCAGTGGCTTACTGGCAAAGTTTCAGCATGTCTGAGTCTGGGGGCATCTCCATGGCATCTCTCTGACTCCACCCTTCTTTCTCCTAGCATTCAGCCTAGCTTTCCCTGCCTACCTTAGTTCTTTCTGCCTTGCTATAGGTCCAAAGCAGTTTCTTTATTCATTAATGGTAATCACTGCACACAAAGAGGACTCCCATATCATGATGGAGCTCATGATACAGATTTTTTTCCCTCTAAGTACAAAATACAATGCATTTTAAGTAAGCTAACAGATGACCTCTTTCTCTTCTTCTTTAACTTTTTTGCTGCTATGGGATGTTTCTGTGTTAAAATGTTATGAAATTTTCCATTTAATATATATCTAATGATGCAATAATACATGTCAATAGCATTTTAATAGATCCTATGAAATTGAAGGTAGGAGAGAGAGAGAGAGAGAGAGAGAGAGAGAGAGAGAGAGAGAGAGAGAGAGAGAGAGAGAGGAATAAGGAAAAGCAGTCCCTGCCTGCTCCCTATCTGAAGTAGAAGCAGTTTCATTGTTCTGTTCATTAAAATTCAGATGTTGGTTATTGTAAAGACTGAATCCAGAGTACCTTCTTAGATTTACTTTCCTTAAGTACTTTACAGAAATATGATGTAACCTCTTCTGTTTGCCAGTAAATCATGCCAGAATCATGAGTCTCTCTGTGTTTGCCTCTTCTTTTGCCTGGAAACAATTTTTGCTTTCTTTTGTGTTATACTCTAATTTGTTCTGGAATAGCTTATGATTGCTTTATCGTATTTTATAGAAACATGATTCAATCACAATTATTCTTTTCATAGTTATTGACTAATGATATCTTGAGAGTTTCTGTAGACAGTGAGATAGGTCATGGTTTGGCTAAAAGGTATATCTCCTAAAAAGAATTCTATTTTTTTTTTCAACTTCAAATCTAAAATTTATTGCTCAATCTGTGGAAATGTTTAGCTACATAACAGCTTATTGCCTGAATACAACTTAAAAAGTGGCTTGGAGAGATGGCTCGGCAGTTAAAAGCACTACTTGCTCTTGTCTTCCCGGGGACCTGTTGGATTCCCAGCACTCACATGGCAACTAACAAGGCTGGGACTTTGTTCCTTACCTCTCTGGCCTCTGGGGATAGTACACTGATTTGTCAAACAGGTGTGTATGAAGGCAAAGCACCCATACATATAAACAAAAATAATCAAAGTCTCATAAAAAGGTTGTATGAGGACTCATTAAATTAGTCATAGTTATTTGGACAAAATTTGGTTTTGCGAAATTATTAAAATAAAAATCAGAGCTTTCAAAATGTATTCTATGAAATCTAAAGTATCTAATTATTATACTTTTATACTTTATGGTGTGAAGATTGATTCAAATCTATGAATATACCATAGGAACTTGGCTTAAGCATATTTGTGTTATCCGTTTCCTACTGGCAAAAAAATGACTATCCTGACTGACTAGTAAATCTCAAGAACAGGAGGTGCAGTGCTAGAGAATTCCTATTCTGCTATAAGTACTTCTTTGCTATGTTATTATGCTTTCTTGCTCTCTGGTTCCAGTATACCAGAACACAGAGCTTGAAACCAAGCTATTTCCATTTCCTATAATCTGAAGGTGAGTGTGCCCTCGAGTTAATATGTTCAAACTGATTTCCTATTCCAGTAGTGTGGCTGGGATATAGAGGAATGAAGTCTCTTTCATGATTCTTTGCTTTCTGCATAAAGAAATCTGAAAACAAAACAGAAAGGGTACTCAGGGACAGTTTATTGGAGCCAGGGAGAGAATATAAACTGAAAGGGAAGGCAAGCTTACAATGCTAATACCACTGAGGAGGAAAGAACGGAAAATGGAAGGAGCGTCAATGATACCTTGTGAGTTGGAAGTCACAGAATATGCAGACACAGTAGTGAATATGTGGGAATTGTTCTGAGAAGGCAGGCGAATCTGCAGGATCCCTATTGATACCACAGCCTTTCTGTCCTATGGGGACATTTGTTGCCCCATTTCCTTATCTTGGTTCATGTGTGTCATATGTCCTTTTGCATTTTGGCTTAGGTTGGGCTTCTTTCAGTTGTGAAACCGATTTCCTCTTTAATGCCTGAAGAATCTTAACTCAAAGGCTATTTTCCAGTCTTACCTGCACAGGAAAAATACCCGCAGTCTACTTCAGAGAGGTGTTACCTGGCCACTAATTGTGACATTTATGCCAGAGGATGTGGACATATTGACATTTTGTGTCCAAAATGCTACAAAGGAAGCAGATGGTTGGAGACTGTGATGGTTCTTTTTCTTGATTTCCAGCACTTCCTCTACACAGCATTAGGAAAAAGATCTCTTGGAGAAGCACAGGAACCACAAAGGCAGATCCCCTAGGAATGGGATTAGTGCCCTCATCAAGGCTGCCAGAAAGAGCAGCTCCACCTCTTCCTGCTTTGTGTGAAAACAGAGCACCAGTGTGGCATGTGGTGTGAAGCAGTGTGAGCCCACATCCCACAGTGAATCTGCTAAAGCTTTCATGTGAACTTCACGCGCTCAAGACTGCGAGTAGTTAATACACTATTTACACAATTCTCCATCTAAAATATATCGTTACTCTGAACTGAACAGACTACAGTACTTCTCCTTTTCCGGGGTGCCTTCATCTCTTTCCTTACACAGAAGCCCAACAGTTGGTGTTCCTTTACTCTCAGGGCCAGATCCCGTAGGGGGCTTCACAGTGGCTTCAACACACATTGAAAGTGTCTACAACTTTAATCCCAGCACTCGGGAGGCAGAGGCAGGTGGATCTCTGTGAGTTCGAGGCCAGCCTGGTCTACAAGAACTAGTTCCAGGACAGGCTCTAAAAAAGCTGCAGAGAAACCCTGTCTCGAAAAACCAAAAAAAAAAAAAAAAAAAAAAAAAGTGTCTACAAGTGTTGCTCAGCGCAAGACTGTCACTGAGTTTTCGACACTGCTCTGGCAACTGAGCAGGATGTACTCAGTGTGCCAAGTGAACATTCCAGAGCCCTGGGTTCTTTCTAGTCTGAACGTGGGAGCAGAGGCTTGACGAAACTCGTAATCCCGGCATTGTCTCACCTGGATACCTACTCCCCCAAAATTCAGCCTAGTTTTTTGTGCCAAGATTCTGCTTTACAGGTTCTTACATACACTTTGCTAGTACTCAGTAAGTTATGCCTGTGATAAAACAAATTTTGATAAATGTCGAAGTCCCTTGGCCTGGCATCCTTTTTGCTGTTGATTGCTGATTGTTGGCCTCAGCCCCTGGCATTTGTTGTCGCCTTAGCTTCAGCTGTGCTTTTCTCTAACATCACTGGGCTAATAGCTGTCAATTCATTAAAATAGCAGCACAAATATTTCCAACGCAGAACATGCCACCCCCAAAGGGCAGCTAGTTCTATTTTTGTCTTTCCTTTCCTTGTATAAGTGGCCACAGCACTTGTTAGAATTGGTAATTATATACAAACCGTTGCGGGTTTTCTTTTCTATTATCTTCCTATACTTTATAAAACATGGGAGAGTAAATATCTTTACTTATCGGTCATTGTATTAACTGCTAAGAAACTGACCTGGTATATTTTAATACTTTACCATGAGGGAAAAAAGGTAATTTTTTGAAGTATTTATGGAATGAAATATTTTAAGAATACTGTATGATATGCTAGAAAAGGAATTAATAGCACATGTGAATTGAAACCCTGTGCAAATTACCAAGATTCATGCATGTGCTTCTCTTGACAATACTAAGGACTATTTTAGCGTGTTACATAGAAATGAATACAATCTTGTTAGCATTTCTTTAAAATAGATTCTAATGATACCAGATACTCAATACTGGGTATTTCCTAAGTGTGCAAAGTTGTATTTCAAAGTAAAGTGAAGTTCCACCTGACTTCAACCATAGAGGAAAACAATTATTTGTTATTCTTTTGTGTATTTTTAAAAATACATTTCATTGCTGTTATATTTTCCGTCAGTGACAAGATCTAGTCCAGAGTTGTCTTCTTGCTAAGGTGTAATGCTAACTACAGCTCTACTTATTATGTATGTACTTATTTTAAAGATTTCATCAGGATTATAGCATGTCTTTTGTTTTACAAAGTATTAAATTTTTATTTGTTTATTGGTGTGTGTGTGTGTGTGTGTGTGTGTGAAGTTTTTATGTACAGTTCAGAGAATAAGTGGTTGGAGTTTCTTTTCCACTTGATCTGGTAATGCCTTGTGGATTGTCCCTGGTTTGTCAAGCTTGGTGTCAGATGCCCTTCCTTAAGACATATTGCTGTCCTAAACCTTAGTTTAAAATTTTCTTATTTCTATATTGCCATCTTGTTAGTTAGCCCTATCAACAATGATACATTAATCTGATTTTTCTCAGGATGTTATGAAATTTCAAACAGCCACTGATATGAATTGGATTAAATAGCATTTGACTTTTTATGGGCAATTTTGATAATTTACTTTTAAAAGAGAAACTGTGTTTTCCACTGCTTTTCTCTTCAGCTGTTTTGTTGTTCACAGTGGGATTAGACCACAGAAGAAGTAAATCAAAGTTGAAGTGTTCAAGCAACTCTTGCCTTGAGGTCTTGAATCAGTAATGTGCTTTGGGTGACACTTGATAAATCAAAAGAAGAAAGATTAACAAAATGATGAGTAAGCCAACGACAGAGAAACAAATATGGAGAAGAAGGGAGAAGAAGAGGAGGAGGAGGAAGAGAAGGAACAGGAGGAGAAGAAGAAGAGAAAGAGGAAAATATTATTTCATATCGTATTCCACATCCACTAAATAAAGGCACTCATAGATAGCTATTTGAATGCAATTTTAAAGCAATAGATTCTTTCCTTACACTAGTAACAGACTATTGTACCAACCGCTATAACACTGAGAAATGTGACCTTCAACAGATTTGTGAGAATAATGCTCAGTGAATGTGTGACATACTTTCTTCAAAAATCAGAAAAAAATACCTTTCTTTTCTTCCAGGTAATTCTTTTATTTTCTCTCGCCATTTCATTTTTCTTATTGTTGTTTCCCTGAGTTTTTGTTTGTTTATTTTTATTAGTTAAAATTGTATTATTATGGATATAAGATTACAGTGTAAGTAAATAACTTCACAAAATCCATGCCCTTGTTTGTGACTTCTGGGGACAGCATATATAGGTACACACCTCTCCCTCTTAGCAGAATTTCCTGAGTGGTTGTCTTTGCTAGGCATGAATGGAGTATGTACTTAAGAAAAGGAGGTGGTGAGAGGCAGAACCTCCCATGAAGGGGGTAACTTAGAACAGTCCTCTTTATCTGATCAGATTTCCCTTAGAAAACATGAAGCCAGAGGTGAAATTCAGGCCTTCAATATGGCCATTGACAGGCATTGAGCCCATGCCTGGAGTCTATCTCCATTAGAGCCTGGAACCCTGTGAATATTCCTGATCACTGACAATGAGATCAACTCAGATGGTACGTACTGAATCATAGGCTCAGTTAATGAATATTTCTACAGTTAAAACTAAACCTTCAGAAGAGCCTACCAGAACAGCTTTATTTTAACAGGTATTTGAAGCTGAAGCCTTAGATAATGAGTTCAAGATTATCCTGGGCAACTTAGTGATACCCTGTCTCAAGGTCATAAACACAAAGAGCCCTCCTCAAGATTTTAACTTAACATTATCTAAAGTTTTCTAAACTCAGTCAATCTGTTATCACTTTAATTATCCTTCTCTCCAAATGCCCCTTTATCTAATCCACAGGCTTATTGAAAGTGTATCACAATGCTATTTTAATTATTCATTAGTGAGGACAGTTCCCTGCAGAATCATAAAAGTTTTAAAACTTGTCACTCTCAAATTTCAGCAATGTAGATTAATTCCATGTCTGATGGGTGCTGCTAAGAATATTCCATATAAACAACAGTAGGGAAGGAGACAAAGAATTTGTGTGCTTCTAGCAGTACAAATTACCCAGTCCAGAAGTAATGCACTCAAACTGCTGGATTCATATTCTAACCCTCCAATTTCTACCAAATTGCCTTTTGACCTTTAACTGAAGTTTGTTCTTTTATAAGATGAAATATTAACTTCAAGAATCTTTTAAAAATTATCTCCTAATGGGAAAATTGTATTTCTAATTTGTCTCTTGGAAAGCAGTAGATATTTGAGGGAGTTGGAAATCAGTATCCAATGCGCTGATCAAGATGGCAGCCAGGTAGAGGGAGATCAAAAAAATGTTTCCGAACTGGGGACTTGATGTTTGATGCAAAGCTAAGGAGGAGTCTCAGCCTGGAGTTTCTGGTCAGACATGCGTGTGTTTTAGTTTCATATATAGTAATGTTTACTTTCTTTTCCTCCGTCAGTTTGGCAAGGAAATGTACAACCAAGAGAGGATCTAAAACAGCTTTTTTCTCTTATTCTAGAGAAAATAAAGAGTCCACGGGACAGTTTCTGTGTTACTTAGTGTTTAAGAACTAGACATACCTTGAGAGAAGAGATTAGAAATTTTTCACAACACAAGCTACATAATTGAAAATTTTATGCTTTGATGGAAAAATTCTAAGACCTAAGGATACATTTAGAAGCAAACAAACATTCAATTCTTTGCTTGCTTTATACAGAATGAAGTCTTTAGATGACTACATCCTAGTCTTGTGGATAGAGGCACGCAGGATCTCTGACATTGTGAGGTCAAATTTCATATAGAAACATGCTGAAATGTATTCCTATCCTTTGGCAAAATTATCAAATAGGTACAACTTAGCTTTATATGTTTTCTAATCATCTTTTTATTCCTAAACATATTAAGACAACATTCATCTCTCAATTTGCATAAATTCTTCACCTATCCAGTTCATTAGTTATGTTTTATAGGTCTTAGAGTGATTCTTGAATTCCAACATCATTTCATCAGCAATGTTTCATAGAGTCCATAGTGCCTGGAGCATTTAATACTGTGTGCCACCTCTGATTGCCATTGCAGTGCTTGGTCTTACCTCTTGCTTTCCTCCATCTCTTTCCTCTTCTTTTCTACTTCCTTTTAGCCTGGCTTCAGTGTGCTGCCTGGGCTGTAGTTAATGTCTAGACTCCCCATTCTCAGTCTTTAAAAGATGTGTATACCACTCCATAAGACAACGTTGTGCTCTGAAATCTTTCACCCGTTTGAGATATGGGCCTCATGTGTGAAGATTTATATGAATAGAAATAAAACAATTTGAAATTTTGCTAGTTATGTTCAGGATTTGTGTTTTCTGACTTTCAATAATACCTTGAATCTGATTGTTGTGATGAACACTCCTTAGAAGATGACTAAAGTTCATACTCTATTACTAAATAAGCCTTATGCATATGATCTATTTAAAAAGTAAGCTTAAAAAACAAACAGAAAAATATTAAATGTGTTTAAGATTATACACAGTGTCTGGAAGATGAGTTTATGTTTTTGTTTTTAGTTTTCTTCAACTTTAAAAATTGTTTAAAATGTCCTGTTTTTTAAACTACTGGATTCATCTATTTTTACCTCCAACATAATAATATCAAAAATGTAAAAAAAATAGGTATTGCTTGGAAGGATAAACTTATTGCATTAGTGAGTTTTGAAGGTCAAAGTGTAAAGAATTGTGTTCAGCTTTTTGGTGTAGCTCATAGTGTAGACTAAGTTGACCTATAGGAAGTGTTCTTAGGTAACCTTTCGATTAAATAACATGCAGCCTAAAGTATCATTGAATGGTATTTAAATGCAAGTATAGAATTGTTTTCCCTTATAACTTCCTTAATTTTCCAAAAACTAGGGACATGTAAATATCCAAAATTTTATCAAGCAATGTGGTTGAAGTACTTTTCAGAATGTAACTATTCCTAGAATATTTCAGTTTCAAAGCACATCTTCTTATATACATTAACATCTTATTTGAATTTTTCATATAGCAAAGCTTCTCATGTACCAAAACCATTATGCAACTAAGAAAATGTGAATTGACAAATATTCTTTGTGAACTATATTATAAATTACTAGTTTGAACATTTGAATTCATAATGCTATGAAAACTTTAAGAATAAATTTGCCATTATGACAAGTTTATCCAGTTGGTAAACATAGATATCATATGCCTTATGGGTATGGAGCTCACATGGATGGTTATGCTAGGCATCACTAAAAATTGCTTTTATAAATATTTCTATGTAAATCGCCTTGTTTTCTTTCAGATATATGGTATTTGATCTTTAAGAAAGTTTCAAATTTCCAAATATTTCATGCCTTTTTATGCTGGAAAAAATATAAATCAGAATAATACGACATGTCATTTAATTAAAATAAACCAGATACAAAATCTTGCCTTGTATTTACAGACAAATTTTAATGGAATATTTCATGGTCCAACACAAATATCAGACCCAATGGCACTAATTCTTGTACAGCCTTTGGCTTACCCTGTATAACAAAATCTGTTATTTAAAGTAGACTACAAAATACCTCATGGTAAGTGAACTTCCAAAGACACAAAGAAAATCTTCCATAAATTTAAAAGCTTATCTCAAATTCTTATTGTTATAAGCTTAGGATGTATATAAGGTTAATTGCATTATCTTAGGTAGTTGAAATATATTGGTTAGCGTGTGGAATTAAAAAGAAATTGTTTTATATATTTTTGTTTCTGTTCCTAGTCAACATTAATAAACACAAATAAGTGGACGTAAAATTACCTTTACAAAATTTTGAATGTTGGCAATCTCAAGCAAAATTCTTTATGTCAGTGACACTTTTTTAACCCTTAGCCAGCATATTACAAGGTTCATACATTTCAAGGAGTAATGATTAAATGCTATATCAGCAAGATAACACTTATTTTGAAGTAGCTCTCATTTTTTGAAAAAAAAAAGGTCCCTTTAGAAATTTACAAGTTGTATGTCATTGAGAAAACTTAAAAATGAATGGATATGATATGCAATCAATAAAGTATTCAAAATAATGTATTTAGTATAACAGAGAATGTTCTACATCTCTTGTCACCTTTCACTGGAGAAAAGAGAGTTCATTTTCTCAATGTCTGCTTTCAAGACTAAAATGTACTAAAAGAAGAAACAGTTCAGTAATGTCCAACAGATAACTAAAATTCAAATTTTATTTTTTCTATATTTATCAGACAACTTTTTCTGAGGAGACGTTACTGAAAGGATGGAGTATAAATGGGAACCCTGTAGGCATGTTTATAAGAGTTGTACATGACATATTTGAAGCGCCACTCAGTACACATTGAATACTTTGTAAGTATATAGGCATACCAACATGCAAGTGTCATGTACTTAATATTACAATATGCATTTTGTTTTATGAAAATGTTCATGATTAGAGTAGATTCAATAATTGTGTTCTTTTTCTGTGCGATATATTTCATTTTGGTGGATCTTCTTTACAGCGCAGAATATATTTTAATGCTGTCATAAGTATACCCTTCCAAAAGATATGGGTTTCATGTCATATATAGAAGCTTTGAAGCTACATTTCTGGGAACACCTGCATTTCTGGACACTGTTTTCAGAGATAAGTCTTTAAATTTTTTTTAATATGGTAAACTTGTTCCAAAGTTGTTGACACTGAAATATTTATGATGAGAATGGAGCTTTCTTTAAGGAATATTTATGGTAGAATAAAAAGCTAAACAACCAATTCACAAATATTGAGAAGAACTAAAAATGAAGAAAAGAGATGTCATTCCAAACACAGAAATCCTTGGGTCACTACTCAATTGCATCATTGAATCTACACCACGTACAGTGAGTACAGAGAAATAAGTTTGTAAAAAGATCAAAATGTTACATATTTATAAGGAGCAATATTACTAGCTTTGAAAAAGTCTAGATTGCTTTCCATCCTATTTATGAGATTTAGTCAACACACCAGAACCACAGAGAAAAGCAAAGAGGAGAAATATAACAGCTCTGTTTACATTTTGTACTTGTCCTTAACCGATTAGTGACTACTGCTTTCAACCATTATATTTATTGCGCATGACTCACTATCAGCAAATATAAAAACGTGTCTATTAGGATCATGTACAAGGGAAAGCATCTAAAGAAAGAAAACATTTGAGGTTTGACAGTACTGTGTGTTCGTGTAATGCTGCATTTCATGCTGCACTTAAAAGTCCATGTAGGAATCGCTACTGCTTTGACCCTGGATGTGGAAAAAGTGCTTAAGTGCTGAGCCCTGGTAGATTTTTCTTGTGCCCCTGCAATGGTCACTTGTCTTTTAACTTAACATCTTTGAAATATACAGCATATTTCCAAGGGGTATAGTGTTTTCTTTACATCTTTTTCACATTTGGGCCCATTTTCTCCAAAATAATCACACATTTCATATATATATACATATATATGTATATATACATATATATGGAAAAGATGGTAAAGAGTAAACCAAACATTATTCATAACATAACCACATAACATAGAAACATCTTACTTTAACTTCAAGCAAATTTATAGATTCACCATCATAATTTCATAAATTTATGTAATCTATTTTTCCTAAAGGAAAATACGCTCATAAAATGGCATTTTATTTGAACATATTTAAATTACACCATTGAAAAGTTCATGTCATGCCTAGGCAGAAAAAGTGGGCTTTTGTGGCAATATTTTTAATTATTTGGGGTTATTTGTTCATAAAGAGGCAGTTTTAAAATACTTATTTTTGTTTATATAGATAACACTTCTCTGGAAATTAAATCATATACATGATTTATACTTAAAACACAGTATCGAATTTCAATAAATTGTTGACCTTTAAAAATAAAATCAAATATCATATTGGATTGCAAATTGTTGCCATCAAATCACTTTTAAAAAGTTATAATTACATAACAGCAAATATTAGCTAGGCATGGAAAGAACTGCCCTCACCAAGTTTTCATATTTTACTTATATTAACTTAATGATAGAGAAGTTAAACAAACACATATCCATACACCATAGAATACACTACAAGAAGTTGGCTTTTGAGATTTCCCAGGGAGTGGGGAGTGCATTGTTATGAGAGTCCCAAAATGATTCTTCCTGGGATATCTTGTAAATATTTACTTCCTCTATTTATATTGAAGTATCATAGCCCATGTTAAAAGCGAGAGGTAGAAGAATTATTGTTAAGTATGCATGGCAGAGAAATTACCAGCTATATCCAATAACTATTGCATTCAATGTAATCTTAATACACAAAAATGCTGATGATTTTAGAACCCATTCAGATAGACTGTCCCCTTTAACTCTCTTTATTATCTTGCTACTTTCAATCCACTGCCTTTGGAAGGGTATAAAGAAGTGCAAAGGGCTTGTTTGGGTTGTGATAAGGAACAAAGGAGAGTATTAAAGAGAGAATTTCTCCATTAAAATATAGTGACTTTAGCTTTTAAATATATCCTATGTTCTTTGAATAAATTTGTACTAATAAACAAAGTACTTCAATCTATTAAAGCACATACATTTCAAAGAAAGCTCAAGAATGTCAAATTCGATTAGAAATGAATTAAAGATTAAAATCCATGTTATTTCATTCTCTGCATTAATGTTAAACACTAAAGTAAACAAATTTCCTTTGTTAACTCAATAATTAAGTAGGAAAAATATAACTTGCTGTTGTTAGTGCTTTAATACTTTATAGGTGAATTAGAAATCTCTTGGATCTTGTTTAAAGTTTTTTAAATCCCTTTGCATTAAGTATCCAGCAATAGAATTAAAGATATTGCACTGAGTATATTTCAATATTGCCAATGTGTATTTCAAAACAAATTATATTATCTACACTAAGATTTCCTCTTTCCCAGAATTCAAAATGCATATTATAATTACATGGGTTTCCGACATCCATACACAGCTAGTACAAGATACTTACATGTACATACACTGTAGTTACCTATATTTTGCATAGTTTTTAGTGTGTACTTTGTGCCACTTAACAACAAGCATTACTCATCAAGAATTTTCTTTAGAGTTTTTACTTACTTCAGTTGTGATCACTGATTAATCATTTCATTTCATATCTTTTGTATTCATCACAGATTACCATTTGCTAAGGGAAATAAAATTGGGCATTTCCGAAAGGTTTCTGGGACTAAAATACCATGGAAAGGTTGTAGTACAAAATGAAGATTCTTGTTTTTTTTTTTTTTCCACAAGTGGAAAACTGTGGGATTTTACATTTTTATTTTTTAAAATTTTGTTTATGTCCAAAAGGTGCAGAAGGAAAAGCATTTTCAATGTGCCCACTGGTAACACTTTGCAATAAGTGGCACTAAATCACACAAGAACTGCTATGTTACATGGAAGAGCCATTACTGTCAAACAGCTGCTGTACATGTGCCTATATGGAATCTCAATGCTGCTACAGTCATGAGTACATAATTACAAGTGAACCTGTCTTTTTAATTGAATATTTATATTTTTTTTTACAAAAAACGAACAACAACAGCAACAAAAAAAAAACCCCAAACAAAATAAATGAGGTGTTAGCTTCTTTGCCAAAATCAGGAAAGTTGCTTTTCTTTCTCTATTTGTTGGTTTAATTGTAGAGTTTCTATGAAAGACTAAACATCTTTAATGAAATCATCCAGTTTCTAGATTAAATCCCAATATCAGGTTTCTTAAATTGCTTCTTGTAATTTCTGGTAAAAGAAAAGAAGTTGGAATCTCTTTCTCTGTGTTTGTTTTAATATCTCTTCTCTTAAACACACACACATACATTCACACACGCAAACACATGCACACACATGCATGTACACATGAACAAACACATACACACACACACACACACACACACACACACACACACCAATCTTCTAATGGGGTATTTAGTCTTTACTATTGCAGCCAGAAACTTTTCCTTCCCCTCCCTCCCTTCACCCCCAGTTTTGGTCACCATTCTTTCCAGGATATTCAAAAAGGAAAAGAAGACAAGAAGAATGTTGGTTCGATATTTCTGATGGAGGACAATCAATGCACACTGTAAACATTTCTGGCAGAGAGGAACTTCTTTTTTAACGAATGATGCTCTGAGTCTTTGAGGAGTATGTGCACACAGTTCTTCTACTATGTCCCCTACCTACTGAACTCCCTTAACAGAGATAGAATGTGGCTTCATGTGCATGCGACTTTGCATATTTCAGGCTTCTCAGCTGACATGAGTCCAATTTAGAAATCCTATCTCAGTATTTTATTTGCTGGAATGGGGAATGCCCAGAATTCTTGTAACTTATTTCCTTTAGTGAAAAGCAAATAACCTTTCAATACAGAAAAGTATAACTCCATCACTTTTTTTTCAGGACAGGAAATGATATTGAATCAAAACTAGCTATATTTAATGGAAAACCATTTGATAAGAACCCAGAAATTTTATCTGCTAGTGGTTTTCTTTTTACAAATTCTAATGGGTATATTTCATGGAAGGGTTAAAAGAGTCAAATGTCTTAAAAGGCAAACAATTTTTGATTTCTAATTTTACAGTGCTATAAATAATGATTGTGTTATTTAGGTAACGATTTTAGCAGTTGGAGCCAAGTAGAATACAGATGAAGAAGGATGTAAATACAGCATCGATGAAGAGTAGCAATTTTGCAAATGTATCCTGAAATTAGGCTTTAAATAGTAATAGATGAGGCAGTTATACAACGTACTTAGCAATAAGAACCTTTCCATTTTGTACTAACAGGATGAATTTTGCTGTGTGGAGTCTTTCTAAAGATTATGCATTGAAAGATATGAGCAGTTTATAGACCTATTCTAGTTTCAATGTGTCTAGAGGCACCTACCTGATTCTCTCAAACTACCATACTATATTAACATATTATTGCATTTTTCCACAGATGGTATGGAGAGAACTGTAAAAACAAGCATGCAATCACATCAATGCAGACTTATTTCCTTAAAATGTCATACTGTATATGATTTATTATGTGAACACTCAACCACATCATATTATTTATGTTCTGTATATTTTGAAAAAGTGCTGCTTGACTGACATCGTCCTTTTTCTTTTGTAATAAATCAACAAGATAAATGCTACACAATTAAAAAAAATCTTGGATTTTCTAACATTTTCCTTGAAAGTTTGATACTTTTCTGATAAATAATCTAACATACAGCACCCTTGTCTTCTATTAGATAGTAACACAGGATGTTGTATTCAGTCATTCTTGTTCCCTCCAAATAAATTCCAAGGTATTGTTAAAACTCTAGGCCATCACGCTGTCAGACATCACAAGTACAGCTACCATATTGTAATATTTGTTTTCTTCTTAAAGGTGCAATGTTTGTAAATGGGAAAGTAATTTTTTAATCTAACTGGATTTTATTCTTTAGCTGCTAATAAATATAATGAAAACTATTCTAGCAATATTATATTTCACCCAAAGAAATAAGACTTTATATTGACTCTGTGTCATATTTAAGATTACAGAATTTCATAATAGTTCAATACACCAAAATTTCAAAATAATCCAGAAAAAGAGACTTTCACCTTGGAGTTAAGAGCATGGCAGGGATTTTCTATCACTCACTGTTTCATAAGTTTGTACCTCACAGAATGCATAGACAGGAATTTAATATAAAGAATTAGTTCATTTATACAGAAAACATATCCTAAATACTTCCTTTTTGGCAAATCAACATAGTTAAGCAGCCATTAAACTGCCAAATTAAAATGTGTAAGTTTTATTATTTTTATCAAACTAAGAGTTTGTTTTTAGGTTATTATTCAACTGTGGTTGTGATTTAAAACCTGAGGCTGTGCACTGGTTGTTAGCTTAAAATTACCTTTCCTTGTAACATTGTGCTTCCATTGTATAACAAATAAAAATTAACAAGAACTAGAAAAATTTGTTGTTGACAGTGCTAGGACATACAGACAAAAATACTAATATATGTTATCTACTTATAATATCAGTTTAAGTAATATCTAAAGGGATATAATGGACATTAGAAAATGCGTACTTATGACCGGATAACCTACAGCCAAAAAAGTTAAATATGTATCAAATAATGTTTAATTGGATTTACTATATGCACTATATACAGATACTAAAATGTCTCAAAATTGTGCCCTATTTCAGTTTTGTTTAGGCAGGTGAATCCTTATGGAGCAAATAAATTATAAAATCAAATAGAGAAATGAATGAAATCTTTATGATTCCCAAAGCAGTTAAATGTTCGTAATAATTTATTGGTAAATGAAGCTACAATAACCTAATGGTAGGATCTATATAATAATATAAGGTGTCATGTCATGATTATAATCCATACACATGGTGCCTGTATCAAACACTAAATTTTAAAATAGCAACTTGATACAGTATTACCATTATAATCTCAAACATTCCAGAAACTACACTACATTGTCTTCATTTTGTGTTTTCTAGGGCATATGTTTCCACAACATGTTATCTTTGAAGATAGACAAGTAGAAAACATAGTTTGTAAACCTCTAATCTTTGATTAAACGTAAGCAAGTTAGGCCATTATTACCTAATCCTGTGACCTGTGAAAACTGTTCAATAAATTCTATGACTTAAAGGAAAACAAATGTAGGGGTGGGGCTCTGCATACATTTCTTCAGTGTATCAAAACAACTCAATATCATGATCCAGCGAGATGATTAACATTGTTAAGGCTGTATATTCAAGCACTGTATGTTAAAAGAGCAATGGTGTAAAATTTAGGCAATAAGAAATGTCCTGCATTATGGATGGTACAGTAATTAAAAGATGATGCTTTCAACTGCTGATTGTTGGTTTACACTGGCTACTGAGAGCAGTACAGTATGGGTGTTAATAAAAGTAGTAGAGGATGCTTGGAATGGTTTCTGAAAGATGGTTTGCCAGTTTTCTCCAGCAGTCAGCTTGGTAGGTAAAACTCAGAGCATGTGGCCCGAATTTTAAATGAAATACTCTTTTTTCTCTTCAGCGTTGACTTGGCTGCCTTCTGCATTGATAATGGCCGTATCGGCATCTGGTGCATCTTCAGCTCCTTTAGCTTCGTTTGTTAGATATGTTCCTGTGTAAATGGAAAGAAAATGATGTTAGTTCCGGAGGTCTAATAAAATAACCGGCATCGAAGATATATTTACGTACAAGTAAAAAGCCGCACAATTTCAACTTCTAAACCAATATCCTGTTTCTTTTTCTCATTTCTTAAGAGAAGTGTTTCAAGCGAAACTGCAGTGCAGTTATTAGAAGGCAAGAGGGAGTCTTCAATGATCAGTATTTGATTTTGAATTCTTTTTTTTTTTTTTTTTTTTTTTTTTTTTTTTTTTTTTTTGATTTTTCGAGACAGGGTTTCTCTGTGGCTTTGGAGCCTGTGCTGGAACTAGCTCTTGTACACCAGGCTGGCCTCGAACTCAGAGATCCGCCTGCCTCTGCCTCCCGAGTGCTGGGATTAAAGGCGTGTGCCACCACCGCCCAGCTGATTTTGAATTCTTAACGATTGGTAAAACCGTAAAGGAAACTCACATAAAACAATCTGTACCCCTTACTAAGATGTATGCAGTCAATGGTCATCTTAAAGGTTTACCTTTATTTTTTGTTTATTCAGAACTGAGCTACCAAAACAAACTAAAAATAAAAACTCAAAAGTTGAAAAAATAACAAAACGAAACAAACAAACAAAAAGCTCAGAAAAATAATAGAAACAGTTTTAAATTGTCCAAATACTCCTGGGAATGAAAAATCATATTGAACTATGTCAATAAAGTTTAGATTGGATGATTATACAAAGAAAAATAAAATGTATAACATTTTAATTAGAATACTTTGTACTAAACACATAATTTTCCGACTAATAAGGCTACATGTATTCCCATACATCTATAAACAAATGTTTTAACCAAATATTTAGGAGTTAAATTTTAGCTCTACAAATTTACTGCTTTCCTTCAAGTTTTGTTCTTTTTTTTTTTTTTTTTAACTCAGACTTAGATTGGTGCGGTTAAATAGCATTTAGACAATGACCAGGGTTTCCAGAGTGAGCCACTGGTTCAGGGGGAAGAACATAAAGTGCATAGTTTTCTCTATCACTAAATCTGACTACAAATGTCTGATGGTCTTGTTTAAGGAAATGTTTAAATTGATTGATTTTCTACTGTTAAAGGTAGCACTGCATTTACCATTAATAAAATTAATGTTAATAAGATTAATTTTAAACCATTTGAAATATCAATTATCATCACTTCCCTGAAATAATTTCGGATTTATTTCTCCAAATCCCCTTCTTTTTTCTGTATTTCTGCCCCCACGCACATGAGAAACATACGTGGCTATATATTTCAGAATAATATTAGTTTCCCAGCCTTTTTAAATTAAAGCTAAGAGAGCCTTCTTTTCCTATTACTCACCTTTATGTCTTGCTAGATATCGGCCAAGCAGAAAAATGGAACACAGTGTGACAAACACAACTACAGCCACTATTCCTCCGATGAGAGCATGGTCAGGGCCGTTCTGGCCAGCCAGAGAGTTAGGATCTAGAAGAGAGCATGGAACATTGTTGAGGAAGTCTGTTGCTTTCTCCTTAAACACACATCTAGAACTAGAATGAGTCATTTTGAAACAGCATATTTCTATTAAACTGAACTTGTATTACTGTATATTATTTCATTCGTTTCATCAACAAATACTGTTTGTGCAGCTACAGCATGTGAATCACCTGGGGAAATAGGACTGGGCAAATTAATAAGTTTACCATTGACCTTATATTTTAAGGAAAAAGTATGAATCAAATATACACTTACAAGCTTGTTCAGTGACATATTTTTTACTTGATAGTCACATTTATTACTATGTATGTATATGTCACTTCCTATATAGATGAGGAATATCCGAATGTACCATTTTAAAATAAGATTAAAATCTGGGGTTTAATAATTTAATATTTTTCATGATACGTGTAATATTTAAAGTTCGGAAAATTGATACTTGCTCTAAAGAAGTCTTAAAAGAAATCCAACAATAATGCTTTGGGGAACTCAACTTTCAAAATCCAGACAGTCATAACAAATAATTTCATCAGAGAAAACCAAGGAGGAATAAAAAGAAAGATCTGGGGGAAGACACAGTGTGCTTGATGAAAGAGAGTAGTAAGCTTTGGTGACAGGGCTCCACTCCTGTGACGTGCTGACAGATGGCGAAAGATGAATAAACACCAGTGAGGATTAAGGGTTCATTGGATTTGTGGTTTTAGAAAAAAATGACTAGAAAAAAAATTAACAGGAACCTTTTCAATTATGCTCTTAATAAGGGTATGCTGGAAAGAAATAAACCAGTAAAGGATAAAACAACCAAAAGAAAAAAAAAAAACAAATCTAGACATTTGTGCACTCAAATGTTCACAATTGCCAGTTATGAAATTCATGCAACAAGGAACACAACTCAATGAAACTCTGAGTAAGAAACTGTTTTAAAGTTCCGCTTTACGGCAAAGATCAAATAAGCATGGGCTTCTCCTTCCCCAGCCGGCTTCTTGCCAAGATCCTCTTGTGGTTTCTTGTACTTTAGAGGCAGGATCCAGAGGAAGGAGAAAGGCAACAAATAACTTTTGGCTGGCACTAATGCTTTAAAATAAATAAAAACTCTAAGAGTAGGGGAGAAACGTGTATCTGACAAATAGATTTAGACATGTGATATTTAATGGAACCAGTGTCCTGTCAAAGAATCGTATCCAGACAAAAATAACAACCTGTGTTTAAAACTTCAAACAACCTACAGACCCCTAAACCCTATGAAAGGAGGAAATGGAATGTAAAAACTGTGTAGGCCTGATGGAGGTCCTATTTCCCAGCTCCTCCTGCAAGTGCCTTCATGGAAGAGAGCCTTACAGGTTAAAAGCAAAGAATAAACACCACCGTCAAAGCTAATGGGTATTATGATACTATTCTGTCATGCTTTGTAAGAACTTTCCATTTTCCTCTTATTTTCAAGTGTGAGGAGTGTTAATTAAAGAAGGGATAGCGTGCCTCTACATGGAGAAGAGAAGAGTATTTTTGCACTCTTGTACATGGACCGGGAAGGGTATTTATGCATAGCTTGTCTTAGTCAGGCCACCCCTCTGGATAACACAGCCAGCATGACAAAACTGTGCATACTTAAATATCTTAGAGTTTCAGTTGAGAAGATTAGCTTTATGGGATTATAAGCTGTCTATGTGAAGAGATAGCATTTTTTTTGTAAGAAAACAAAGATTAGAAGTATATTGGTAATGAGAAGATCACACTAAGGTAGAGACTTCTGACAACACACATTTCCTTTGCTTTTAATGCATAGAACTAAATGTTGTCTAGGCTTTCTTGATGTTGGACAGAATCACGAGATATGTTTTAAATAAGGAATAAAAGCCCAGAAAAATATGGTTCCCCTAATAACCTACCCAGGCGAACTAATATATATTAAATTCGAGAAATCTATTGGCATAAGTAATGTCATTCAAAGAATGGAAAAAAAAAACAGTAGCCATTTCAACAATGTCTTATAAACAATAGCTCTTTAATAAAAATAAATTAAAAACATAAAAGGATAAATATCATTAAAAAGACCATCTGCCTTGAAGTACTTGAAAGGACACACATACAAGCTAAAAATGCTCCTTTTTTTGAAACTAATTTTGCTTGCGCTGAAAATTCCCAGGCACAGTATAATGCAGTGTGGGAGATACAGAGGTAGAAAAGTACAACTTTTTAAAACAAGGAAAATAAAAAGTCAATCTGCTATAGCAGCTACCCTTAGCATTTTATATGGATTTGAGATTCTGTATATTTGTAGCCAAGTTTGTGTATCTCAAAAGGAAAAGAAAGACAAGAAAGCAGCACGATGCTTTCTTTTTTGTCTTCTCTTCCATCAAAGCTCACAAAACTGCATTCTGTATTTCTTTCTTGGAACTTTTGAACTTCAGGGTATCTCGTTGGATTATTTTTTTTTGCATTTCCTTCTTGAAATTTTCCTTCATGAATTGCTCTTCTCACGTTATTGTATGGCCTTGTACTTTGTCTTGCATTCTCAAGTTACCTAACAATCATTCTTTGAAATCTTTTCAGGCATGTCACTTATCACCTTAAGATTTTTTTACACTTGGATCTCTTTCCCTTGGAAGTCCATCTCATCCTTCACTTTTCATTTTCTGCATGTCACTTTGTAGACATTTACATCACTTATATTAGTGGGTGACTCATCTTATTTTATGAAGTACCTTTTGGTGGGGGAATATCTAGTTTTCATTTAAATGAACTATAAGGTGTCATCGGGGTAGTCACTTGACTTTGATTGTGGTGAGCTCAAAACTGCAGCCTTGCAGACACTACTCTCAGTTGCAGTCAACACCAGCAAGGCCTTTAGCCCTCAGATTTTCTGTTTTAGAAGCTCACTTTATAAACAGTATTATAGTTTTTAAATAATTTCTTCCAGTTGTCTTTCATTTGTGGTCTTCTCAAACATACACAAGTTTTTTTTTTAATTCCCTTGTTTGAAATTAATATGATTGATATGTTTCTGTTTTCTGAAACATACACAAGTTTAAACACTTTATGCAATTCAAGTCTAATTTTTGCATCAAGAGCATAGAGGTTTATGGGTAACGGTGTGAAATTCTATGTCATAACAGAAAAAATCCACAGTAACCTATATTATTATTTAAAATTACATGAATCATACATATAATATGATTTTTATGTATTCTGTGCTAATTTATTGAAAAATTTTGTAACAGACCCCTAGTAGACCCAGAAATACTAGTATACCTGATGCGATGTTAGAGGCAACATTTTTAGAAACCAGCATGTAGACCCAATAGTTGGCAAATTGGGAACAAAGAACTATCCATCAAACACTTAGTCCATCGTTTCAAGATCTAGAGAAGTTATTAAATGTACTAACATTGCTTTTTGAATTTTGTAATTTTGTTTCTCCCTAATGTGTCCTGCTAACTAAAGTGTCTCAACCAGGATATGTATTTTGTGCATTTAAGGTAAAGAGAGGTTAGGTGGCGCAATTTGGGCTAGTTCCCTGTGTAACTTACCAGTTAACAAATAAAGACTTTCTATTGACTTTAAATGTATGTATCATCTCCGAAGAAGACACCCTGTAACATTTTGTAGGTTCCAGTAAGACTCCAAAGGATACCAAGGACAAGGGCAGCAGATACCCAAGGCCAATAACTTATAGAATGGATAGTTGCATGGGAGTATGTACCCAGAGATGTTGCAGGACCCGGGCTTGTCTCCTGCCTCTGCTTCTGTCAACTCAGAGGCTCCCTGAGCCCTCCACTAAAACCAGGAAACTACAGAATGTCACCTAGATCTGTACTCTCTAGAGGTGAGTCTGTTTATAGTGCCTTCTGCATAGGACACAGGATACTGGTGTAGGAGTTCCTTCTGTTTATGTGTTGCTTTTATTGGTTAATCAATAAAGAAACTGCTTGGCCTGATAGGGCAGAACTTAGGTAGGTGGAGAAGATGGAACTGAATTCTGGGAGGAAGGAAGCAGGGTCAGGGAGAAACACCATGGAGCCTCCAGAGACAGACAGGCTGACTCTTTCCTGGTAGACCACTGCCAATTGGTAATACAGATTAATAGAAATGGGTTAAATCAAAATGTGAAAGTTAGCCAATAAGAGGCTAGAGATAAGGAGCCAAGTAGTAATTTAATGAATACAGTTTCTGTGTGATTATTTTGGGTGTAAGCTAGCGGGGCAGCCGGGACAAACAAAGGGCCCCTGCTCTCCTTGCAACAGGATACAACCCACATGCTGGTGTTTTGGGTCCATGTGAATTGTCACTGGACCCCCTAGTTTAAATCTGTATTGTGTGTATTGTGGCCCTTAGTATAATTACTATGTGTCACTCCTGTCTTTCTGTGTTTTGGTCAGTTTTTTTGTTTTTTGTTTTTTGTTTTCTGTTTTTTGCTCAGCAAAACAGATCTAAAATAGAAGGAACTTTTCCTAACCACCCTGCACTCTGTAGAGGCCCTTCTAAGGGGGGCCTACAAAGAGGTGGGTATCTAACACACAAATAACGCATTATAAGACACTTCCGGAGAAGTTCTGTATCTGATTCTGTAAAATTTCATGAACCGAGGCAGTATTGTGCTGTATTTTAATCCAGTGTAGCCTCACCACTCTAGCCCGGAAGTGACTGACGCAGTTCAATCTGTCAAACCTGACCTAATGGATGTCCTGTTACAAGAAGTTGAAGAGTACTGATAGGATCAATATTTTTCAAAATGGAATCAGATATAACAGAGCCACGGTTGTCACCTTAGACAAGACAGTGTGGGTCCGGTCTCTCAGCACAAATCACTGATCTGGCATCAACTCAGGCATGTTACTTAAGTAAGGGAAAAGCTATCACTGTGCACATGGACCGTCTAGATGCTTTGTCCCTAGCTCATGTCCATGGGGCCCTCTATATAGAGAGGGGATTCCCCACCTCAGCAGAAAAGACAAAAACAAAGAAGAGATCCTAATTCTACTAGAGGCCATTTGACTGTCAAGAAATATATGCATTATCCATGGCAAAGGACATCAAAATGGAAATTCCCAGATGCACAAGACAACCAGGCAACAGACTTGGTCACCTGCAAGGTGGCTCTTAAGAAGTGGGGCCTCTCGAGATCTCGGTTATTCTACCAGAACATGGATTGCTCCAGTGCCCAACATAAAGACCGGGAAAATGTTGCGGGGAGGGCAAAATGGAAGAAGGGACAAATGCGGGGGTGGGTATTGCAAGATGAGAGACCTGCAGTTTCAGCTAGTATTAGAAGACAGGTGGACATGAAAGTCCACCAGGCCACCCATCTAGGGGCATGTAAACCTGCTGGGTTATGCTGGCCCAGATGTTAAATCTCTCAACTGGGCAATCTTGTCAAGTTCATTATGTCCAGAGGTGCCATTGTCTACAAATGAGCCACAAATAAGGAAGAAAAGCTGTGGAGAAATCTGTGTCTTGGGAATCACCCCACGTGGACTTTGTAGAGATCAAACTCACAGTTCTTTTGTATAGTATTTGCAAATTTTCATAGAAACCTTAGTTTCAATTTGTAATGTTAATCATTGAATTTATAGTGTTGCTTAGCTTCTTGTTAGTTATGGACACCTTATAACTTTTGGGCAAAGTCTTCCATAGCACTAATAATTATTTTATCTTAATCATCTTTATAATTTATGCAAAACATTACAGCTTTCATCTCATCAAGAGTATAAATACAGATGTTCTTGGTGTTTTTAATATTTTAATGATAGTTTAGATGTAGAGCTTCTTTATATCTCTCGAGGTAAAAATAGCTTTGTAAAAATTGACATTCACTATGTATTGTTAGATGTGCTTTTTATTTCACTGTCATCTGCTATAGCTAAAAGTCTCTCCTTAATTACTATTCTTAGCAACTAAAATAAGTAATGGAGGACCAGTTAAGTACCATGTGAACAATGCAGGGATGAGGGATGATGCATAATATGTTATGCAAGAATATCTTATATACAGCCTTCTATTCATCTCCTACTGTCAGAAAAGTAAAAGATGAAGTGTGACCTTCTGAAGGTCTTTACAGATAGCTAAATTTGCATTATTATTCAAAGAGATGCATCGTCTATCTTAAAATATCATTATTTATTCTCAAGTGTTAGCTTGTGACTTTTGGCAGTTAGTCTGTGGGCACGGAAGAAAGAAAGGTTTGCCATGTGGTACTGTCATTCTCTATGACAGGAAAATGGAAGCAATACATTTAAATTCTTTTGAGCTTAATGTCTTTCAGCTAAAGTGTTTTTATTTTTTTTTTATTTTTTGATGCTTGATAAAATGTTCTAAAGAGAAACTTATGTCAATGTTATTTAGGATTAGTAATTCTTGATATTTAAAATGTCAAAGATAACATCACATTGTAAATTTATTTGAAATTTCAGTGTGAACAAGTCACAAACTATAAAACCCTATCTACAAAATCATGGCTGGGGATAATTGCTTGGTTTCACAAGTCTTTAAAACCAGTGTAAATAATACCATAAACATGCATGAGTTTGTAAATCTACCACATGTATAAAAACATGTAGATTAAAATGAAATGGCAGAGCAGTTTGAGGCTCCTCTAAAGCATAAGTCAGGGATCTCCTGGGTGACCAGACTTCATGCTTCTCTGCTTCAGACAGGATTAAGTCCTGTGCAGGATACAATGAATCCTCCCAGATCCAGTGAACTACTTTCTGTGGCTCACAAGCCAGTCTTTCACTAAGGTGAGTCATTTCCTTTGTGAGATCAGAATCGAAGGTCCTTTTCCTCCTTATTATAGCAAGTTTTGAAACTGCCTTTTCCTCCTGGCCCTTCTAAGAACTGGTCTTTCTAAGTTCTTATAGGAATCAGTCCCATCACCTCATTACAGGATATTTGTTGCCTTACCTATATCGGTATAAATTCTTGACATAAAAGGGACAATATAATTCCTTCCTCCACTTGTGGTTTTTAAAACATGTTTGAAATCTCTAAGATCTTGGAACCCCTGTTCAAGTCAGCCATAATTTCCAGGTTGAAATTCTTCTATACAGTGTAAGTAATTTCTTTTTGTTTCCAATTAATTTTTTGTCTCAGTTTCTTTTAAAGGTTCAGAGAAATATTAGTACTATTTAATATATCTGTCAATTGTTACAAACAAATTTAATTGCATTTTTATATATTTTCAGTCTGAAAAAACACTAAGGATTAAAATTTTATGTCCTTATACAAAATAATCTAAAGTTAGGCAACATTATTATTTTTATAACAAAATAAAACATTATTTAAAATAAAAACTAACTTTTTTTTTTTTTTTTTTTTGGTTTTTCGAGACAGGGTTTCTTTAAGAGAAATTTTTGATTAGCAAAAGCTTAGTAATTTTTTACATGGATGATATTGTTAACAAATGGAGAGAAATAGAAACTATTCATTCTAATTATTAAGCCATTTACTATTCTATGTTTGTCTTTGTACAAGTTTCTAATATTTTTTGAGAATTCATACAAAAATGTTTTTATATTCATCCTTTGTATCTCTTCCTAAGTCTTCCTAGATCTTCCTCCTCATCTTTCCCCAAATCCATGTCTTTTTTTTTTAATTTTTAATTGCAACCTGAGTCCAACTTGTGTTTACTTTATATTCTAAGATGTGGGGATAACTACTGAAGTGTGATCGACTCACCAGGGATCATATATCATTCAGAAAACCTATTCCTCCTCATCCTAGAAGTCATCAAATGTCTGAGTTAGGAAGAGAGACTCTGAACGTTTTCCCTGTCTATATTAGAATTCTGTATGACTTGATAGTGTGCAGTTCTTAGGTAAGCAACCACAAATTCTATGACTTCTTAAGTATAGTGGTCCTATTATGCTGAGATACACTGCTTCACTTATACCAGCCAAGGCTGCTGGCACTTGCAATCTTTCTGCTACTTCGTCCGTGATGATTCCAAAGCTGTGGGGTCAAGTAATGAGGACATATTTTGGTGCAGCTTTCCAGTGATAGTGATTCTCTGTACTTTGATAAATTGTTATTTTCTACTTTTGTCAGAATTTCAATCTCATCCTTAGAATATGAATAATTCTAATCATATAAGATTAACAAAGATAAATGTATGACTGCCATGAAACATCATAAAAGTATCTTAAAAATAAACATTAACTAAATGTTAGAACTATGCTACAAAAATGATGGAATAAGATGCTGAGTAGAGTAATAGCTTTCCTTTTTTTCTCTCCAGAAAGAAACTCTTAAATTAACATCTTTGACTTACTATGTGTGGATGGCTAATGAGAACCATGGTAAATGTCTGAATAGAAAGATGGGGAAAGTAATATAATTTGATTATTGTGAGGTTGTTAAAAACAACACATGGAACTTTGATAAATTAGGATTAAACAAGAAGATATCTTGTTGAGCTTTAAGTTTTCCAGGCCTTAGGTTATATAGGTATGTTTTGTTCATTGCACATAAGATGTTGACTTATATACTCATAATAATTCTAGATACAAAGATGAATAAACTGTGGAATGTTTATGAAATAGTGTTTGGAAAGTTTACAAGTAATGATTAATTTGAGTTTCCCAGATAGCTCAGATTCTGCTTATTTTGAAAACAATACCTAGAAACAATGAAGTTTTGCATCCATCCTCAGTGACCACTGCTTATGTTGCTTTACCTCATATCACATTATCTATTCTGCTCTGTATGCAAATTCCAAAACTCAGTGATTACTTCTGCCATGACAACTTAAGAAAATTATTTAGCTCAAGAGCTAATCCCCAGGTTCTAATTCCCACACTTAAGCATGATCATCTTTAAAGGTATAAATCTTCATGATTATAAAGATTGTATTATGCATTTGTAATGCAAGCTCAACATTTTTTTCACCTACAAGAACCAAGCAAATTAAATGAATGGGGGGGTAATATTTTTTTGTTCTGTTCCAATTGATGTTGTATACACCAATGTGCTCTACTGAACACTGGAATATTGCCCTTTCCTGATATTAAGTCATAATAATACCTCTTCTATTTAAATTGATTCAGAAATTACTGTTAAGTAAGCATGATTCATCTGACTTTTCACTTAATTACTGTTCATAATAGTTTTGCTTTAATATTAAATTTGCATTTTACTATGAACTTACAAGCCTATGTTCCTGTCTCTAAAAATAATAATGCTTCACAAAAGGCTAATAATGCCAAAAATAAGGAGTCATTATATTTTATTGGATAGAATACATTGTTATATGGCATTTGAAAAGTCCCTAAAGGGAACTATATAAAAATTTTCCCAAAGGGTCATCTTCTAGTTTAAGGATTTTCTAGCTGGGATTTCTGACGAAGACCTTCTAAAGAAGAAAACAATTTTTGTGTATGTGGTTTACACTTATTTTCAGATATAGCCTGTTTAAGAGTCAGGTGCCATGCCATATGTTTATAATTTTAGTAGCTAGAAACTGGAGTATGAGGTTTAGCTGGGCTACAAAAGCAAGAGCCTATTTCAAAAACAAAACCAGTGAAACAAAACTATATCTGACTTTAAATTTATGAGTTCTATATTAAGACTAATCACGCAACAGATTTTCAATATTAAACAAAGTAAATCTTAGGAACAGAAACACTAGCCCTCATTGTAAAGGTGCCATTATTACACATCAAGTTAATATGAGTCAAACATCCAGTGTTATTATTCCATCACTATTAGAAAATAACTGAGATAATTAGTTTAAAAAGAGAAAAGGTTAATTTTAGAGCATGACTTTAAATAACCAGTTCAAGTTGGATCAGAATCATTGCTCTGTGCTGTGGTGCCAGGTGGCAATGGCAGAATGTATGGGTGGAAAAAGAGCCCTTCACTTAAGGAGGCTTCACATTAGAAATGGCCCAGCACTTCTGGGTAGTGCCTCCCTGCACACCAAGTTTACATGAAGACAGACTGATGCACTCGACACACAAACTTTTGCATATGTTTGCATTTCTCTGTATTAGACTTCCTATCCATAAAGATTTTACAGTTATTATAAATTTATTATTATAATAATGATTACTTTATTGAATTATTGAATGCCATACTGATTAACTTATAGATAATATAGTTTATATTTTTTTGTTATTGAAATACAGAAATAATGTTGTTACCACCTACACTAATTTTAAATACTAAGGTATCCATTTCCACTTCTAAGAATGGAGGAACTTTTTAACATTTTCCCCATGAGTTATTATCTTAATTACATAACTATTGACTTAATTAACTTTCATTTATAAAGATCCAATAATATTCTGGGCATGAATAAAATGTAGACTCTATTTGTCCATGAGTATGAAAATTTAAATGAGACGTGTTTCATAATATACTATTTGTATCTTTAGAAAACCAATGTTCCATTGTCGTGTCTGTCATTTCTCTGCTCTTTTTCTCTGGTGAACTCTAGCATTTCTTTTCTTTTTTTTTTTTTTTAATGTGACTTCTTTAAGGAGGAAATATCTCAACTTTGAAGAACTGTACAACTCCAGCAAGGACTCTCAACCTGTAGAGTAGTGCAGCCATTAGTGCCAAGAGCCCTTCATAGAATGGCTTGTCTCCTTTAGCACCGTCATCCAGAAAGGGAGAAAACCTGTAGAAGATTACCCATGTGATAAGGGCAAGAGAGCAAAAGAAAGGAATGCATTGCAGGTTATCAAGGTGATCAAGGAAAAAGCCTTTGGCTACTTGGAGAAGGCAGATAAAATACCCTTTAAGCACCTGCCCCAAGTCTAATTTTCCTGAATTAAATACTAGTACTCTTAAAAAAAATCAATGACTATCTCAAAAGACACCTCACTCGGAACTGTAATATAGAAGTTCCAGTTTAAATCTGACATTTCTTTTTCTTTCTCTACCTGTGAATGAGGACATATCTGCTATGCCTTTCCCAAAAGAGTTTGGCTAAAAATGGTTTATGTGGAATCTGTTAGAATATGAATGTCTGTCTTTTCTTAAAACTCGTGTTGAAATTTTAAGCAATTCTTATGCTGACATTGGAAGGTGAAGAACTTTGTAGATGGTTATTTCATGAGGGCTATTGTTTTATTAGTCGAATTAGCGCCCATATAAAAGCAAACCCACTGATCTCCCTGAGCATTGGAACATGAGCACCCAGTGAGTACATCCCAGCTATGAAACAGAAAGAACACCATAACCAGGCATGAATTCTTCCAGTGCCTTCTTTCCAGTCTTCCTACCAAGCTCTATAGTTGTAGGAATATGTTTCCACTTTGATTAAGACAACTAAAGTATTATATTCTGTTATTGGAGTATGAATGGACTTAGGCAATATCTATACATGTATTATCTCATAGATACTCAGTGATTAGCATGGATAACATAATGATCTTTCTACCACTAGGCATTGTTTACATACCTGTATTTAGCAATATTACCTGCTTTATGAAAAAAGGCAATATTCAAATTAATTTTCTACATTAATAATTTACTTTTAAGAGTTGTTTGGCAATTTTAAATATATATATTTACTGTGTTTCCTCCCTTTTCTTTTTAACTAGAAACTTTTCTGCCTTTGAAGTAAACAGAGCTTATGTGTTGTATATTACTAGGTTCAGCTCACAAACGCAGAGAATGAATAAATGCTAACAACCATTGAGAGGAAAGACAAATGACAAATAAATGGCATTGGCATATGTCTGTTTTGGCAATGTATTCTATGCAAGTTTAAATAGATTAATGAATGTTGTTGTAAGCAAAGCAGTGGTTAAATAAATTGAATGCAATAATTCTAAAAGCCATACAATGAGGGACAAAGTACATTTCTGAAACAACAAAATACACAAAGGATACATGAATAATTATAATTAAACTAAGAAGGCTTTCCAAGTAAACAGTAACAACAAAGGCTGAATTAAAAAGTGTTTAGAAATGATGACAAGGATGTAAATGTTTAGATGGGAAAAATTTTACAGACCCTACATTACCGCAAAGCTTTAGTTTGTGCCATTGGATTTTCATGTCTATTCATTGGCAGAAATGAATGTGCTTGGAAAAAAAATCACTGAAATGCAGGAAAAGGTCACCAGTTGGAAACATTCATTTTGATGGATTAATAAATTAGGAACAAGTATTTACAGCAGCCTACAGAGTGGGGGAAAAGATCCTGACAAACCCCATATCTGACAGAGGGCTGATCTCCAAAATATATAAAGAATTGAAGAAGCTAAACATCAAAATACCAAATAATCCAAATAAACAAGGAGTAGAGATCTATACATAGAATTCTCAACAAAAGAATCTTAAATGTCCAAAAGAAACTTAAGGAATTGTTCAAAATCATTAGCCATCAAGGAAATGCAAATGAAACAACTCTGAGATACCATCTCATGTCTGTCAGATGGCTAAGATCAAAAACACTGATGGCAGATTATGTTGGAGAGGATGTGTGCTACTTTTGAGATTTACAGAAGTCATAACAGCACACCAGATAGCAAGTTTGTCTGAATTTCACCTTTTACTAGAAAATCAACTACTTTTATTATCTTATGAATTCCCCAAATCATCCAAAATTTCAAAAATTATTGATATGGATTGGGCATTGTTACTCACATGCTAGCTCATTCCCTAGAGTCAGTTGTTAGTGAAAGATGGAATTTCATCTAATAGGCAGGTTTAGAAGTGGAGTCTTTGGAAAATGCTGAAGGCTAGATAAGATCCCTAAAGCAAGATCTCTATTGTTGGATATTATCAACTTTGTAGAGAAAAGGCACAAAGACTAGGCCTATCTCATGCCTTTGTGAGCTCACAGTTTTTGCCATGTGATACTCTGTGATAGCATCTGTTAACGGTAAAGTTATCCCAGATAAGGTTCTTACTGCCTGCACTTATATTATTGAGTTGTTTATTATCTTACATATTTAATGTTAGAAGCTACAAAGTCTTTAACATTAAAAATTTAGTAACTGGACAGTTATTCCAGTGGCACAGCTCAGCACAATAGCTGGACACACATTTCTGAGAGTACAATAATCTCCATAACTGTCTAAACAAATGAAAGTTCATAAAATGAACTATATTTAAATTATGACAATGCTTTCTATTTAAGTATAAATAAATTTGCATCCTTCATGAACTGATGACTTTTTGCATATGTCACAAGAGAGAATGTGGAGGCTGAAGAGAGGATCGAAAGAGAGGATGCAGTTTGGTTCCCAGCACCCACTTTGCCTTGCATAATCATCTGTAACTCAGTTCCAAAGAATATAATTCCTCCTTTTGTCCTTGCTAAGCACCAGGCAGGAAGTTACTGCATACATGTACCCAGGTAGAACACTAATATTTTTAGGCAAAAAATGAAAACTTAACAAAATTTTAAAAAGAAAGAAGTATGTAAAATAGTTACTTAACTCTGAAACAAATTCTTTCTCAGTAGGAAATTACATTGAATATGGATATGGTAGACATACCAAAAATTAATTCTACCACTACAAGTTTCTATAAAGTATATATCAAATATTTTGTCTTATATCACTGTTACACAGCACAAGATCTAAATTCCTAATATACAAGAAATTTAATAATGAATTTTGTAATGTTTGTTACCCAGAATTTTATAGATCAAACTTGGAAATTAAAGGTCATATTGAGTAAGACCATTTAAAATGCACCAAACGAAATGTTAACTGAAAGCATTACAATATCTCTACATTATATCCATAACTAGTTTCTCAGTATATTAGGGCTGTAAAGCCTTTCCAATGTCATACCTAATATTTAAATAGGGTACAGAATGTTCATGATAAAATTCTTTAACTTTTATATATTTTGTGGGAGCCCACAGAAGTACATCAGTTCCACCTTGACTGGAGGTCAGAGAGTACAGACCTATTCTTGCTTCTTCAAGGCTGTTGACAAGATATTTGGATTAAGGTGTGGCTACTAACAAAATATCTTGACCTAGGGTATGGTTACTTGGGGTTTGAGTATTAAGATGGCTCACAGAGGTGGATCTGTTCCACCTTGACCAAAAGTCAGGGAGGTCAGGCATATTCTTGTTCCTTCAAGGAGATGACAGGAGGTTTGACCCAGGAAGTGGCTGCCAACAGGATACTTGGTCTAAGGTATCGTTGCTGCACATACTGCCTAAACAAACAGAATACTTAACTCAGGATATAGTTGCTTGATGCTTCAGATATTGAAGAGGTAATTGCCTTGTTTGTTCTTTGTATCATGTTATATAGATGCAGTTTTTTGCCTTTGTCCCCACCCTCCGTTTTTGGATTGGGGCATAAATGCATAAGGACAATAAATGCGGATGAATTTGGGATTCACTGGATTGCTCTTCAGACACTATTACATGTCTCTGTATCTCTGTTTCTTCTGCCTAAAATTTCTAACCCACAAGTTCCTACCCCATAACATACAAGCCCTGTTGAGGCTGGACCCTGACAGTGCTTAAGCAAAGCAAAAGCAGTTTAGAGCTGGAAGCTTTGTGCATGATAAAGGTTACAAAATCTATAACCTGGATCAACCCATTGGTAGGGCCAACAAGATGGCTCCTAGGTAAGTGAATATACTGATTAACAAGCCTGATGATCTCAATTTTGTAACCAGAACCCAGAAAGAAAGGACCCTGATTCCTGAAAGTTGTCCTCTTACCTCCCACATACATGCTTTCGAGAGCAGTTCCTCCCACCCACAAGATAATAAACTTAGTAAAAACACCTTCAAAATCACCCAAAAGTCATGACTGAGTACCTTGTTTTATCATTTTCATCCTTCCACATTTAACATGCTTATTTATTCCTATCTCTATATTATTTGTCATTTTTTTCTATTTTTTCCTTACATTCATACATAAGCAGTCACTTTTTCAATCTGAAATTCACACAAGGTTTCAGAAGATAACAGACTAAGTGAGCTGTCCTCTGATCTCCAGATGTACCATGAGATTCGTGTGACTGCTCTGTTTTGTTCGTGTTCTCTCTCAAACACAGATGCACTAAAATAAACCAAGAAATTAATAAATTAATGTGTACTAGTGGTAGAATATTTCATGCTCTTGAGTATTTCAATTTTAATATAATTCAATCAAATGAATATTACTTTGACTAATTAATTTATTATTTTAAGTAATAGAGTAAAATGCTAAGTGATTCTACTAGGGCAATATTAATAGCCACCAACACAATTTTAATCAGGCAATAACATTTGAAATCATTTCAGAACATATTATTATGTGACTATTTCTCATTAGTAGAATTATCTTGCATTTATTTTCTTTCTAATTATGTGTGTATCTGTGTATGTACTTGTGGAGGACTTTTACCCACAGAGGTCATAATAAGTCACACGCCTTAGAGATGGAGTTACAGGAGATTGTGACCCTTCCAGAACTGAGGCTAGGATGTGTCCTCTACAAGAGCAGTATGTATTCTCAATTACTAAGTCGCCTCTGCAGGCCCATAGAGTTATTATTAAGCTCTATTAAGACATAGAAACCTGTTATACTTATTTTTCGGTACAATATATTATAAAACGCTTACTTTCAGGAATATATATACTTCAATTACATATTGATATGTGCACACATGTCTGTATCCCTTTGTCTATCTTTCATATAAAATATCATTAATATAATAGATAGATTTGGTAGATAAACATTCTGCATCTGCATGCATGCATTAAATCTTCCCCTTCTCTATCATCTCTATTAAACATTCATATACACTTATAATAAGCATATCATTTCAATATTTCTAGGTGTACCAATATATTTCAATGTTGCTCACTGAACTTTTAGTTCTGCATAAAAATGTGCTTGAGAAGCTGGTATTTAAATATCTAATATTAAGCAAAACTTTATTGTCTATTATTTTCATAATTAGAAAACTCTGAAGAACAGAGTTCACAACACTGTCCTGCTGACGTCACTGACAAAGGGAATTGTTTCCATTAATTTCCATTAATATAAGTAGAGCAGATCAGAAAGCCTTGTTGGATGCCAGAAAGTTATGAGTATTTTCTTTCACTAAGGTGTTTTGTCTACATTTAGTTTTTCAGACATTTTGTGCATGCAGTTATAATTTCAATCTCCTAATTTGCCATGCACGGGAGAGATCACTTCTAGAATAGCATCAACACTCTACTGGGGTCCTTGTCTTTTCATACAAGCTAACTAAGCTTCTCTTTTACCCTCCATCCTGGAGGTACAAATCATTTGCTGCTGCACTTTGGTCTAGACAGTGATAGATGTAAATTCTACCCAGAGGATCATAACTACAACAGTCTGCTACTGACGAACTCGTTTTCTGACTTCTCCTGAGACAATAATAAGGCCTTGAATCAAAGGTCCACAGTAATTACCATGAGTATTTCAGATTAAATAAATGTGATAAAAGCTTCCATCTGGCTGTTGATCAAACATGTGGAAAGATGCTGATTTCCAGTGACATATTGCAATATGTCTATTCTAACAGTCCCTGATGCCGTCTTGTAAATTACTTACATTTGGGATTACTTGACTTAGGCAGACGGAAATATCACTCACTTCTTAAGTGCTGCCCAATGGGAGTTTGTGAGATGAAGTCTAATCTTATTCGTGTTAAGGAAGACATTAAGAAATAATGGAGCCAAGTTTATTTTACTAAATGACAATTGTGTTCAAAGTGTTTGAAGAAGGCAAAGTCAATTTCATATCAGTCAGTAAGCTGTTCTTGATGACAGAAAACTACATCTAAAGAGACTGGGTATTAAGATACCAGATAGATGTTTTATTACATTATACAATAGTCAAAGTAAGATAAATGAAGGCTGGATATTTACAGAGAATGTCAACAGTATAAACAGAGCATTGAAAACTAAGAAACATTTGGTTCAACATTTCCCAAGTGTTCCTTCAGTTACTGCCATTAGCACATTTTTAGAATTTAAAGGATTTAAAGATTTAAACTAAATGTATCAATTTCTGCTTATAATGATAATGAGTATGGTTGAAAGGAATGTAGTGGGAAAATAATAAACTCAAACAAAACTATTTTCCTCTGCTATCAAGAAAAACAGCACAGCGGTCACTTTCATGCAATATAATGTCACCTAAGGATACCAAGCAAGGGAATCTTGCTCCCTTGACAGGATTAACACATCTTTAAGTGGGAAATGTTTTGTCCTGAGTGTTGTCCCATGCATGCAGGTGGTTTAATTACATCTCTGCTTCATGACCTGCCAACAGACCAACTCTCTTATAGTGAGTCATGAGAAAATACTTTCCCAAAGTGTTATATCTCTCAGGAATTCAATTCTTTGTTTGCTCACTTTCATTCATGCAAATACATCTGCTTAATGGCAGAGGATTCATTGTGGATAGGGATAAAGAAGCTTGTATAATGTGGCGTATGTTAGATATTTTTTGACACAAAAGACAAATATTCTATGTTGGATCTCATATGGTGGATCTGGATTATATTTATACATGTGCATATATTACAGGAAAGAAGGAAGGAAACTCGGAGAGGAGGAAAAGTCTAAATAGGTGGGTAGGAGAGCAAGGAAGTGGAATAGAGTGTGTGTGATAAGAAATCATAAGGAGAGATTACTTTTTTTTTTTTTTTTTTTTTTTTTTTGGTTTTTCGAGACAGGGTTTCCCTGTAGTTTCTAGAGCCTGTCCTGGAGCTAGCTCTTGTAGACCAGGCTGGCCTCGAACTCAGAGATCCGCCTGCCTCTGCCTCCCGAGTGCTGGGATTAAAGGCATGCGCCACCACCACCCGGCCAAGGAGAGATTACTTAAGGGATAGAAAGGTACCAGTAAGAATGGGAGAAGTTTAAAAGGAAATGTGAACAGGGAAAATAAAAACAACATTGAATGGTAAATTTATTTGAAAATATAATGGTAAAATCCAATAGTGTTTATGCTCACTAAAATTGAATGATTACAGTTGAAAACCTTATTAAAATTTAGAAAAATACACCTACAGAGGTCAGATGCAAACTCCTTTAAGTACATGTTTGGGAGGTTAGAAGACAAAAGAAATAGGCTGTCTTGACTAACTAGTTTGTAAAACACAAGTTATTATGCAGTGAAACTGTATTCTTCAAAGTTCTAAATATAATGACCCCTAATAAATATTCTTTACAAAACTGTTTTCGTTTCAGTTTTGCTCAATTTCTGCTCAGTATTGAGCTGAATTCCATCCTGTGTAACAAATTGGACTTTGAACAAGAAAATCAATCTGGAGGGAACAGTGCTGTTGAGAATATATTTAGACTTAGATTTTTATTTGTACGTATTTATTTATTTGCTCTTTTGGCAGTGTGATGAGTACCACAGTGTGTATATGGATGTCAGTAGACAGCTTCTAGAAATCACTTCTCTGCTTAGACCATATAGGTTGTGGGGATTGATCTCAGCTTGTAAGCAACACCAAGTGCCTTTACCTGCTGGGCTATTTTGCCAACCCAGGCTTAAAATGCAACTGACAGTAAAGATCTTGCTCCCTCTGGAAATAATGAAAATGAGAATAGTATTTACTCCACTGGCTTGATGAAAGCGTGTAAAGGGTTTAACACTGGTAAATCATTATAATGACAATATTTTTGTTTGTTACTACTGTTAATGGAGGGAAAATACTTGAAATTAAATATTGGTCAAAACTAGAAAAAGCTTGCATAGCAAAGAATTATATTAGATATAACAAAAACAGAAGGCTAAAACATTTATTTTCTAGAGGGAAGGTATAAGTAAAAACAAGTTTTAATGAATAAAAGAGGAACATTTGGTTTAAATGTTCATTTTCCAATGTTGTCCAGTTTAACAGCACACGCGGAATGGTTTCAAAGGGTTTGGGGGTTGGTTTAATTGAATAATCAGCAAGTGCTGAAGTAACTTAGTTGTAAGGAAGCTTATACTATATATAAGATATAAAGATATATATATAGATATATATATAGATATAAAGAGTAAAGGAATGGTATGGTCCTAGAGACTCCAGACCAATCAATATAACTACCTTCAGCTTCCAGGAAGACTGTTGGAACAAGTACAGTAAGCATTTTACACCACCAAGAAAACAGCAAGGCTAACTAGCTAGCCTCCTTGCTTCCTCTGCCTGTAACGAAGTTCTATGGAACTTAATACACCTGCAACACTTACATCCTTGTTTGCACTATCTTCATACAATTATAGTCTTCAAAGAGTTTGGAAATGATGGAAACAAAGAAAAGGATAATTCAACTATTCTACCTTCTAGATTTTTAGTCTAAATGCAATTTTCAACACTGAACGTTAAATATCTGTTACCAGAGTTAGAAAGCTATGAAAAAGATCATACAAGTGTGGATATTACCTACACAATTTACCAACTCAAAATTTGGAGTTCTGGAGGTAATTCATCCAATTTTAGGAAATGATTTTAACTTCTTGGAGAGATAATTAGTATCAATAAAAGTTAATTATTTTTAATAGTCGTAACTAATTGTGAAATCATAGAAAGGAAAGGAAATGTGATTCTACTAAAGGGATTAAGAAGATGAATAGGAGGCTGGGTGGTGGTGGCACACACCTTTAATCTCAGCACTTGGGAGGCAGAGGCGTGTGGATCTCCGTTAGTTCGAGGCCAGCCTGGTCTACAAGAGCTAGTTCTAGGACAGGATCCAAAGCTACAGAAACACGTTGTCTCGAAAAACCAAAAAAAAAAAAAAAAAAAAAAAAAAAAAAGGAAAAAAGAAGACGAATAGGAACCTTGCACTCGTGGTACGGCTTAGAATGCAATTGAGTGGCACAAAATAGAAACACTGTCAAAGAATATAAAGGTCTAGTGGATGATGTAAAGAATTGTGGATGGGATGTGGTTTCTAGTGCCTCACTGGCTTCATTTTCCCAGGTAATGGGCTGATCCCAGGTGCTTGATGGGAAACTGACCCAACCACATGTGAATTGGTCTCCCATGCCTTCTTTCGAAATCTTAGAGGAGGTCTCTTTGCTCCTATGTGCAACATCAAAGTTGGCCATTAATTCAGACACAGCTCATGTTCCCTTGACTGCAGCAGTGTATGGGAATGAGTGTATGGGTGACCGGATCTCAGAAACTGTAGTGCATCAGGCAGCGTATATTATACCTAAGCATTTTTGTCCTCTTGGGAAAATACTTCAAACACGGATTCTAAAATGAGTGATATATGACAGATTATTTTTTTTTTCCTTTTCGAGACAGGGTTTCTCTGTGTAGCTTTGATTCCTGTCCTGGAACTAGCTCTTTTAGAGCAGGTTGGTCTTGAAATCACTCACAGAGATCTGCCTGCCTCTGACTTCCAAGTGCTGGGATTAAACGTGTGAGTCAACATCCTGGCTAATGATGATTCTTAAAATGTACTCAAGGCATCTTTCCTATTGGTCCTTCTTTTAATTGTTCCATTTTTTTATGTCATTGTCTTCCCTTGAATTTTCAACTTGTGGTTTTTGAAGCTAGATACCATGTGTTTTGAACCTCTTCTCAACTATCTCCTTGTAAGTTTCCCTGTGAATCTGTTTAAATACAGCAAACAGCAAACAAGCCACAGCTCAAATGCTATGCTGCTTTATAATTTTCTCCACAAAATATGTCTTTCACCTTTTAACTAAATATTATTGAAAATCTCACTCTGTAGAGAAAGTATACAATTACTTGCCAGAATGTAACATGTGTGGTATGTAGTCCATATCATGAAATTTCTATCACCTAAAACCATCATGATGACCCAAACAGCAGTCTAGTCTTCTACACACCCTCCAGAATTGTCAACAAGGTCCTTCTTATAGCTGGCTTCTGAAGCCCACACATGCACACCTTTTCCAAATTCATATTACTCCATTCTTAAATACCACACGTTCATATTTACCTAGTGCAATAATCCTAAACCAAGCACTAAAATTCTACAACAATCATGCTTTTGTGTCCTTTGGACAATAGCCATGGAAAGCATTGTAAAGGCTAAAATATTTATTTTGGCTCAGTTTCGGATGTGTCAGACATTGTGATCAGTGGTGTATTTTGGAGAAGATATGTTCAGTGAATGACATCTGGGAAACATGAAAAGTTAGATAAAATGCAGGGATTGGGGTTTTGGGTAATATGTTTCTCTGTGATATACCTCTTCCATCTGGGCTCAACTCCTTACCTTTCAGCACTTGTCAAAATGTTATCATAGTCAGACTCTACTAAAACAGTCATTAGCGCCTAGTCCTCAAGATCTGTTCATGACTGGAAACAAAACCATATTACATTCAGAGTTAAACTGTACTGTCTGTACAGACTTTTTAAATCCAGGCAAAGTGACAATAGAATATAACCATTATTTTAATATTAATGTTTATCAAGGACAGGGCAAATAGTGAATGTGTTAAATACTGAATGTGCTAGCTCCACCCCCAGATTTATATGCTGAAATTCTAACCCATGATATCATCATGTTCAATGGCAATTTTTCCAGTAGGAAATCAAGTTTCTGATAGTAAACTGTACTGTCTGTCCAGACTTTTTAAATCCAGGCAAAGTGACAATAGAATATAACCATTATTTTAATATTAATGCTTATCAAGGACAGGGCAAATAGTGAATGTGTTAAATACTGAATGTGCTAGCTCTACCCCCAGACTTATATGCTGAAATTCTAACCCATGATAACATAATGTTCAATGGCAATTTTTCCAGTAGGAAATCAAGTTTCTGATAGTAAAGGCAGAAGTACCAGACTGAGATTAGAACCTGCATTAGTATCAGAATAGACCATATCTTTCTTTTTGATATGTGGTTTACAGAGAGAAGTTGATCTGCTGTAGGGCAGAAGAGAGTGTTCGCCAATAACTGAACCTGTAAGGACATTCATCTTGAACTTCCCAACCTCATGGCTACAAGAAATTAGTCCCTGCAGTTTAAGCAACTACTATACAGAATTTAAGTCTAATATTTTTAGTTGATTCACACAGGATACGTTTTGTAGCAGGAGAAATCAGAAGGTAATTTAAGGCTAACAACAATTTATCTAGTCATCATGAAACCTGAAAGACATCACAAAAAAAGGGGTGATTAATGTGTGCGAGAGACAGAATTTTCAATGAGATGCTACTGGAAGTCTTGTTTAAAAGTTAAAAAAATATTTGACAAGCAATATAAATAATATTCTATGTGTTTATAGAACATTTATGTTAATAGTTAGGCTTAGGAGAAGGGAGAGAAGGATAAGCATTTATGGGCACCTTTTATCTGTATTCACACCAACTGTAACTCCAGTTCAAAATCATGATGCCCTCTATGGTCCTTTGTGCACCCACACACATTTGGCATACACTCATATAGACACACATAAAGGCACATTGAATTAAAAAAAATTTGGAACAGAAGAAAAGGGTTTAGTTATATTTATTTCACAGATAAAACATTTGAACTCTAGCCTGATAACTATGCAGACAGAGTGAAGCAAACAAGGAATGGCTGTGAGATAAATACGAGAATAATAAATACTACTGTCATTAAGACAGGTCACATATATTTGAATTGGAAGTTTGAAGGAAAAGAGGGAAAATAGATGAAGTTTAGAGGGTATTATGACCAAAATCAAAAATGATAATTTAAGAAAAATGCCTGGTTTAAGAGAAATTATTATCAAACTTTGTGGCAGAAATTGTGCAATCTAAAATACCTATAGCACAAAACCCATGGATTTAGTTTCCTAACAACCGAGCAGAAGGCAGAGTGAAATGTATTTGTATGCCATGCTAAAGTGTTTGTATTTTATTTCAGGACAATGAAATGTTAATAATTATAATCTAATAAGCATTCTTTCTAAACTGAAAAAAAATAAAGTGGCTTTGAAGGAATCATCATTAGAGAAGAGAAACTATTCAATATTTAATTGAGAGGTAAATAGTGGCAGGGTTGTGTGTGAGATCTTTCTGTATATGTGTTGCTTTTATTGGTTAATGAATAAAGAAGTTGTTTTGGGCCTGTGCAGGGCAGAATAGAGTTAGGTAGGAAAAACTAAACTGAATGCTGGGAGAAAGAAAAAAGGATTCAAGAAGAAACCATGTAGCCCCACCAGAGACAGACAATGAACAGAAACTTGCCAGTAAGCCACAGCCACATGGAGATACACAGATGAATAGAAATTGGTAAAATTAAGATGCAAGAGGTAGCCAATAAGAAACTAGAACTAATAGGCCAAGCAGTGATTTAATTAATACAGTTTCTTTGTGGTTATTTTGGGGCTGAGCAGCCAGGAACGAACAAGCAGCCTCCTACTACAGCTTAGCATGTGGAGAGTTAAAAGACTGACCCAGATATCTAAAATAAAAAAGTGAGAGGCTTGAGAGATTGCTCAGTGGTTAGATCATTTGCTATGTGAGTGTGAAGATTAGAGTTATGGTTTTCAGAACCCTGGAAAATGTCATGAAAGCATGATAGTCATCTTGTAATTCCAGATAGAAAGGCAGAGACAGGATGACTGTTGGTTAGAGAGACCTCTACACTTGACTGAGAAATCTACTTGAGGGAATAGGTAGAAGCACAATCAGGATAGATTCTCATATCAACCTTTAGCCTGTATGGACACTGGTATACATGTATACCTGCACACATGCATCCACATATATGTAGAGTATGTTCAGGTATACGTGTGTGACATAAATGACATTTGTGTGACAATACACACAAGCACACACACACACACACACACACACACACACACACACACACACTGGGCAAACATAAAGATGGTTAAACTTAAGTGAGAGAGAAATTAAGAAAATTGTGCCACTATTTACTGATAGTCATAATGCCATGACTTTAGCAACTTGGAAATAGCAGACATTTGTTTCTAAGAGTCTGGAGTCTAGAAGCCATGAAATCAAGAGAAGGCAAGATTCAGTGTCTGGCAAGTACATGTTTCTTCTTTGAAAATGTATATATCTGAACACTGAGTTAAGCTAGACTTTGAAAAGCAAATATTGTATGTTTTCACTCATTTGTGTTTACAAACTTTCTCAAGATCTCTAAAATTGGTACAAATAGTATATATAGCAGTAAAGCAGAATATAAGGGAAATAAAGAGAACGAACAAAATAGCAAAAGTAAGAAAGGCCAGAGCAGCAAATATGGAGAGAATTTTCTCAACATATAATATATACTAGACTGAAAGCAATCTTAAAAAACAGATCACCATAAATAGGGAACATGCACAATAGTAATGAAAATATTTATGTTCTTAGAGAAGGTTTAATCTATATCTGAACTCAACAGAACTTTGTACGTTTTTTAGAGAAAGGTAAGTATCATTAGTGTAAAGACCCTAACATTCAGCACCGTGGGTGACTTGATGAATTTGATTAGTGAAGTGGCTTTCTGGTGTGGCAGGGCTATCTGTCATCATCTGATTTCTGGAACAAGTGCACAGCAACGGAGATCAAGTGAAATTGACTATGAATAAATACATAGGTAGCAGCATAATACAGACAATGAGTGCCCGAGAACCGATAATGTGGAACACATGCTCATATTCCAATAAGGCACAAGTCAAAGAAATAAAGAGATCCTGATATAGAATGATTTTTAAAAATAGAAAGAAAATTAAATTTAAAATATTTTCAGAAAAATAAAGTTATTCAGAGAGAATCAGAAAGTCGGCTCTAGTTTTAAGGGAAACTGAGGGCAGAAATATCTGTTGCTTTGAAATTAGGTAGCTCTGCACACATGATTCAACAAATATTTAAATAACATTAGTTCCTCTGTTAGTTTCCTATCAAATTCTAAGTTGTAACTGTTTGAACCAAGTTGCACCACGATTTCATTTCAAATTGTAGCTCCAAACAGTAATTAGTTACAGTATAACTTTTTGATCACACCAGAGTTATCTGATAAGAAAAGTTTGTCTTTATATATACAAGTGCAGAGTTGAGGCAATTGCACCTTATCCTTTTATTACAAGTATATATAAATAATTTGCTGATATTAATTTCTTCAAAGCTACTAATATATCTGTCACATGAGCAATAAACCTAAAATCTATTAAAACATTTCTTTTTAGCTACTGCTTTTGTTTATAGTTATTGTTATTGTAAGACAAAGAACCCTTTATTCTCTGTGAGTCTATTTTATATTTAACAGTTTGCTTATTAATTGTATAGTCTATTCTAGCTCTAACACGAACACCTTTTGAAGCAGCAGCTCCTTCTAATCTTCATGTATCTGTGACAACTGGCAGAAGATTACAAGGAGCTTTAAATGCCAGCTTGAATGTCATAATTGGGTTAAAGGGTATTTCAGCTTTCGTGATGGAATTTATGAGAACTGTAATGTAGTAGGCCTATATGTTGACTAATTTGTTGGTAGATTTTGTTTAGCTATCATTTAAAAATTATGGCTGCAATCAAAAATAAAAACAACTGGAGTGACGAGTGACCATTTGTATGTAGAGCAGCAATGATTTGACAGAAGATACATTATATTGCTTTTCTGTTAGCTGAGCACTCCTAACTCTATATATCAATTATTATTTAAATATCTCTTCTGTATACATCTAGAAACAGTCCACGATAGTTTTGTAGCTCAGAGTAATTAATCAAAGCATTTTCCTAGTTCCAATCACACTTTCTTTGGTTTGTTATTTCCATTCACAGTGTCTGTTATTACATTTACACTCATAGTGTGATTCTTTTTTGATAGTGTTGACTCCAATGTTTATTGATCAAATCACCAATTTATTTTACTATTTAACAGTTTAAAATTCAACATATTAGGATATTTGTGTATTTCCCTTTGCCTTAATACCACACAAAACCACCACCACAAAAAAACAAAAAACAACACACATAATGAACTTCTTATATTAACAACTGTATTAGGACAAGTAATGCCTAACTCTGAAAACATACCACACACACACACACACACACACACACACACACACCCTGTCCATGTAGCATGAGTATTAAAATTTGCTTTTAATTTGTTCATTTTTAATTTTCAATTAAATCAAGCATTAGGTAATGATGTAGTTAGCTTCAGAGCCCTAACATATTTGAACAAGAAACAACTGCGGTTTTTCACTGTCATTTTAACTGGTGTATCTCTTCGTTAAGAGATCAAGGCGCTTGTATCTCTTTAGCATAGGATTCAGGGTGCTAACATCTTGAATACATGATATTTATATAATGTAATTGATGATTATTTTGTTTGTAAAAGTACCAGGCAGGGTACCTCATGTCTGTATTTCTAGCAATGCATTACATTGCAGAGGAATATTATAAGTTAAAGACTAGCTTTTGCAAGATACAATGTTCTCACTCCAGAAAAGAAAATAAACACACAAAAGTGCTAGCTGTGTGGTTCAATAGCTTATCATTTCCACAAGCTAATTAATGAGTGGTTTCATTTCGCATCTCAAATACCTCAAATGACCAAAACTATAAACTAAGCAAACACTAAAATAATTTGTAAATTATTAATTTTTTAAGAAAATTGAAATCTACCCAGACTTATATTTATTTTTTATACATTTTAACTACACAGTTAACTACAAAAGACCAAACCGATGCACTTATAAGAAAATATTTTTTCAAGTAGAAAATAATAATTACTTTCTTAATATAACTTAATATAAATTAATTTGGAATTAATAATAACATCTAAATAAATTATTTGTGTGCATTGGGTTCTAAGTTAGCATAGAGTCATCCAACTATTCAGTATTTTACTCATGAATCCCCACTAATCTGAACAACCTGTCATGGGTTCAATGTCAAAATTATAAATCAACTACATATTGTTTATTATGTATATTTCATCAGTCACTAAAAATGGGATAAAACTGAGGTTCTGACCCTAAAAAGAGTTCAGTTTCTGAAATGACTCCTAATGACTTTTTTTACACTCATAGATCTCTGCCTTGCTCAGCTATCATCAGGAATGCTTTCTCCAGCAGCAGAGGGGAACAAATGTAGAGACCCACACCAGAAAATATGTAGAGTGAGAGACTTTGGAATACTTGGCCCTAAATGGGAGGTCTCCATCAAATCCCTCTCCTTGGGGCTCAGGGAAGCCTGCAGAAGAGAAGGCAGAAAGAATGTAAGGAATTTCAGTGAGATTTTTGAAGTTTCCTTGTCTCATTGCACGTCAGGAATTTTTATTCCTTTTCTTTTTAAATTTTATACTTTGAAAAGTCTGACTCATGCTACACCACTGAGCTGGGAACACAGGAAACAGGAAAGTTTGGAGGGCTGTGCCTGCTGCAACAGGCACTTAGAGTTGGTAGGTCGGGAATAGCTAGGGGCTACATGGTCCAAGGAACAACACCAGAGGAGAGAATGCTTGAATTCTCCTAATTTTGAGATTAAAAAAAAAATCTGGAAAATGAAGATACAAGATTTAAGAAAGGAAAACGGAAGTACTGAAAATGGCGTGGCTCTGCCCACCTAAGCTCCCAGCCATCCAAGCCTGTGCTGCAGCTAAGTTTGTTAGCCACTGCTGGTCTCCAATGGGACCTACCAGATCCAGGGAACTCCTTGCCCCTGTTCCCGGAGGGATGACCGAGTTGTCATCGATGTGAAGAGCACAGCTCTAGCTCTGCCCATCCAGGAGTCTGTGAAATTTCAAATTATGCCTGACAGTTAGTGAGAGCCTTGTAGCTTGGATTAGAAAGATAGCTTACAGACTCTGAATGATTTTGAGAAATTGTTAAAAGGTATTTGGTGCCTGAAACCCTATTTAAAATTCCCTATGAGGGACCTTGAACCCCTCAGTGAGATTCTTAAGGGGAGTAACAATCCTGGTTCCCCCAGGCAGTTCATGGAAGTTGCTAAGCAAATTGCTGGCTCTAATGAAGCTTGCCATTAACGTGCCCATAGAGCTTTGAAAACACAACTTCAGAAAACAAATAAGGGGGAGTCATACCCTCAGTCTATTATGGAAAAAGATCTGATCCTGTTTTAATATGGGATCTAGGGCACGCTGGTGTTTTATTTCACGGGAGGAAAATGAAAGTCAATGGCTTGTGAAACATCTGGTCTGGTGTGCAGTCCAGATCTAATGAAATCATAGCTAAAGAGACCCTCCCAGAAAAGCTGGAGTGAGAAATTGCTGAACCTGTGTTCTGGAACCTCTGATGTCATCATGCTGCAATCTGAGATGTAAAGGAGATTGTGGTGATGTTTGGTGATTCCTGCCTTCCTGATAGACCTGCTACACAGATTTCCACATGTTAGTGAGTCCCGTTAACACTGGAGCCAGTCTAGGAACGCTGATTGAATATTTGGCAATTTATCCATACTATATCTTGGGACACAGAACTCATTTTTTTATCAGTATAATATTCATCTGCTGTTGAAATGGAAGCCTGGAAAACAAGTGTCTCAGAGACTTCGCTCTTTGGGAAAAAGCCTCACTGAAACAATTGAACACTATTGTTGAGGCAGTGTGTGGCTAAAGCCCTTCTTCAGTACAATAAACCCCACTGGAGGCACTGAGGAGACCCCCACAGATTTTGGTGAGGAATAAGACAAAAGATTTGCTGATGAGACTGTAATAGCTCAAACTTTTCTTAGAATGTTAGAAGCAAAAATGCAGTTGGACTATAGGAGAGGAAAAAGACTCATAGCTCACCCATCACAGAAACTTTTTCTTGGTTTATTGTTAATTTTCATACTAGAATTTTAGTATGGAGCCATTAATGTTTATAACTACTTCGGTTCTCTATGAAGATGTTACTGATTAGAAAAATAAACTGATAAGTATATAAGAAAAAAATAAGAAAAATTGGCACGATGCAAATGAATCCTTAGATTTGGTATATTTACTAAGACAAAGTTAGGCTCCAATGCTGCTAAAATTGCTAAAGATATCCTAGATCAATTTAAAAAGGCCATCGCATTTTGGTCATCCTTTACTTCTTTATTAGGAGGTTTTGTGGCCATGAGGAGCATGTATATCCCAAAACATTGTCTACTGGCCCATGATTATCTAGTCATTTGTGAACTCTCTCGATGGATAGTTGGCTCAGATTCGCATGTTGTCTAGGTATGCTCCCTCCCTTAATCCGTTATAAACAGAGGCTCATAGTCAATGCTGAGTAAGATGGTTTTTCCCTCCAGGCAATCTTAGATAGAACAAGAATGATGGAATGCATGTACCAATGACAGGTAAGTCTGGAAGGAGGAAGAGGACAATCTAAGTCAGGCACAGTCCTCTGTCCTATAGTAGAAGCATGGGCTTTAATAAATAAATTAAAAACAGAGAATATGTCAGAGCCCATGGATGTGGATCCATTCCACTTTGGCCAAAAGTCAGACAATTTAGGCTTCTTGCTCCTTCAAGGTTATGGCAGAAGGTTTGACACAGGATGTGGCTGCCTACAGGATGCTTGGCCTAAGTGTGACTGCTGTATTTCCTGCCTAAACTACAGAAGATTTACCTCAGGATATAGTTACTTCATGTCTCAGGTATTGAAGGGGCAATTGCGGTTTGTTCTTTTATCATGGTGAAAACAGACTCTTGCCTTTTTCTTCCCTTTTTGGATTGGGGTACATAAGCATATGGAAAATAAAAATGGGCAAATTCAGTATTCACTCAGTTTCCCTCCTAACTTTATTCTGTGTCTCTGTCTATTCCTTTTGAAGCCCTGCTTTTTCTGCTTAACATTTCTAATACACATGTCCCTACACTGGACCATACGAACCCACCGAGGTTGGGCCCTGACACTCTTGATTATCTGGAAGCGCATACTTCTTTCAGGAGAGTCCAGCTTTAAACCACTTTTTTCTTAGTACTCAATTGTGTCATTAGAGTTTCAAGACTGCTTTACCTCTCTATTGTCCCAAGACTATTTTCAAATGTTGTAAATTTGGGCATCTTCCAAGATCTTCTCTAAAGGTTCAACTATCCAAACAGTGTAACTAATAGAATTGTAATCTAGGAGCCAGAAATTTAAATTTATCTTCCTAGTTGAAATAACATTGGTGATTCACTCATTTTTGAACCTTCATGAATCTATAATTGAATCAAAAATTAATATGACAAATATTTTCCACTCTTCTTTCCAATGGCCAGTAAATGAGATGAAAATGTTCAAAAGCATAAGTTATTATTGTGTTTCTTCCAAAATAATTTTCTGTCTAACACATATTCCCCTGGCTCTCACCTTTTTCCTCCAACATGTTTCCTTACCAAACCTATTACTTTCCTTTGCACTCCCCAATAGATAGCTTACTGCAGCTTCTGGCATAGTCCCACCTTTTCCTTTGCTGTCTCTGGAATTTCTCAGTCTGCATAAAATCTTCATTGTCTTTGACTTGGATGTCCATCAATTAAATTCAGACACATTCAAGAATGTCTTTACCATTTTTTATCCAAAGACCAACTATACTTTAATATTTTAAAAGAGCACTTATTCTCAAGATACTCACTACTCCATCTAAAATGTACATCAGTTTTTGGCAACTCAAATACATTTCTTTAGTTTGTCATTTGATGCCTATCTCGGGAATGTACCAAAAGTTGCTCTGTGTTTTCCTCAATTATCTCTGCTTTTGTCTTATAGTTAAACACTGACATGAAGTCTTTACTATATTCTTTGTTCTTCTGACTGTCACCATAAGTATTCACCACTCATTGTATTTCTAATCATCCATCTGAATCTAGTCCAAATGTACTTGTAAATGTATCATTACTCAATTCTTCATTTCTGCATGTGGAAAAATATGTTATAAAACGGCAAAGGGACATGTTGACATACTGAGACATTTTGTTAGGATATAATTCTCATTAGATAACATGATATACAATAAAGCAAGTATGAATATTTCAGAAAGATTATTTTTATGTACAATAACTGAGGAGTAATAGATTTACATAAGTGATTCATCTAGATAATAAAACTGAAGACCTAATATATCTATAAATTCAAAGTTGATATGTGTCTTACATTTCACTTAGAATGGCTATTTTCAAACTGTTCAAAATATTTGCTATCAAAGGTGATTTAGCCCAAATAAAAAGATAGGATGAAAGTAAGTATACAGGCTATTAATATAATTCCCACAGTTTTAGAGTGAAGCTGTTTTCAGAAAGAAAGGGGATATAAAGGAACATACACTTGAGAAAAACTTTACAAGAGAACTTAAAACTCTCACATGGATTGATGATTGATTTGTTTGTATTTTTCTTATGGTACTTGGAACAATTCTTGGAGCAGTTTCTAGGCATTGTTTATTCATTAGTTGGTAAACTAAAGGAAAACAATCCAAGTGGCTTACTAGATTTTATTCTGTTTAGAATACTGACAACTCAAATTTTTGTTGGATGAGTTTGCTTCTCTATGTGAGTATATAAAGTTATATGAGGAGTATATATAAACAGGAGCATTGCATTCTTTTATTTTTTCACATGTGGTTTTGTAGTTCATGTCTCCACATGAATTTACTAATGCCAATCATAAAATAGTATTCTGTTGGTCAAATTGAAGATAAAATAAACCTTATTTTAAAAAGTTAAAGACACTGATGTCAACTTTTTAACTACAAAATATCTTCAGGAAAGAAATTCTCTGTACTAAAACAAGGCAGTTAAGGAGCTGGGGAGATTGCCCAGTGAATAAGCACATTCACTGCCAAAGGGTGAGAATCTCGGTTAAGGTTCCACATGAAGTATGGATAATTGTTCGTTACTTAAGAGACAGACAGAGCCCAGGGACTTATGGGGCAGTCACTGTAGCTATAAAGGTGAGTGCCAGGTTTAGTGAGAAATCTTGTCTCAAGGGAAAAAGGTAAAGAGTTATAGAACAAGACATCTGACATTTTCCTTTTTACAGTGCATAAATGCATACACAGATACACCTACATGTCTTAATCCTACACAAATAAATAAATATAAAATTTGGCAGTTAAATGTGAATTTCCCATAAATGAGTGACCAAGGAATGGTAAAGTACGACTTTCTAAAACAGGATACAAGTGGACATTAGCATCTTAGTTCTTTAGAAGATCTGCATAGTAGTCTTTTGTTTCTAAACATGGTAGGATGTTTCTAACATACATCTACAAATGCCAGCCATAAAATATCATTCTGCTTCTGAAACTGAGTTCAATATACAGTCCACATTAACAAAAACAGAGGCACATACTTCAAGTCTCAGAATCACACTTTTTGAGATGTTCTAGAGAGTGAAGGTATGGTTAAATTTGATTTTGTAATTAAGTATTTCACTTAAGTAGGTCCGCCTTTTAAAAATTTTAAAAATTTTAAAAATTTTGGAATTAAGTACATTTTTCTAAAAAAGAAAAGTGATTTAAAAACTGAAATATAATTAAATTTGTATATTTAAGAGCTGTCTTAAAATAACTTGCAAGGGACTATGCTTTTATTCTAAATTTAATATGGCAAATCATTCAAACATAACTTTTATCCTTATGATGTTTCCATAAACATGATGAGTCATTTCAGGAGGCTATGCCTCATGGAACATTGCAAATCAACTTGAGAATCAATTATGAGGAAATGAATGTTTTGTAGCTGGTGGCAACACTCAGAAGGAAAACCAAATTTCCTGTGACTGTACTGATCTAATTAACAGCAGCTATGCATTGAAAAAGTGTGTCCTACAATGAGTTAGAGGGAGCTACACAAAAAGGATAGATATTTTTTAATGTCATCTTTTTGGTCTCTAGTGTGTCTAAGATTTTGTTTGTAACTGTTGCTCTACCTTTGCTTGAAACGATATTATAACACTGCAAATATTATTGTTTTCTGATTTATGGCAGGTAGTTCCATGTAGATGCTTGGATTTCAATGAGTTACCAAAGAAAGCCTAAGCTGGTAAAACCCTGTAGTGAGGAGTGGAATGTCAAAATGAGTACAAAATGGCAGGGAAATGCTGGAAAATTAAAGGGACATTTTCTTAAATAACATGCTTTAAAAAGAGTGATTAAGATTTGTCGCTCTTTTTCTAACAAGTACAATGAGACAACCCAAAAAGATGATTAAAATAGATTACAGTGGTTTTTTTCAGATAGCCATACAAAATTTGGTCATGCAAATAATTTAGCAAAACATATTTTAAAATGGAGTATGCAGATAATATCTATTTGATCAAATTATGGAAATGCTAGACGTTAAAACAAATTTTCTAGATTGTGCTTTATGTTATTATAAAACTTTTATGTTATAGGATGCCAGCCATCTGTATTTGCTACTCCAAATTGAATACTAGGTTCTATGAAGTTAAAAATTACAAAGTAACTTTCATTGTTTCTTGAGAGCAGTGAAACCCACATTGGTTTTGCAGAATAGGGACAGCACAGGGAAATACTGAGATTTCCAGGGACTTAGATGCTTGATATTAAGAGACTGGATGCACGAGGCAGTGAAAAATAAATAATCTTCCCTCTGCCTGAACCTTCAGCAATCTGGATGAGAAAGATGATTTGCTGGGCTGTGATTGACAAGACTTTGGCTGGTTATCATGGTTAAAGGAAAGGAAGGGGTGGGCGTTACAAATGATAATATATTACTCTGCTAACATTTAGTTCTATTTCTACCTGTTATACTATGATCCTCTCCTTCTCTGTCATTAGTTTCTATAGGAAAGCCTAGATGAGAAAACAAATTATTTTCTCTTACTCATGTTCTAAAATGATAGATGACTACATAGAAAATTTCAGCAGTTAACCTCATAGTTCTTTTTAAGTAATTAAATTTACTAAATGAATATTAAAATAAAATGAAACATATTTCATAAATGTGTTTCATAAATGTATGTAAGAAAAGAATAGCATAGTTTATGTTATATTTCTTGTTCAATGCAATATAATGTTTTAAATTTAAATAACTTAAGAAGCAATGTACGACAATGGTATTATAAAATACTTTCACATTTCTTTTGATATTCAGACTAAAATGGTAAACTGTCTTAAAAATTGCAAAAGTATGTGTAACCGTAGCAACATGAGGATAACATGAACATGAACTAGAATTGAACTTTAGCATACTTTTGTAATGACACGGAGAACACTTTCATATATATTATATCATAATGGGTATTTAATTGCATTGATTCATCAAATACACTATGTAAAACTACATTTATCATATCATATTCATATATAAATAAATATTAAGAGAATATATATTGTTCTAGGACTGACTTCAGATGGCATAAATTTAGAGTATGCTTATACATATTTATATATTTGATAATGTGTAAATATTATATTTTATTCACTACTTCCGTGTACTTTCTTATTTATTTAATTGTATGTTTTGAGTTTATATATATATATATATATATATATATATATATATATATATACTCTACCATGTTTCCTTTAACATATCATATATAGATTTTGCTACAAGTCAAAATGTAACCTCTTTCCTGTTTTACCAAGCTCTTAACTCTTGAATTTGTGTTTGTAATTTTAACATATGGAATTTCATTTTCTGGGAAATTTAAGAAAATTTCCTTAGACACCATGATATACAATCCTATCATCCAAAAAGATTCACTTCTTTTCCAATACTGTTTGCTGTTAATAGAGTGTACAGATTGGGTATAATCCAAACCTCTGATCCAGTTCATCCTTCTTTCTTCTCTTCCTATATTCACCCATTTCTTTGTTACTTTCCTTCTTTTTACTTCAGTTTTTATTTTTTTTAAATTTTTTGGTATCTACTGCTCTGCCTGTGGCAAGAATTTTTATATGTAGATTTCCAGAATGTTGTCACTAATTATGGATAATGCCTCTACTTTATATATTCTTACATAGTATTAACTTTATCTTAAGTGAATAAAAATGTTATATTTGAAATATGTGCTTAATATCTTAAGGCATCCATATTTACAAGCTAACAAACATGTTAAAGTAGTTAATTACATAGCTGGTTTTTCACAGATATGGAGTTTCCATGCTAAAATACCAAGAAATGCAATCAGTGGTACTATGAAACCTGGTCAGAGAAGCATCTTTTTGTAGTGGGCAGTTCCCAGTTCCCAATGTAGAGACTCATAATTGGTCAAGGTAGAGACAATAGTTCCAGTAGTTGCATGCATTTTTTTTTGTCTACAGGTGGGACCCCAGAAATTTCATGTTTCTTGGAAGGAGAAATTGTATGACTTGTCATTGAACCAAACATTAAATTCTCAACCAAGATAGGACCTTGAATTATTAAAAGCATCTCTCACAAGGATAAGCTTCCTTACTTAGTGTCCAGGAAAAGCATTTGCACCACCAATAAAAAAGAATATATATATATAGACTATAGATATAGATATAGATGTAGATGTAGATGTAGATGTAGATGTAGATGTAGATGTAGATGTAGATGTAGATGTAGATGTAGATGTAGATGTAGATGTAGATATAGATATAGATAGATGCTTTCTATCACTCTGTGTATCATTTATCACCATGGCTGTGTCAATAAATTCTTGAAATACTTCTTATGCTTTCCCATTTGTCCCTTATCTTGGACATTTGCTGTCATGTACCCCAAATGACTAGTCACAAACCATATTACTGTTAGTACCATACTTAACTGCTCTTATAATTAAAACACCCGTTCTTAAATCATTGAGTTCTGAAGGAGTAAAAACACTGATTCCTTTTACACACTCACACAGTTTTCTTGTAATGGTATTTTAGCCTCAATCTTACTCTTTGAGGAGTTTGAGGTAGCTAATCTTTCTCTTCAGCACCCATGCATCTTGCATTACCTCTCAGTGGAAGCTCCATTTTCTCCCACATCCCTCCCCTTCTCCAAACAAGTATAATGTACTTTCTGAAAAAAAGATCATGGTATCCCACTTTTATCTTCTGTCCCCCTGAAGTCATTGACTGCCCCCATGTGTAGCTTATGCATTACACGCCATTTACCATAGTGCCTGGTGATACAAGAAATAAGGTAATCTTTAAGACATGCAAGTTTGTACCCAAGAACATGTTTCTTTTGCATAGCAGTATATAAAAGCTTCATCACCTTATGGAAACACAATTTATTCCATTGGGTCATCCATCCAGGGAAGATATTTCCATTTACTTCATAAAAATATGTAAGCTGCCTAGTCAAAGCTCAGCTAATTTTTCACTTCTTCTCTAATACTGTATTCCTAGTCTCAGAGTCTATTTTGTTTTGCAGAATGTATATTCGCATCTAATGTTAATACTTGCATAGAACAGGACTGAGAATGTAGCTCAGTTGGTAGAGGGATTGCCTACCATGCATGAAGATCTAAGTTCAATATCCATCACTGAATGAAATTGGGAAGTTGAAAGCAGACTTGGCACTACTAGCAATCAGTATATAGAGGTGAGAGGAGCAGAAGTTCAAGTTCATCTTTGGCTACTTAGCAAGATCAAGGCCTGCCTAAACTATGTGAGAAGCTGTTAAGTCAGATTGTGAAATTTAGAGACTATTCTGTAATCATGTCTTTGGGAAGATTCTGTTCCACATATTATCTCACTTTCTTGAATGGCAAGTTCAAGTCATCTACTAATGAAAAAAAAAAATCTCAAAAAAAGTACACAGAAGACCAAAAATAAAAAACAATAGATAGAAAAATGTAATAGGTATTGAACACATCTGTACTGAACATTATTCAACCCATTTACACTGATGACCTGATATTAATTAGATTCATGCACATTAAAACTCAATTGTCTAAATTTTAAAATACAGTTTTACATTAATTGATTATTTTAATTTTGATATTTTTATAATTTGAGTGTTTTTCATTTCAAACATCAAAAATAATTAGTGATTCCCAGTTTAAGGGAAATTTTTAAATAAGACATCAATAAGAGAGGAATTTTCCTAATTATTACATTTTCTCCCTAGTTCTTATATATGTTATTATCTCTGTGTTTATAGATTAAGAACAAATGATTATCCGGGCGGTGGTGGTGCACGCCTTTAATCCCAGCACTCGGGAGGCAGAGGCAGGCGGATCTCTGAGTTCGAGGCTAGCCTGGTCTACAAGAGCTAGATCCAGGACAGGCTCTAGAAACTACAGGGAAACCCTGTCTCGGAAAAAAAAAAAAAAGAACAAATGATTAAGTGTATGATGTTAAACTTCGTGTTTCTTTGAACAAAATTATGTTATACTTGTGCAAATTATATGAGGTGCTTTCACTAAGACATCTTTCTGGAAGCTTACATTATATCTATACTGAGGTGATAGAGTTTATGTTGCTTTGCACATTTGGATTCATTGCCTTTAAAGTCACACAGATTCTGAGTTTTTGAAGACTTAAGACTCCAGCTGCAATTTAAACAAATTTGTTTCGTTTTATAGTCACACTGTGTGAAAAGATGTAAGTGATAACTTTGACCTTGAATCAACTCAGAGAAGCAGTTTATGCAGGGCAAAGCTGTCAGAGCTTCCTACTGGCCATGCATCATGCAGCACTCTGGTTACATGATGAGGCTGTAGCACTGGGTATATGAAGGTAAGACAGTTACTAGGCAAGGAAACATCATCTACACATATAAGAATAGGATTTCAAGGATGCAGAATTAGGGAACCATTGGCCTTATGGTTTGACTAATGAATTGCCAAAATCAGATATGCCCCAAAAGCCATCAGAAAAGTGAAACACTGTAGTTGTCCTACAGATTTAAAAATATTCGTGGCAGCCTTTAATCCCTTCCAGTACTTGGAGACTGATTTAATAGGATCACACATTTAAAGTCAGCCTTCCTGCTGCATAAGAAAACTTTGTTTTCCTTATTATTTTTTCTGAGTCATGTTATTTTAATTAGTACAAAATTAGAAACTACAAGCTGACATTTATTTACAGAGGAAAAGAACACCTGCCATAGATTTTCAGAAGGATGTATGAGAACAGGGTATTTAGGTCTTCTTTTTGTACAAGAGTTCATGGTCAAATGTAAAACAGGTCTTTCCTTTGGAATCCAGTGTTCTCGCATGGAACATGGGTCAGAAGTAGGTCACAGTTCTTAAGACTTTTTCTTTTATCATTCTACTCTGCTGTTATTGTAAAATTCTTAAAAAATGTAAAACCAAACATATTGCAGTAAATTAAAATAGTATTTGATGGATGCATTAATATACTTTTAAATGTAATCTGATTAAGACTAACATTTTAAGAAGAGGAAGATAAAATTCTGGTAGAAAGACATATAATGCTGTTCTTTTGTTAAGTTTAAAAGTCATTAAGTTTATTTTTAGTGATTTGTGATGGATAAGTGAATAAAAATGTAATTGACTGTGAAGGTATAAAACTCTTGGTGAAGTACCACGGCATCAGAATGGCAAATCTAGCTGTATCGGTATCCAATGAGCTATGAACTCTGGGCACTGGCGAGCATTTAAGTGGTTTCCTTAAACCAACTGTGGGATGATTTTTATTAGTAAGTTCATTAGAATGAAGTGAATCTATTTAAAAATAAATAAAATCAGAAAGATAAAAACTTTAAAATTGTGTAGATCAATCTCACCTTATTTTCCTGTATCTTAATTGCTACGATGCAAACCGACTTAGTGTTAACTCAGTGTTGAAATAACTTTACCAAATATAATTACACTTTATCACACTAAAAATGAATCAAATTTGCATATTTTCTGCGTGAAATTTTGGTAAAATTTACTAAGTATACAACATGCCATCATTATATGCTTTAATTTCTCTTTAAACTTAAAAAAATATGTATGTTCAAGGCTGAGGCAGGAGGATCACCCTGACTTCCAAGAAAATGTGGGCTATAGTGACTTCCATGCCGGCTTAGGTGACAGAATGTCATGTTGTATAATAAACTTCCAAAAACAAATTTCTTCTGCCATCTCTGTGTTTAAATACCCAGTTGGAAACATAAAATAGATATGTTATACTGTGCCACTATATAAAATAATGAATATGGAAATAGTATTCTTACACATTTTGGGAAGCCTGTTCATATTTTCAGGAAGATTATTTAAACTCAGGATAACTCTAAAGGAGATGTGCACTTGTAACTATTGAGATAGTGACACATGATAATGAATGTTTATCTTATTTTGAGTGTGTTAAGGAAGTATATCAAATGCTTCACTCAGCTGTTTAATTTACCAGATGATTTTAAATCTATTTTAGTCAAATGAATTTTATGATCATTAAGCAGCTTCACAGGTGAGTGTATCAAACATGAACATGGAATTGTACTTAGGAATAACAGCAAATCATTAAATTTGTTTAATATAAAAATGAGGTCAAGATATTGGCTCCTTGCTGGGCAGGTATCACAGACAAAAGGCCCAGCTCGCCAACAGCAAGCTGAGTGAAACAAAGAATCTCCCGCCATTCACCACCAGGACCCAGCCCCAATATGGGCCGAGCAGGGCGCTGTGGAGAGAAAAGTGAGGAGGGGAAGATGGGGAGACCCTGGGGAAATGGGATGGTTGGGATGGAGGAAGGGTAGATAGAGGTGCAGGGAAGAATATATCTTAATTAAGGGAGCCATTTTAGGGTTAGCAAGAGACTTCACTCTAGAGGGGGTCCCAGGTATCCATGGAGATGTCCCCAGCTAGTTCCTTGGGCAGCTGAGGAGAGGGAGCCTGAAATGGCCCTTTCCTATAGCCATAGTGATGAATATCTTGCATATCACCATAGACGCTTCAACTGGCGATGGATGGAGATAGAGACAGAGACCCACATTGAAGTGCAGGACTGAGCTCCCAAGGCCCAAATGAGGAGCAGAAGGAGGGGGAACATGAACAAGGAAATCAGGACCGTGAGGAGGTGTGCGCCAACCCACTGAGACGGTGGGGCTGGTCTAATGGGAGCTCACCAAGACCAGGGAGACCTGAACTGAAAAAGCATGGGATCAAACCAGATTCTCTGAACGAGGCGGACAATGAGGGCTGACTGAGAAGCCAAGAACAATGGCACTGGGTTTTAATCCTATGGCTGTGGGGGAGCCTAGTCTGTTTATATGTGCACCTTCCTGGATCTGGATGGAGTGGGTTGGCCTTGGACTTCTAGCAGGGCAGGGAACCCTGACTGCTCCTTGGACTGGAAAGGGAGGGAGGGAGTTAAGGGAGGGGGAGGGAAATGGGAGGGGGGAGGAGGAGAAAATTTTTAATAAATAATAATAATAATAATAATAATAATAATAATAGAAGAAGAAGAAGGTTCAATAAAAAAATGAGGTCAAGTCACTTGTTTTAAAAGCCCAAATTATTGAAGGTGAATGAAGATAGAGCATCAACATACATTTACAAAAAGAGCTTCATAGTTCTATAAAGTCACTCAGATTATTAAAGTGACAGAAATGCTTTCAAACCATTTTAAAATTAGCATACAAAGAGTTAGATGATATTATCGGATTTTCAAATAATTATGCTTTAGTAAACAGTTTTCTTTCTTATAGCATTTCTCACTATGCCTACCCATTCCTAGTTGTAACCGTTCTCTAAGCCCCTTTCCTTTTCATGCCACATGGATTCTTTGCCTTTCCCCTGCCATTACTAGACACTTATTTATTTTTTTAGCATATCTTGGCCTACATTTTTTTTAACCTTTTAGGTTTTATTCACTTTACTATCTTAGAATTATCCAAACAATACAGGATAGAAATGACTCTGTTCATATTTACATTCATTTTCACACACACACACACACACATACACACACACACACACACACACAGAGAGAGAGAGAGAGAGAGAGAGATGAGAGAGAGATGAGTGAGAGAGATGAGAGGAGAGAGAGAGAGAGAGAGAGAGAGGGATGGACGGAGGGAGGGGCGTAGGGAGGGAGGGAGAGAGGGACGGAGGGAGGGAGGGAGGGAGGAATGGAGGGAGGGAGGGAGGGAGGGATGGAGGGAGGGAGGGAGAGGCCCTACACACTAGGAAATGCATATGACAGAGATTACATATGGTCATTGTATTTATAAGTTTAGATCATCTGTCTTAATACTAACTTTCCAGATCTAGCATTTCTATCTCATATTTCATTTCAGATTAATAAAACTGAACATGTACATACACCATAGCTACATTATCTATTCATATGTTGATTGATATCCAGTCATTGATTGATATCAAAGCTGATTTCATTCCTCTGCTATTGTGAACAGACTAGGATTGAAAATGCGTAAATATCTCTAGGGTAGAATATGGTTTCTTTGAGATTGTGTTTAGGGTTGTTGTAGCTGGGTCACATAAAGTTTTGGTTATTTACCAAAGAAGATGGTCAAGCTGCTGCACAGTATGGCTCCTACAAACAGTTGCCAGCTACCTCAAAGATAACACAAATGAATCTAGTTATTTTTTATCATGTATCATTTGAATAATTCTAACAATTTTCCAAAAAATTATAAAAGCTAATATTTTGGGGAGTCTGCAATTATTTTATGTAATTTAAAAGTATTATCACATCTAATTTAGTAATTGTAAGTTGGGATTGTTACATTTTACTTAGGTGAACCTAACTTTTTGACATTATGATACAACATTTTTCATCTACAAATTTTGTGGGAGAATTTACAAAACAGAGTATAGAAAAAAAATCTCATAACACTTAAGTAATTTTGTGTTAGACCACATTTATAACTATTATTGTACTGTAGCTAAGGTTTATTGCTATGAGTGGAAAAATAACTAAAATCTCAGACGATGAGTTCAGTAGTCATGCTCCTGAGCATTTTATTTTTCTTGAGGCATTTTTATTCAATCAAAATGATATGTTTCATGAGCTGGAAATTTCTTTCCTATTGGCTACCTTTCATAGTGCCCAAAGGATCCATGGAGGTCATTGAAAAATAAAAGTCATTAACAGGCTTACTCAGCAGAGTTTATGCTTCATGTTGCATAATTAATTTTCTAGGAAAGACATTCTAAATTGTACAATAGTGGCATTATTGTTATGGGGGTAACTGCTTTCTGATTGCATTTGAGGTCTGCTCCACAGAAGGCAATTCATGCCTGGTAATGCAAACCTGGCTGAAAGCTCACTATTGAAAAAGAAAAAAATAGATATATCCAAAGGGGACTCTAAATCTATTGCTGTTGCTTTCATAATTGAGTTATCAAATACCTATATTTATTTTCATATCAATAGATTAAAACTACTCTCAACATAATCAAGTAAGACTGTGTTTGCAGTGATCACTGCTTAATACAGAGACTCATAACTAATCAAATTGCTGGGAATAAGTCATTTTGAGTGATTATCCACAAATGAGATATCTACGTTAACCTCTCTTCTTTGCAACCCGTCTGGAAAACTTCTTAGAAGAGATCAGAGAGGATGAGCGAGGTAAACAATGAGAAGGAATGCAGGGAAGTGTTATCTTCTGGACCTGCCATGGCTGTTGAATTCATAAATTCACTGACATTTTGGTGAGGAAGATGAAAGAGCTCTAAAAGTTCAGGTGAGTCAACATTACAGTATGAATGTCAGAGACGTTCATGAGGCTTTACCCCATCCTGAGTAGCTATTAACTGATGTGTTCATGAGAGGGGGGGTTCCTTAGAATGTGACTACCGGCACATACTGCCCATGTTTCAATGGATGTTCCCCACCCAGCTACATGTAGTCAGCATTAATAGGACTCTAAGATATAGCAAAACTGAAGAAAAGGACCTGAACATGTAGAGAGAAATATTAGAGAAATGGAGGGAAGAGTAAAAGGGTGAATAGAGATGGAAACAAACAAGATACATTGCACAAGTGCATGGAATCATTAAGGAATAAGTTAAACATATTGTAGAAGAGAAGATCAGTTCTTAATTCAACAAGGCTGAATGATGCTTGTCGCAGATGTAACCTGGATTTTGGCTGTGGTGAAAGCACTGCTCACCTGCAAGACCAGAACTCAGGAAAACATCTGGGAGTGGCCATATGTACGTATCATTGGCAGCACAGCAGGAATTCAATATTTATGTTTCCCATGAATGAGGCTTAACAGAGTGTTCAGGTGCGTACATTTGTGAGAACAAAACAACTGGGAAAATAAGGACACAAATGGGAGCAACAGGAAAAACAATGGACTATGCCTGGAAAATAGTGACATAAAAGAAAAGCAGACAAACATAAGCAAGCAAAAACATTCATTCATTGAAGTTAACAAAAAAATAATAATACAGTTTTTACTCATTTTAATTTTCAGACTTTTCCGATTTAAATGGACTGAAAGTATAGAATAATTTTATAGAAATTCTGCAAATCCTTTAAAGCAGCGGGAAGATTGTATTCCAAATTGGCAATTGACATACTCAACTGGAATATTCTGGTCTCTGAAATGGAAGAAAACTCAGATATGAAAATGAAAGGCGGATCATATCTAACTGGATTCAAGAATTGATGGCTATCTGGGGAGAGTCAATGGAGTTGTATAGTTCAGGAGGAAAGACAGACCACAAAGGTTCCTGACAGATTCCATATGCTGAGGTCCAAGATTGGATTTGAAGGAAAGGGGGAATGCAAACTGAGTGCAAACAGCCAGTCTGCTTTCCTGGCTGGGATGCAGTGCAACCAGCTGACTCCGACTTCTGATGTCACATACCATACCAACCCCACTCCATTGGCATTTATTACTCTGCTTACTGGGAGCCCAAGGAATCCTTTGTTCCTCATTGCGTTTGTCAAATTATAGTGAAGAGATTACTAAGGAACATAACCGGCTAGAGAGAAGGCTAAGTGGTTAGGAACAAATACTGCTCTCGCAATGGACCTATGTTCAGTTTTCAGTACCCATATAGTGGGGTATAAATATGAATCCAGGGGAATTTAACACCTCTGGCCTCCTTATTAACCTGTACTCAAGAACATACTCTCAGAAAGAGATACACCTTCATGAACATAAGCAGCAATAAAATAAATCACTAAAAATTAAGAAACATAAATATGAAGTATGAAAATGGAGTATAAGAACATCTATTTATTTTAATTTGAGGTAGAATAAAGCTGAATTTAACCTAGCAAGACTAGGAGGTAAGGCTTTGATTTTAGTTTCTGTCTTAATTAGGGTTCCTACTGCTGTGATAAACCATGGTGATTAAAAGCAACTTGGGAGGAAAGAGTTATTTTTTGCTTAGGCTTCCACATCTTTGTTCATCATGGATGAAAGTCAGAAAAGGAATTCAGATGGGGCAGGAACTTGGTGGCAGGAGCTGATGCAGAGGTCATGAAGGAGTGCTGCTTATTGGCTTGTTCTTGACTTGCATATCCTTCTTTCTTATAGAAGCCAGGACTATCAGTCCATTGATGGCATCACCCACATGGCCTGGGCCCTCAACCATCAATCACTAATCAAGAAAATATCTTATAATCATGAATACAGCCTGATTTTCTGGAGGCATTTCTCAATTGAAGTTCCCTCTTCTCAGATGATTCTAGCTTGTATCACATTGACATAAAACTAGCCAGCACACTTCCCTTAGGAGTATCTTGAGATATAGTGCTCAGGTCCAGGTAAACTTATGTATCAGAACATCAACAACATCAGAGAATTAGATGTCATTCTTGGTCTCTTAAAAATATTTTTAAAATTCCACTCTGGGTAAAACCATTTACACTTTTCAAAGGTAAAATGCCACAGACACAATGTATAGCCAACAGGTAAATTGCAAAGAAGAAGCAAGAACAGTTTTTATTTACATGATTCTTACTGAGTGAGATGAATGATTGAATAATGAGTGCATAACACTATCGAAGAAAAATTAGATTATGTACTAAGGGCTAAGATTGTTGAGGCTAAAATCTTTCAAGAAAATGATTGCATTTTCTAAAAAGTATTTAAGAACTGAAAATTATTTTTCTATGTGATGTTAAATTTCTCTAAATCGAAAAAACTGATAAAATACATTTGCATACTTTTGCATTAAATTACTGATAACTTTTTTCTAAATCCTTTCTCTCTATATAGCCAAGATTTAGCAAACATTTACTCCAAACAAGAACAGCAATAACAGCAAAAATCCCGGAATAAAGCAGAAACAAGAGGTTTTCCACTCGTACAGGTAAATTTTGAGATAATTTAATGACAATGTTCACCTGTGACAACATTTCATCCATATTTTTATAGCCTTCCATCTTTTATATTAGACAAAAATGGAGAAATGTAGTGATATTTCATTTGTATTTAAATAAACAAAGCTTGCCTGAAGTTCAGAAAGTAAAACAGTCACACTGATCAGCCTAACAGACCAGGCAGTGGTGACACACACCTTTAGTTCCAGTAGACACTACTTTGCATTGAAACTTTACAGTAGTGGTGCATGCCTTTAAATCCAGCACTAGAGAGAAATATAAGAGGGGAGGAGATAGCTCTCACACATGTAATAAGAGCTGTGGGCTGTGTTCCAGCCTGGCCTCCGGCCACCTGGCTAGCTTATGCCCCAAAATAACAACACACAAATTGTATTCTTTTAAACACTGCCTGGCCCATTAGTTCTAGCCTCTTATTAGTTAATTCTCATATCTTGCTTTAACCCATATTTAGTAATGTGTGTAACACCACGAGTAGTGTCTTACCGGGAAAGATTCAGCATGTCTGACCTGGAGGCTGGCTCCATCGCATCTGACCCAGAGAAGAGAGGCATGACGATTGCCCGAGGTGTCTGCCTAATTTCCCTTCTTCCCAGCCTTCTGTTCTGTCTACTCCACCCACTTATGTTCTAACCTATCAGGCCAAGCAGTTTCTTTATTAATTAACCAATGAAATCATCAGATAGATAGAAAACACACCTACATCACACACACAGTCTCATTCTGAGATTCATGGAGGCAGAATCGCCGTTTCGAACTAAGGTAGAGGTAAGACCAGTGGCTGGCTGTTTTGCTTTTTCTGAACCTTCAGGTTGAACATTATTTATTAAAATATAAATGAAGTACCATTACAATCTCCGTTCTCAATGAATCATTTATCCAACAAGAGTTATACTCTGTTTCTCTTGGAAAGTGAAGTATTAAGATGAAAAAACCATGTTTTTATAAACGTCTCTTTGTTTAACAAAAAAGCCACTCCCCTCAATTTTTGTCATAACCTACTACCATCTAGAGTGTTGGAATCTTCACAAATATATGGTGCAAAGGAAAACAATGTATTTAGATCAATTGTGTATACAGTTTTTACTTTATTAGCCAATTACTAATTTTCTATTACAAAGTTGTATGATTTAGAGTGAAATAAAACAAAGAATAAAAGCTGATATCTTACCACTTGATCGACAGATGCATAGTTCTGAACATGACTTTGTTTTTGAAAATTAGTGGAATCTGCAAATCCACGCTGCATCATTTTTCCCCCATGGAAATTGTACCACGCAAATTCACACAGCTCCATTAAGTGTAAAGGCATTAGAAGGCGGGACAAAATGTCTTATTTGAATCTCACTTTTAAAGTATCCCAACATGTTAAGATTGTGACTCTACCTGTGCCCTTTGGCAATTACTATTTATTCAAATTGGAACTCTTCTGGCTCCAGTCCTTTCAGAGCAACCAGAGTGAATTCCTTTGGTCATTTAGACTGAGTTCTTAAAGAATTTCACTCTTGTTATGTTTGTGAACTTGTTTATCTTATACTACTTCTCCAAACTCGGTACACACTTTTGCTAAAACCACATAACTTTGTTACTAGCTGAATATTTGGCACTAGACAATCAATTTTTGTGTTCTCTTCTGTAAAGACCATCTCTCCTGTTCTCAGCTTTCTTCAGTTGTCTATAGTTCTTTGTATAGGGTTGAACCCTGAAATATAAGCAACATTATATGTACTGGGCAGGTTATAAATAAGAGTATATATGTACACACACACATATATATGTATATACATACTTATATGCATGCAAAAACAGAATGGAGGTAACGAATTTGAAGAAGAGTGAAGAGGAGAGGAGTATGTGGAGTATATGGGAGGGTTTTGAAGGAGATAAGGGAAGGGAGAAATGTAATTAATTAAGTTATATTCTCAAAATTTGAAAAATAATTTATTAAATATTTTAGTTACATTCTTTGTAGATTCTCTTCTGCTTTCTCCACATATATTTAGTAAAATATTTTAATCATTTTGTAAAGGTTTTTATTTATGTAAGGATCAGCATTTTCAGAATTTCTACATAAGTATTGATGAGACTAAATTGCATAAAATTCATTTCCATATGTCAGAAGTCAGAAGAATCTGTTTGTCACCTTGTAATCACCTTGCACCCACTTCACATCAACTAGCTCAAGAAACCTTTACTTTTCTAGCCACGGACTAACTTAAATGAATACTGAAAGCTAATAAGAGATTATTTGAACTAGAGAAATAGAAAAATACTGTATTATTGAAGCAAAGGAACTTTAAAGTACTACAATTATCTGAGCACTTATTGCAATTCCATAAACTCCCCAAAGTTAATAGATTTTATTAGACCCTTTTCAGAAGTCAGGCTTTATGGTATTTGGATTTATTTGTTGTCCTGGCTAAAAGTTCCAGATGAAATCAAGGTCATCTTCTACCCCAAAGTTGGTGTAATTAGTATCAACCCAGTATTTTACTGGGCTCACATTGAGGTCATTAACTGAGTTTCATGCAGAGTGTCAAAGCAACAAGGGCAATGCTGGCAATCTCTCTAGCTTCAAAGACAGAGCTCCTAAGTTAATTCATCTGTTAGTAAGAAATATGCAGTCAGTGTAGTTTATTAATGACTTCAAAAGCAATTTCAGAGATGTTCTAGAAATATTTATTCATATATGAATCATGCATTTTAAAATATTAAACTCTTTTTAGCCTCAGTTTTTAAAATAATTGTGGCATAGTTTTAATTTAATATTTGCATGAATAAGCATATACATAAATGGACATAAGAAAATTGATTAAGGCATCTTTTGTTTCTCAAGGGTTGTACTGCAAGAAATACTTGTGCATTACTAGATTGTATCAAATTAAAGAGTTTTACTGTATAATCACTTAGGACAGTCTTAAATTCACAAAATGAAAACAAGAGATAATCCTAGTAACTTAAAATATATTAATAGTGTAACAGAAATTGGTATAAGTTGATATAAGTCAAATAGAGAAGCAAGGTTAAAATAAAATGCCTTAAAGCATTAGCTTTCTTACATTGGGCAGCCCATAAAAATGCTATGAGAAAATACGATATAACCTATTGTATTTGTACCACTGTTTTTACGAAATGCTACTGGGAAAAACTTATACATAGATTTTTCTGATATATGTGTTATATGTTGTAAAAGCCAGTAAATATTTAAAATCTTTCAAACTGTGTCAGAGGACAAGATCGCATGAATCAGAAGTAAATTCATTTCATTTTAGAAACGATTATATAAAACCTATGCTGTACTTCCCCTTCCAAATGAGATCAGCTAGAGAGCTGTAGTGTTTTAAGCCAGCCTGCCTTGAATTACCTGACTCATTGCACTGATTCCTAAATTTGGGTACTACCTGATTGTACCACCTGAATATCAGCCAGCACTCCGAGGCATCCAATTAGTAGTTGAAGTGGCACTGTGTCTTGTATTGAGACTAAAAGTACCCCAACCATAGAACATGCCCACTATTTGTTCATTTCAAGAGAGAAATATATCTGGCCTTTTGTTTTCAATATGAACCATGTTTCATATAATTCATTATAAAAAAGATATAACTTTACATTATATAGTTTTTTTCCAAAGATTGTAAACAGACATCATCTTTTATATTATGCTATATGTTAAAACCTATCTTTTTGCCAATGAACAGAATTCTGTATACAGACTGTCTGGACAAGAAATTATTACTTATTTTTTATCAAGTAAAAAAATCAAAATACAACATATTGACACTTAGTTTTTCAAAGCCCACAAAACCATGCAAATTATGTTTCATTACTACTGTAAACCAGAAACATTTTAATAACTAAGCACTCATAATAAAAGCTCATAAACAACTTCTTGATTTGCACGCTTTGGGACTTAACTGTGTTGAAATGATTTATTTCTGACACAATTTGAATGACGTTATTCTGACATATTTAGAACAGTCACCATTACGCTACAATCATTCTTCATTATGACTCAACCTCTTTTACTCTGAAAAATCATTATCTCTTTTATTCTACTACTTAAAGTCATCTATATAAAAGAAGAAAGAGCAGAAATACTTGTAAAAACAAATAAAAAACACATTAAAGGTATACATGATTTGTAACATGCACACATATTCTGGACACTTATAGCAAAGAACAATTAAAATCATTGATTTAAGCTTGTTTTAATTGAATAAATGCTTTTAGCATTAGTTTCTGTAGTGATGAGGCCAGCAGGCCTGCTTTTCATCCTGCCTGGCTCCGCACGGCTAGATTAGCTCCAGAAATAACAACACACAAACTGTAGTCATTTAAACACTGCCTGGCCCATTAGTTTCAGTCCGTTATTACCTAATTCTCACATCTTGCTTTAACCCATATTTAGTAATGTGTGTAGCACCACGAAGTGGTGCCTTACCAGGAAGATTCTAACCCATGTCCATCTTGGGCCTGAGCTTCATTGTGTCTGCCTAACTTCCCTTCTTCCCAGCATTCTATTCTGTCTACTCCACCTATCTAAATCCTGCCCTATCAAAAAGCTAAGGCAGTTTCTTTATTAACCATTGAGATTCCTCCATCAAGTTTCAAGTGCACATATCTTTTTGTTTTATCATACCTGAAGTTTTGTATTTGGAAACAATTGAAATGAAAGAATGTACAGACAGGTAATACTCTTTTAGGATATGCATTTTAGCCTGGTGATTATTAAAACAGTCTATACCAGTGATTCTCAACATTCTTAATTCTGGACCATTTAATAAAGTTCCTCACATTCTGGTGATTCCCAATCATAAAACTACTTTCATTTATACTTCATAACTGAGGGTTTTGCTACTGTTATGACTTTTAATTCAAATATCTGTGTTTTCTGATGGTCTTATGTGACCCCTGTGAAAGGGTCTTTTGATACTAAAGAGGTCAAGAGCCACAGATTGAGAATATTGGTAGAATTAGACAATTCATTTCAAATTCTCTATTCTGGTATAAAGAAAATACTGAGGTAAATTTTATTCTCAAATTGCAAAGCTCATGTGTGTTAAAAAGAACATCCATTATGATTGCTTCAGTGTCTTTAGAGAGTAAAAGTAGTCATTTATTAAAATCTTTTTAAAATTCACATTTGGAGAATGTGTTAACACAGTTTTCTATGTTCATCTATATTTAAGAAATAAGTTTCATTTTGTAATTCTCAGGATTGGAAGCTACATTTTTTTTTAGTTTTGGGGTCTAAAATATCTATATTGATGCTACGTTAATTTTAAATGCAGTCTAAAACTTCTCAGAGTATGCTGAGATCAGCATATTCTAAGGTCAGCATATTTACAAGCATACATACACACATATACATACACTACACACACACACACACACACACACACACACACACACACACATATATATATATATTCTGTAGCACACACACATATAAACTTTATCTGAAGATTCCTATGTTGCAAATCTAACTATTAACTTGGTAGATCTAGAGATAGATGCTTGAGATAAATACATCAGTTGAGTGTGACTCCTTCTTGACTGGAATATATGCTGTCACCCTTCTACCATGTGGTGATAGAAAAGTCATTAAATATGAAAACCCTTGCTTTATATGTATGCCTTTGATGAGGTGTTACCTTGAGAAATATAAAAAATAAACATTGATCATGAAACATCTAATTTATTCTATTGCATTCTGGGATAGCATTGCCTCTAACTTCCATATTACAGCTGTGCTATACTATGCCTGGTTCATGAAGTGCTAGAGATTAACTAGGGATTTGTGCCTTCTAGGCAAGAATGTTAGGAGCTAAGCTACATCCCTGGTTTGTGACTTTCATTCCTTTCTTATTTGAAAAGTAAAAGCTTCTTTATTTTGTAACAGCATTATCAACAAAATTTGTGTTGAAGCTAGAGTCAGAATTAATAAATTAGATGAGAGCCAGGCGGCAGTGGCGCATGCCTTTAATCCCAGCACTCGGGAGGCAGAGGCAGGCGGATCTCTGTGAGTTCGAGACCAGCCTTGTCTACAAGAGCTAGTTCCAGGACAGGCTCCAAAGCTACAGAGAAACCCTGTCTCGAAAAACCAAAAAAAAAAAAAAAAAAAAAAAAAAAAAAAAAAAAAATTAGATGAGAGTATTGCCAGGTAATAGCTTTCTTATGTTTAATCTTAATCTTAATGTTTATTCATGTATATGTGTCCATATTTAAGTTTGTACACATTCAAGCAGTGGTTAGCTTCTCCCATGGGAAGTGAACACCAGTCCTCAGGGGAAAAAGCAAATGCTTTTAAACACATAGCCATCCTTCCAGTTCTACTCTTTAGTATCCAAAAACTACATATTTGCCATTACAAATTTGATATAAATTAGTTAGAATGAAACCCATAATTTTGATGTTTATATTGAATACACAAGCAATTTTGTTATCATTTTGCTTTTAAAATACATGATTATTTGAACAGACTCGCTGAACATTTTAATACTGAACAGGTCATCTCCATACTGATAGAATAGTTTTATAGAAAGATATCAATATTTAGGAATATTTTTATCTTAAATATGAAGTATCAATTATGATTTTCATTTAAAGTACCATAATAAACATACATAATTGATAATATGGTATTTTTCTCATATAAAAACTGAGTTTGAATTAAGTTTAAGTCATCATCTATAAAACAATAGTACCATTAATAACTGCCTGACAAGGTTATTATGATGTGAAAACTATATCTTAAACATGAATAAAATTTTCTTACTTAATAGGTCATGAAAAAGTAATGTTTATATTAATTTCAAAAATCACCTTAAACCATTCAGAATTATTTCATAATTATATTTAACTCACTGAAACTTAGTGCAATAAATTAAAGAAGCAACATTTATAAAGGAAAATATAAATATATTACACACACATGCACACATATGTGAGTATATGTATTGGTTACAAAATAAAAAAGAAACTCCAAAAGCAAAATTTAAAATGTGCTATATAAATTTTCTTTTTTAATGGAAATGTTTTATTTATAAAACTTTCAGATTTCAGGTATGTACTATAAATCACTATTGCTTTACATGTGATGAAAAACAGCTAGCTTTCAAAAGAAAAAAGACAGATGATAAAGAGCTTGAGAATGTTCATATGCCCTAGATCATTCTTATATATTTTTTGTTCAAGGATATAATAAAAGTAGTTCAAAATTAGAAAGTAATTAGTAAATTAACAGAATTTAAAATTATTTAATTAAATTAAAGAATTCCAGAAGAATTGAAAATGTAATTGTGGGGAGCACGGGGGTGAGGGAGAAGGGAAGACAGAAGGGGAGGAAGAGGGAAGAAGGGAAGGGAGGAAAAGAAGTTGAGGGAATGGGATGATCCAGATGGGGGAAGGGCAGAGATGAGAGCAAAAAAATATGTTGTAAGGAGGCCGCTAGTTAGTTTCCGGCCACTTAGCCCTAAAATAATTACAGAGAAACCGTATTATATAAATCACTGCTTGGCCTATTAGTTCTAGCTTCTTATTGGCTTACTCTTACATATTAATTTAACCTATCTCCATTAATCTGTGTATTGCCATGTGGCAGTGGGTTACAGGCTAAAGTTCTAGTATCTGTTTCCAGCAGGCTACATGGCTTCTCTCTAACTCCTCCTCCTTTTCCCAGCATTTAGTTTAGTTTTCTCCATCTACTTCTATTCTCTGCGCAGGCCCAAGAAAGTTTCTTTATTAACCAATGCTATTCGCAACATACAGAAGAAATCCCCCATCAAAGAAATACTTTGATTGAGGGAACCATTGTGGGGATAACAAGAAGCCTGGCAATAGAAAAATTCCCAGGAATCCACAAGGATGACCACAGCTAAGACCCTAAGCAATAGTTGAGAGGGTGTCTGAACTGTCCTTGCTCTGTAGTCAAGTTGATGACTATCTTAAATGTCATCATAGGAACCAATAGAAGCAGATTCAGAGATCCACAGTAGAGTACTGGGTTGAGTTTCCAAAGTACAATTGAAGAGTGGGAGGAGTGCAAATATGAGCAAAGAGGTCATGACTATGATGGGGATACCTATGAAGCACCTCAACTGAGCTAATGGTTATCCATCAACTCTGGGCTGACAGAGGGTAAACCAGCATAGATCCAAACTAGGTTCTCTTCATGTGGGTTACAGTTGTATAAATTTGGAATACTGTAGGGCCACTGGCAACGAGACAAGGATTTATCCTACTGCATGCACTGGCTTTTTGCAACCCATTCTCTTTGGTGGGATACTTTGCTTAGCCTAGATAGAGTCGGGAGGGCCTTGGTCCTGCCTTAAAGCCATATGCGAGACTTTGTTGATTCCTCATGAGAAGCCTTACCCTCTCTGAGGAGAAGATGGGCGGTGGGATTGGGGGAAGGTAAAGGGAGTGGGAGGAGAAGAGGGAGTGGGTACTGGGATTGGTATACAAAATGAGAAAAGATTTTTTTTAAAAAATAAATGAATAAATAAATTTTAAAAATGTAATTGTGTCTTTGAAAGTAAAATCTCCCATTTCATTAACTGTATAATTATACATAGACCTCTTAATTTGACAAAATTACTGATTCAATTTTTCAAAACGTTATTCTGAAAATTACTTATTAAATGGATAAATCTGTCCTAAGTCTGTATCATTTCTCAGGTGAGAGAACTTTTAAAATTATTTCCTTGAATTTTGAGACCATAATGAAATGTCATCCCCTTTTAACTTCATCTAAATCCTCCAATAAACCAAACCTTTCTTACTCTTTCAAATTCATGGCCTTACCTATATTTTTCAGGAGTTGTTGCATGTTGCATACCATCATATATATATAATGTGTGTGTATAGTATAATATATGTGTATATAAATATGTGTATATATATGCATTTGTTTGTACTCATAAATCTATAAATGCAGCCTCTTTGGTCTATGTAATATTACTTGCAGATATGTTTTCATGCCTGACCACTAGTATTGGATATCCAATCAGTGAATTCTTCTCTGTGTAGCAATAGTTGTCTGCCTCTCCGCATTCCTTACTTACCTTTAGCTTTATGGATTTGAGAACAGTTGGGCAGTCCACTGTCTTTGTTAGCATGTCTGTTTCATGTTTAAGGCAGCCACACTGGTGAGATTTTTATGGCATATTCTTATAACAAAGGGAAATTATGCCTAATAGCAGAAACCACACAACTACCTAGAGCTATGAAGTCATGGATCTTGGAAGGTGACAGATTTTTGATGAAAGTTCCTTCCAGAAGTAAGAAGTGTATAACAACCTAAGTTATTATTTAAAAAAATCACTTGAATATATTTTACTAACAGAAAACAGTATGAGCCTATGCAATAATTATATACAGTCCATTCAAGTGAGGCTGCCAGCTGAAGAATAGAATCCAAATGTGTATTCATATCACATCCATATAATGTATGTGATGTTTTGCTAATATGATATTCTTGTTTCTGTATGTTACCTCCTCTAATTTGGTTATGAATATAACGATGAGATATGGCAGAGTGTGATATTATCAATTTCTGAGTATAGGCAACTACTAACATTTTTAAATGTTATATTAATTTATCAGAAATATTTTTTTAACCTATTGAATTCATAAGGTAGCTCTGGGAAATAAGGGTTTTGTTTTGTGTTTGTTTGTTTGTTTGTTTGTTTCTTTTGATTAAAATCCAAAATTTGGTTTTGTTTTCCATTCAAAACTAAATACTCATCAGAGAAAGACCCACTACTTATCCTCCAAGATAACTAGAATGTTTATTTCCTGTCTTTACCACATGTTCTCATTTCTCTGTATTTTAAAACCTTTGCTATTACATGTACCTGCAAAAAAAAAAGAGTTTTTATGTAACAAAATTTGTTTAACAAAAACTTTGCTTGGTGTAGTTAATATGGCTGCCAATCTTCTTACAAGGATCCATGTGCCACAAATGGAGATAAACAAATCTCGGCACACTTCCTGCTCTTCCTGCAGGGGTTATTCTCCCCAGATACTGCCTCTCTCTTCCTGTCCCTTCCCAGCTTCCACCCAGACCCCCCCTCCCCCGCCTCATCCTCCCATCTTTGGGGCCACAAAATCCCACAGCTCAGCCTGTTTGGGCACCGGGGACCTGGAATTGAGTGCACCCAGGCCTGTGGGAGGCCCCCTCCTTCATTAGCCTGCTGCCTGCAGCAAGGTAGGCCCTTTGTCAGTGAGCTGCTTGGCCTGCAAGGGGACCTAAGAGTCTGCCAGAGGATCCATCATTCATTGGGGTGAGTGAGGAGTGAGTGCCTGAACCACGGCTGCTGCTGGGAGAGGGACCACCGACATTCCCGAACTTCCCCACCACCCACACAATTCCTGCTCTTCCTGCAGGGGTTATTCTCCCCGGATACTGCCTCTCTCTTCCTGTCCCTTCCCAGCTTCCACCCAGACCCCCCTCCCCCGCCTCATCCTCCCGTCTTTGGGGCCACAAAATCCCACAGCTCAGCCTGTTTGGTCCCCTGGAATTGAGTGCACCCAGGCATGTGGGAGGCCCCCTCCTTCATTAGCCTGCTGCCTGCAGCAAGATAGGCCCTTTGTCAGTGAGCTGCTTGGCCTGCAAGGGGACCTGAGAGTTTGCCAGAGGATCCATCATTCATTGGGGTGAGTGCATTGAATTCATTGGGGTGAATTGAACTTCTAAAAGAAGACCCAAAGGGGATTATTTAGAGGAAGAAATGGGCAGGCGCCAATGCAAGAATTCCTCCAACAATTTGAAAAACAACATGAAAGCACCAGAACCCAGCGAACTTATAACAGGAGGACTTGAACACACTAATCAAGAAGAAGTAGAAAAAATTGACTTTATGAAAGTAATAGAGTCCCTTAAACAGGAGGTGAAAAACTCCCTTAAGAAAATGGACGAGAAGAATAACAAAAAGTTTGAAGAATTGAGTAAATCCGTAAATGATATCCTAAGAAACCAAGAAAAAACAATCAAACAGATAAAGGAAACAGTGCAAGACTTGAAAACTGAAATGGAGGCAAGGAAGAAAACACAACCCGAGGGCCAGCTGGATATGGAAAATCTATGTAAACTAACAGAGACTACAGAAACAAGCATAACCAACAGAATACAAGAGATAGAAGAAAGAATCTCAGATTCTGAAGATACCATAGAGAAAATAAATGCACTGATCAAAGAAAACAGAAAATCCAACAAATTCTCATCACAAAATATTCAGGAAATCTGGGACACCATAAAAAGACCAAACCTAAGAATAATAGGCGTAGAAGAAGGAGAAGAAATACAGCTCAATGGTCCAGAAAATATATTTAATAAAATTATAGAAGAAAACTTCCCAAACCTAAAGAAAGATATTCCTATTAAGGTTCAAGAAGCTTACAGAACACCAAATAGACTGGATCAAAAAAAAAAACATCCCCTTGCCATATTATAATCAAAATACAAAATATACAGAATAAAGAAAGAATATTAAGAGCTGCAAAGGAAAAAGGTCAAGTAACATATAAAGGTAAGCCTATCAGACTAACACCTGACTTCTCTATGGAAACCATGAAAGCCAGAAGGTCCTGGATAGATGTTTTGCAGAAACTAAGAGACCATGGATGCAAGCCCAGATTACTATACCCAGCTAAGCTTTCATTCACTATAAATGGAGAAAACAAAATATTCCAGGATAAAAACAAATTTAAACAGTACATAGCCACAAATCCAGCCTTACAGAAAGTAATAGAAGGAAATTCACAAACAAAGGAATCCAGCATTGCCCAAAATAACTCAGACATCTAGCGACCCTTCACTAGCACATCGCAAAGAAAGGAAACACACAATCTCTACTACCAAATAAAAAATGACAACCGGAGTTAACATCCACTGGTCATTAATATCACTTAATATCAATGGACTCAATTCACCTATAAAAAGGCACAGGCTAAGAGATTGGATACGAAAACAGGATCCAACATTCTGCTGTTTACAAGAAACACACCTCAACCACAAAGACAGACATCTACTCAGAGTAAAGGGTTGGGAAAAGGTTTATCAAGCAAATGGACCTAAGAAACAAGCCGGTGTGGCCATACTAATTTCTAACAATGTTGACTTCAAACTAAAATCAATCAGAAGAGATGGAAAGGGACACTATACTCATTACAGGAAAAATCTATCAGAATGAAGTCTCAATCCTGAATATCTATGCCCCTAATACAAAAGCACCCACTTATGTAAAAGAAACATTACTAGAACTCAAGGCAGCAATCAAACCAAACACACTGATAGTGGGAGACTTCAACACTCCACTTTCACCAATGGAGAGGTCAATTCGACAGAAACCTAACAGAGAATTAAGAGACTTAATAGAGGTAATGAACCAAATGGACTTAACAGACATCTATAGAACATTTCCCCAAACAGGAAAGAATATACCTTCTTCTCTGCGGCTCATGGAACCTTTTCGAAAATTGACCACATACTCGGTAACAAAGCAAACTTCCACAGTTACAAAAACATATTAGTAACCACCTTCATATTATCGGATCACCATGGATTAAAATTAGAATTCAACAACAATGCTACCCCCAGAAAGCCTGCAAACTCATGGAAACTGAACAGTCAACTACTGAACCACAGCTGGGTCAAGGAAGAAATAAAGAAACAAAATCTCAAGGTCATGACTTGGATGGCCTGGGGACAGTTTATTTTGCACATTTCATTTTAGCTTCTAATCAAGATGTAGCCATGGTTCATTTCAAACTGGATATATGTTGTTTCTAGATAGAACAGTAGATAATAAGAATTAAGAAATGGTATGTAAAGATCCTAGCTGGTGTTCACTTGCTATAGCTTCTTATACTTGTAAAGTTAAATGTTATGGTTTATGAAATTTCAAGAAATCATTTGTAACCCTAATAAAATCTTATGTATTCAGTTTATTTTAAATTATAGTTAGAGAAAAGAATGCAATGGTAAACAAGATTGAATTTTATAGAACAGTCTTTTCCTTTGGTTCTCATTTTTTCTCAGACAATATAGTTTTATTGTCAATTCTGTTATTCACATAAAGACATGAATCACAAATTATCCACAAATGTATATATCAATAAGTTCAAATCTGATTGGCAGTGTGCAAGAACTGCATTTCACAAAACTTACTGAGTAAAACACTCACAGCCTTGCTTCCATAATGCATGAATTATCTGAACATTTCTCCCTCAACTCTGGACTAAAATATCAGTGATGTAGGTGACCTTGGTTACTTCTCTAATCTCCAGATGTTAGTTGGAGAGAAAAGAGAAAAACTGCATATTAGGCTAACATTTAGTGTCTTCTACTATTTTTACCACATGCACAAAAATATGACATTCTCATTCAGGCAAATATTCTATTTTTGTACATCTTACTGGATTCTAAATGTTTATTTCTATCTTTAAATAAGAAAATAAAAGAAGGGTGCTATTTTATGTTTGTGTGGATTCATGCTCCTTTAAATTTTCTTTTTTGACTGTGATTTTTGACTTTTAATTATGACATTTCCCCCCTTCTCTTCTCTTCTTCCAAATTTTCTCATATGCCCCCACCCCATCCTCTTTGAGATTTACGGTCTTTGCATCAACTGCTACTGCATGTATAAAAAACTTTGTGTGTGTGTGTGTGTGTGTGTGTGTGTGTTCCCAAATATAATCTATTTAGTCCATATAATGTTACTTGTATGTGTTTTCAGGGCTGATTGCTTGGTACTGAATTGATGAGATCCTCCCTGGGAAAAAGAGGGGGCACCTCTCCCATTTTTAGTTTTTTCAGTCACCTGTAAACCTTTCTGAAGTGTTAAAATCTTTGTGAAGAACTTTTTCACATATAGTTTGGCATGTCCATTTCTGTCACCCTTGCTCACATTTGAGTGGTCATGTTGCTAAACCCCTAAAGTCTCACCAACATGAACACATATGCATGTCTTCTTTGTGCCAGAAAAGAATTCATTCTCTCACTTTTAGTACCATAAAATTTATAAAACATGATAGGGTAATACAAATGCATAAAGTACAATCTGTAATGACATCAGAAGGGTATTTTATACAAAGAAAAGGAAAAATTTAGATATTATTCTTATGCCTTAAGTACATTTAACTTTGCCTCTTAGTTTTCTGTATTTTCTTTTTTCTTAGTAAAATATATGTAAGAAAATCCTTAAATCTTGCTAACATAAATTCACATGCCGCTGAAAATATATTCATTCAGTGAGGCAAAAATAACCAAGATATTTTTAAGACACTCCTACAGCTGCCGATATCAAATTATTTTGTTACCCGTCATTGATATGTTATAATACAGTTGGCTATGATTACTAATAATTAACAGTTACAAGACATGCTTTTTCTGCAATAAAAGGAAATCAGGATTTTAAACTGTTGTGAAAGACTATAACTTAAATAACTCTATTCTTATCAATACTGAATAAAATCCAAGAAGAAACATATACTGTAGTACAAAAATCATATAAGGCAAGATACAGGAAAGGCAAAAGTAAACCATTCTTGTTATTATTCAGTCACCTATAAGAAGCTAGAGTCTCCATTAGCATCCAGTTAACTTGCTACACACTTAATATGTTAGTTTAGCTTTAAGACACAAAATGCATGTAAGTAAGAAAGGGGAAGGATTAAATTAGAAATTCTCTTTGTACATGGTGAATATATTAAGTTTAAAGCATGTTTTCTTTCTATAATTATTGTAATTGATGATTTTTGAATTTGGGAATTTTTCAATTTCTATAAATAAGGCTGGAGTCTTTGGTTTGAAATAAAAATACTTATTCAAATACTAATTACGGCGTATTCATAGAACCAAGTATATATTCACAGTAGGATAGAAAACTCTAGAATATTCCAGGGTAGAATATTCTATTAATGGAATTACTTTATGATGACATATATTTTGAGCATTTACCTGATAGTTACATGTGGTGAATTACACATGACTGTTCATTTTAGAACAAATTCAACACCATGTAAACTTCAGTTTGTAGAGGAATATCAATTCAGCAATATTAACATAGGATATTTACGGCCAAATCCTATCTCCAAATCACTGAACATGTTATTTCTTTACATTTCAAGGCAAATCAAAATCTGTGTCCTCTCTTCACATATCAAGTTTGCTTAATGTAGTGAAGATATTTTTTTAATGGCATCCCCTAATATTTTGATACCAATCACAAGTGACACTAAAAATAAAATATACCATTTGACTCATAATCTACTTTAGTAATCCTAGTTTATGCTCATCTTGTTGACCCAATTACATTTTATAATAGAGATAATATAAATATGTAATTTGGATCTGAGTTAGTCCATTCTGAATAAGATCCTCTTGCACAGCTCCATTGACTGGGCTTCTGGGGCTATAACAAAGAAGCATACTGTACCTCTTCTGCTGCTGCTTGATGCAGATGTACTTGGGCTGGTTGTTATGGCTACAGTGGTTGTTACTGGTGCAGTGGTAAGGGAGGGGATGATAGTAGTGGGAAGCAAAGTGGTGGGAACATCTGGTGAGTGGAAAGAAACAAAATATAAAATAAAATCATATCATGCAAACAAAAGAGAAACACAAATGATTCAAATTATAAATACACACATCTTATTTAGGCTTAATTTTATAAGTTGAAACAGAATAACAGGTACAAAACAACTATAGCACACAAGTTCTGTCATTTTTCTTTCACTTCCCTTTTATGCTCCACAAAAAGAAAAAAATCTGGGAGCTATGTTTGAGAACAAGTAAATTATTTGCAATATTTAAAGTGAAATTTAAAATGACGAGAATTCACTTATTGTTTGAGTCATCTGAAAATCTCACATGCAGTAGCAAAATACACATATGTAAAATAAAAAGGACATGCTTTGTCAAGGAAGTAAACAAAGAAACAACACACACAGCAATAAACACAAATACCACCATATAAGATTAAAGAAGTGTTAACGATGAGTGTGTATATGCATGTTAAATAATGCCTTTGGCTTTCCTTATAGGAAAATGGGAGGAAATAGGATGAGAGCAATCTTTAGAAACAAACAAACAAACAAAACAAGCCAATTGTTATTATAATTGTTATTTTGCTCCTCCTGTTTTCACAAACGATGTTAATGTATAGTTTAAAGTCTTGCAATTCTTACCCCAATTAGCTGGTAACGCCTTCTAACAAATTTGCAGTACCTAGGAGTCTTTAACAAGTATTAAGTCAACTAGCATGGAACACGATGTGATGTTCTGACAAATTTATGACTTATTTGAATACAGGACACAAAAGAAGTAACTGAATAAGGGCTTGAATTATACTAGGCAGTCTCCAATCCATAATTAGTCAAGGTGTCAAGTTAAAATTTGATTGAAATCCAGGAATAACAATGAACAAAAGAACGGCTTAGTGTGCAAGACCCAAATATTCCTTCACTTCATAAAACCCAGTCTCGAGTATCTAGAGAGAAGAGAGAGACCTCAAGCAATGCTGCCAGTGTCAAGCTATGAAAAACCTGGGAAAAATCCTTGGAAACAAATTTGGTTCCCAGCAGATAGGGATATAATTTACACAGCAAGAAAATTAGAAACACTTCTCCAATTACTGTAATTACTGTACTGGGGTTTGACTTCATATGTTCATCATGAAGTCCCAATGTAGTCACAATGCTTCACAGAATATTCTGCTGTGAAAGGTTTTTGTCAATCTTTCAGGAAAAGTTTTTGAGTACTCCAAACATTTTTCTAGTTCTCTACTCTGATAAATAGCTCTACTCTATTCGCCTGACTCTACCTGCTGACTCCTTCTCACTGGAGACACGGGAACCAGCATGAGATCACTCTCTTATCTTGAGTATTGATGTTTACACCTGTTTTTCAACAGGGAAAATGCTTCCTGGCCAGTCAAATTAAGAAAACAACCTCTGAAAACTCCATGATGTTACATTAATCACTAGGGAAAATGGGCATTGCCCGGAGAGCAATTTATCATGATCATAAGGAGGAACTAGCTTTAGAAGGAACTTCGTGAATGGATGAAAATTCAGCATTTCTGCTCATGGGTTTCTGATTTGTTACTTACTATGTGTTCTTATTGATTAGTAAGCTTTAAAATAGAATAGAAGTAAATGGAAACATAACCAATGAAAAATTAGTATTTATGAATTAATAACCAGCACTTACTAATAATTTTTTTAAAATTATGAAATATTGGTGAAATATGCAGCTAGATGAGAAAGTATGTCATTCTTTAGCCCCTAAGCTGGCTCCCAAGTTTACTAACTTTCCTTCAAGAATCATGCATTACTGATAAGAAATTAATGACAATTGTGTAAAAACAGCATGCTAAGAAGAACTCGTTCTCAATCACCATTACATGTTTTCATCTCTTACTAGTCAGGAACACTATGTAGCTTTTAAATTATGTTTATTTTCTATGTGTTTTCATCCTGGTGTTTTATTCACCCTTCTTGTCTGTTTGAAATTATATCAACTTGGTTGTGAAATAGTAAAGTTGCAAAAACGTAAAATGTTCACTTCTAGAAGAAAATTATAAATAGGTAAAATTAAACAACATAAGATTGGGTAGAGTTAGTTAGTAATATCAGAAAGATGACAAAATTGTTTGCAACTTCTGACTCAAACTTTCTATTTGATCTGAATTTATTCTGGTATTTCCCCTCTTGATAATTATTAACCTTGGAAGGAAGATTTTTCAGTCAGTGCTCAGGTTCTGTTCTGTATAATTAAGTGGCTATGTATGCCTATAGAAAAAAGTCCTATATTACAGGAAGAGCTGAGTATAATAGGATTAAAAGGATAAACTACTTTTCTCAAAGACACCCTATATATCTTCAATCAGAAAAAATATTATTTTTTTGAAGAGTACTTTTTAGCAACTCAGTGTACTTTATCGTAATTTCTATAAAAAAGATGATAATAAAACAATATCAGACATACATATTTACTAACTAAATTATGAGTGACTTATATATTATACATATATGAATTTTATGACTTTAAGGTAACTTATTAATGGGACATGCACTGATTTGAGAGGTTGTTCTACTGACAGCTTAAGATCTTTGAACTTGGATGGCTTTAATAGGACCTGGAAAATCAGACATTATCAAATGGCTCCAAGATGTCTTTCTAAATCCAAATATTCATTCTCCCTTTTTATAAAATTCAAGTTTGCCTTTGAAAAGTCTTTCTCTTATAAATGAGCAGCAGTATTTGATAAAATTTATAAATATCTCAGTGATGATTGCTTGAAGTATTAATTTTGACCTTTTAAGGAATGTTTTAAAAACATTTTCTTATGGAAATATGAGATAGAAAGCTCCTATTCATCTACCTTATATTTTTAAAACAAGTTCCTACTATGTAGCCATGGATAGCCTGAACCTCCCTCTGAAGACCAGTCTGTCTCTGTCTCCCAAGTGCCACATGCCCGTACCTCATCAGATAGAATTTTAAAACCATTAAACCAATAACACAAGAAATAGTCAGATAAACCAACATGATATAAAGCTAAATCATATTTCTCTTTTAGCATTTATCTGTTCAGTTTTTCAAAGAATAAAGCATCATTAATTATAGAGAAGTTATTCTTATACACATCTGATAAAATACTCAATGTTGGTTCAAGTTTAATTAATATCCTATACAAGAACTTAATAAACATATTTGTGTGAAACAAAAATTATGGAGACATATGGCTCAACAAGTAAAGGTAACTCATTCCAACACTAAGGATCTGAGTTCAATTTCCCAGACACACATGGTGAAAGGTCAGAAACAACTCTGATAAATTGTTTTCTCTGACCTCCGCGTATCTATGATGATATAGGTACACACACAACTCAACCTGTAAATAAATTATAATACTAATTTCATCATAATTATGTTTTATCTTGACCTGATCATAAAATTTAGCAAATTTACAGAAATTATTGAGATCATTTTAGTACAAACAAGAGACTCCTAACTTATTGTCTTAATATCAAGATATTAAGACAAACTTATTGTTGAATTTATTTGAATGCTTCATTAGTTGATAAAATTTTTAAAATTGTTAGTTTTGATGATTTACCATAAAACTATTGAAATCACTCTTAAGTTACAAATAAATACACTCCACAGCATCACCTCTTTCGTGTCTATCTTTCAAGTCTCTTTTTATGATATCATTTCTGAAGCATCCTCTCAATTGGAACTAGTCAATGTTTTCCTTCTCTGTGTTGGCAAATGCTTTTGCTGGAACTCTGTATATGTATACCACACATTGTCATTCATTTAGTATTTTATATCACATAATAGACCACCAGGATAACCTTTTAAAAAAGCATGTCTTCCTTATTTACATATACTATTTTTCTTGGGACAAATATTATTGTTTGGGTAGCTCTGCTCCTGAAAAGAGCCATCATTTAAGTGAGTACCTAGGAAATACTACTTTCAAATCTAGAAAGTATATACTAGTCTCCTGGCATTTACCATTCAGTATATATACATATATTTATGTATATATATTTATGTATACTAAATTATATATATATATATATATATATATATATAAACACAAAAATTTCAGAAAACCGATAATCTGCTTAATGCTGCACTTTTGGAGTATTTTCCTTGTTATATATGTTTTAGGTACTTTGAAAATGCTACCATGGATGATAATAAAATGTCATTAAATAAGCAACATATCTCTTATAAGAGCTTAAATATGTAATCAATATTTAAATAAGATTAATATGTACAAAAGTTGTAGTTTTGCCCAAAATATTATAAAATTCCTGCTAAAAGTCTATGACTCTGAAAGAATAGTCTTAAATATTAAAGTGCAACAGCTGAAGCAGTTTCATCTCTGAATGAGTGTGTCATCATTTGTTAGACTAATAAATCATAAACGCCAATCAAAATAATGGGGAAGGGTCCCTCCCTTCACATGTTAGTGAAGAAATTAGAAAACATGCAACCTGACCTTCTTTCAGGGAGGGGACACTTATTAGAGCCCACCAGATTCTATGGAGCCTGCCAGAATGAAATCACTCCCAACAGGAGCAGCATACAATAAACTGCAGAGCACTGCAACATTCTTTTTCTAATAATGAGTTTTCCAGGTTAAAGGTATGTTGTGTTTTCTGTAAATGTGGTGTATAATTTCTAACTTGTCAACTTGTTTGGTTTTGTGGCAGTTTCTCTTTTTAAAAATGGCATTCCGAATGGATTTTCGAAAACAAAATTAAGTCTAAAGAGCCCCAGAAGCCCAAGGTGCTTGTTTCTCTCCAAAGACTATTGCCCAAATCAGGGGGAAAATGCTACTATTTAGTCTTGAATCCATACATTTGCAACCTTCCTGCTTGATGATACTAAACTCCCCTTTCTAGAGGAGACAGAATAATCATTTCACTTCAAGAGCAATTATGAATATGCGCACAAAGGGTCAGGATTCTGAAAGTAATAGAATTAAGGCAAGAATTAGTATTGTGCTAGAAAGAATTTAAATTTCTCTGATTAAAAAATAATGGATCCTTAATATTTTATTGCACATTCTGCTGCCATTGGGAGCAATGGAAAGGGGCATGTTTACTGGTTTTCTTTTTGTAAAGATGGGCATTTATCTGCCCCCATTATATCCAGCACCTGTAGCAGCCTATTTAAATCATAGCATGAAGAGGAGACAACCCCAGAACCTTCAGTGAGTTGACAGACATCAGGCTGACAGGATTTAAACTCACCCCTGTTACTCTTCAATTTGGGAGAATTGTAACCCCTTCTGTTTCATAAAAGGGACCCTTCTCAAAATTTGATTGGAACAAATTTCTTAATGCTTCTGGTAGCTCTACTGGCTTTTCCTGGTAAGTGGAATCCTTATATAAAGATGATAACAAAAAGGGCTCTGGAAAATTGGAAAAAAAAAATGCAGTTTTGAACTAAAGGTTGTAGGCAACAGTCCTAACTAATTACATGGAACATTTATGAATAATATTGATGTCTTATTTGAAGAGAAAAATAACTATGTATTTTCTCTTTAAAACCCATTTGTTGTTTTCTAAATGGACACAAGTAAAGTTACTTTGAGACAGGGTTCTGTATAACTTTGGAGCCTGTCCTAGATACTAGCTCTTGTAGACCAGGCTGGCCTTGAACTCACAGAGATCTGCCTGCCTCTGCCTCCCCAGTGCTGGGATTAAAGGCATGCACCACCATCGCCTCGCTGCAAAATGAAGTTTAAAGCAGGATCAACAATGCCTTCAGCTTGGATGATCCTGTACTATTAAGCTCCACAGACTTCGATGTATGAGTTCTTCCCTAGAAGGACCTTACCCTGAGTATGGCACGTGATTGCATGGGAGGATATCACTGACATTTTTTAACAAAAAGTACGAGAAATAAGAGATAGAAGGAAGAATTCGGAAAACTATTGAGAAATCGGTATTTGTTTTTCCATGTGAGTTCAGTCATGAAATGAGGCAGAGGTGTTTTGCATACTATTTAATTTAACTACATGTAATCATTTCATTAAAATTTGTTTGGTATGGTAATTTATATAATTACTTTCACCTGATTCTTGGTTTTGGTAAGACAAAACTGATCTGAAAGAAAGGCATTCTGACAACTATGAATTTAACATTTACATATGACGTCAAGAGTTAATGCCCTCAACGAAGCTGGTCTGCTTTTTAAGTGCCATGCAGTGAACTCACCAGCGACATTACACTGCAAATCACATCACCCTGAACTCCTCAAGAAAATGTTTTGGGAATTTGAAAAAAATAATCTGATGAAAATGTTAGAACCAAATGATACCTTTAGGGTAGAAAAGTCACTCTCTTACTAAGACCCCCATGTCTCCATATAAGAAGCCTGAGGTCAAAACCTCTCTACATTTCTTAACTGAGTGGTGTTTCCCACTCTTTTGTCATTTCCCAACATGGTTGTTCAGCTCCTGTCAAGTGGTATATTTATGTCACTTGATAAATTACTCACAATGAATTCCCTAGAAAAAGGTTCCTTATTTAATTTGTAATCTAGGGTATAGGGCTTGTTTGTTTCGTTTGGTTTTGGTGGCCATTGCTTTTTGTCTGTGTTAGGTTTTGTCTGTCTGTGGTTTTCTTTCTGAATCAAGGTATTATATTGTTCAGGCTTGCCTGGAATTCCCATAAACAGAAGATGAGTATGAACTAGTGATGTGCTGCCCCTCCATCCTGGGCACATGGACCACAGGAACATATCACACTAATTTTCATATTAATTAATTAATTCATCAACCTGCCTATTTGTTTCTTTATTTGTTTGTTTGTTTGTTTTATATTTTAAGCACTAACCCAGGGCTTTGCCAGGCCCACATTCAACTTAATTTTTTTCTTTAATCTGTTTTAATGTTTTCTTTTGCTTTTGCTTTGTTATTTGCAGTACTGGGGATTGAGTTCAGGGTCTTGTACATGCTTGACAAGTGCCCTGTTACTGAATCATATAGGAAAGTCCGTTTTAAAAATATTCATTTTTAAAATTTTTGAGGAGATTATTATTAATTCATTCCCTCCTTTTTCTCTATTCACACACTCCCATTTAATTCCCACTTTGCTCTTTTTCAAATTAAAGGGCTCTTTTTCTTTAATTTTCGCTGTATATATGTTTGTGTGTACATGTCTATGTATTTCTAAATATATAAATGTTCACTACTCAGTCTAAAGCACCTGGCATGTACATGTTCAATTTTGACTATTCGGTGTTAGAGACCCAGTGGAATGTCCTGTGAACATAACTTACAATTGAGGCCCCCAATCTGTTCTTATCTTTTTTCACTGGCCCCTCTGCACTCACACGACAGTGAGGCATTTTCCAAGAAGAGGAGAAAAACATGAGCAAGAGTTTTATGTTTTAAAATAGTATGTGATACATTAAATATCATATTTGCGAAAACTATAAAGCGAGAAGCTGCAAAACATATTTTATGTAAAGTCCATAGTTTCTGAAAACCAGAACCTCAATTCTCCCCACAAGGTCATGATGTACGGCTTGAATTCTTTGACAAATGAGCCAACTAAACTCCATGTGTTTGGGTAACAGAACTCTGTAAATATTTGGAAAATTATAGCCTAAATAGGTTTATACCTAAGAAAATAAGAAGACTTGAGTGCAAATGAACCCATCCTTATGTTTACCTTTTTATATACTGCAAATAGGAGAGAGGTTATATAGACACAGGATATATTATTAATGTTGAAAATTTTGAATGATAAATTCTTAATAAAATTTTTCTTTTGACATTTGGTAAACATCCATCTGGATCTGGAAGAACATAGATGTTAGTGAGGTATATATGCATGGATTTTGTACTGTGACAACTGAAAACCCAGTTTATCCACTGCATTTTCATCTTAAAGAGATTTGGTTCAACTTTGTTTAGTGATCTATTCAACACACACACACACACACACACACACACACACACACACACACACATGCACGTACGCACCACATATACTTTTAAATGAGTTATAACACAAACGCAGGGCTCTCATCTACACTTGTCTCTGCAGAGTTTGGCAGCTTATTAAAACAGTCAGAGGCATGGCTTTCCTACAATCATCAGAGCTCTGTCTACTTTTTCATGTCTAGAGTGATGTGTTATCTCAAAGATTAAAGAGACGTTTTTAAAGAATCATGCAAGCAGTGGCTGTGTAGGAAAATCTCAGCCAGCATTGTTGAGATCAGCAGCCAAGGGACCCTCCATTATTGGCACAAAGTTCGTTGTTGTGTAGAGGTGTCTTTCCTGTAGTTTTCATTCTATACCATGTATTTTCCATGTATGTTTCTAAAGAAAGCTTCTGCAGGAAGCATGCTCATTATTAGTGCACACAATTAATTTACCAGCTGGTCAGGTCTGTGTTTATCTGAGGGAACAGATTTTAGTTGAATCCCTTTTTAATGTTTGCTAGGCTGTGCATCTGTTCACAATCCAGTCTTCTCTTTCCTATTCTACACCCAATTTACTCTCTCAGTGCCATCACGATCTATTAGAATCCACCTATCTAGAAGTACAACTGCATACATAAATAACAAGTACATAATCTTCTAAATTCTCTAAATTATTGTGATTATGTGTCAAAAGAGACTACTAACATTTGGCCAAGCTACCAACCAGAAGTAACTTTTTCATTTTTCTGTACTATGTACTCACTCACCTACAAAACACTGCTGTTCTTGGTATGAAATGTAAAATTTGTACTTCCATAATAGGATATCCATATGATAGGATAGAGTTTAATAGAAAAGTTAAGGTATAACATTATGAGATGATCGTTGTGTTTGAAAATCAATGACATCATTCAAGCATACTTGTATTACATGTATTATTTTGTTAAATTTATCAAACTTGTATCTATTTTCTGAATAATAGGTAAATATTTGAAAGCAGTGCTACGTTGTAGGAAGTCTTACAGTCAGTGGTTACCTGCCCACTGGGGCGTGGCCTCTTATACTATATAAGCCAATGTAGAGCACATGTCCTCTTCTTTCCAGTTGTTGGATTCGGTTTCTGTTCTCCGTTCAAGCAGAAGATTCTGATTTGTGAGTTTACCCCTAAATAAATAACCATCTATTTCTCATTTCTGAGCTAGTGTGTGATTTCTTTTAAGCATCCTTCCGCAGTGATACTCTAGAAACGTTTCTTACAGTCAGTGAAGAAAGCTTATTTCCCTGCCTCAGTGTTTGTCTATCCTAGTGAGAAGTCATTTGCTTTCAGTACTCTGCATCCCTGTGGAAAATAGCTGCTCCCCTACACTCTGAAGAGGTACAGTGCACTACACACCTCAGAAGTTTGGCTTTGATGTTATGTCCTATAATATATTTATACAGCATTTGTCTGTGGGCATTATCGACATTTATTATTAATACTACATATAAGAAAAGTAGCAATTGTAGCTGACTTTTAAAATTGGAAAGGCACATTTAATGACGTGATACATTTCATTCTAAAACACATAGACGTTTATAGAAGAAATACTCTCTTACTACTAATTTCTTTTAAATATTAAACTACTTTTATAATGACTCTTACCAACTAACAATAAAATATGATGGATCACATAGTATATGTATGTGTGTTATGTGTTATTACTAAAGTAATTATCTTGCCAATAAACAATGGCAGTGCCATTTTTATCAGGGTTTATTTCAATAAACACCTGAAGAAACAAATAAACTAAAAATATTTTAGAACTATTAAATCAACGACTGTGAGACTTGATTGGGAGAATAAAAACAGAGGCAGACTACAATTATATTTTGATCCATGATATCAAAATAATAGTTGTAGAGAATTTTGATGTTTTATATGGCTATAAAGGTTAAATATCATAGAAATGAATATATATATATATATATATATGTATGTATATATATGTAAAGTTAAAACACGGAAAAGTTTATAGCTTGTGATTTCATTCAAAGAAGCACAGTATAAGATAGTGAAGTGCTTAAATTTTTTAATTTAGTTTATAGAATAAAATAAGGACAGTATAATAAGTCTGATAATGGTAAACTAATTTTGACTCAGATGTAAGTGTTGCTGTGATACAAAGGTTAACTATGGATAAGCAAGAGAAAGAACATGGGAACGTTCTGTAATATGTGTGTTCATGACCATATGGCCTGTTTTTTCCACTGAAGTTTTGGTACCAGTGTGTGCAGTGTTGGCTTACAATGTGTACCTCCCCAATTGTGCCTCTATTGGTAGAAGAGACAGCTGGTCTTTTTCTCTGCCTACCTTGCCAGGTCTCACAAATCTCAGAAAGCAAGCTGCTGGAATTTTCTTGCTCTCTTGGAATGTCTGCTGAATTAATGTTTTGCATACCATGTTTTAAAAGGAGTTCGAAGAAAATATTCCCTTATTATTGTTTAATAAGTTTACTTTTTCTGCTCTCTCTCTTTCTCTCACACTTTCTCTTACATACCTCTAGGTGTGTGTGTGTGTGTGTGTGTGTGTGTGTGTGTGTGTGTGTATTGTGTGTATTTTGTGTACTCTCCAGCATCATAGGTGTGTGTTTGCATATTTGATGCAGAACTTATAACTCTCATATGAGTTGACAAAAATACACTGATAAATGTAAGAGTAAACTATGTTAAGCTTTGAGAGCATATGGACTTATCACTGTTCATATATATTACATCTCAAGGACTTCATATTTCATACAGTTGTGATATTGTCAAGACTAAAGACTCCAAATTTCTGTTGTTTTATTTATTTATTTATTTTTTTTTTTTGAAAAACAGACGTGCTAGGCCCAGGGGTAGAGATAAAAGAGAAACTATTCGGAATAGGTCTTCTTCTTCTGCCACCTGAGTCCCAATAACAAACTTAACCATTCGGGCTTGGCAACAAGTTCTCTTATTTGGTGAGTCATCTCACTCTCCGTTTTCACCCCAAGAGGACAATTTTAATCGGGTGAGAAAAATATGAAATATTTTAATTTCTTTCAACTATAAAATGACTAAGGTAACCAGTGATTCTTTATAGCCATAGCTATCTACTTTGATGCCTTCAGTAGTTGGATGTTGTTCCAGGTGCTCGCTGCTTGGGAAGAATAATTTATGAAGCTTCTTAAAAATGAATGTTTTCTTAGAGAAACAAGGCTGTTTATTGAACTTATCCTGCTAAATATATCATTAGCTTTCATGCTGGTGGATACTGCAAAAATTTCCTATAACCTTTTTTACAAGAATTTTGAATTTTCTTATATTTAAGAATGTGTACTGAATTAATATTCTGTGTACTGCATTTTAGAAGGATTTGGAGGGGAAAAGAACATTACTATGTGACTGTTGAGTAAGCACTGATGTCAAATATGTCGCCATCTATTTAGGCTCACAGTGATATACAAGAATACTAGTCCAATTCAGGGTACATCTGTGTAACTGATAGTGTACTAAATAATTTTGCTTTTGATGTATGCCATTATTTAAGAGTAATATGGAACTCTAGTGTTGCATTTATTTTTATACAATATTGATGCTTGCTCTGCAATGTCACAGATTATGCTTATCTACATGGCCATCTTTCCTTAATTCTTTACTTTTGTATTGTTATTTCTTCTTGCCCCTGTTAAGCTATCATTGTGTTGAATGCAAATTATTTTAGTTTAATATTATCTTTTTAATCAGAGGATATATACCAAATTATTGATGAGTAAACAAATTGCTATTTTGGTCATACTTATCAAAATACAAAAAGACAAACGGAACAAAATGCTATAATATGTCAATTTTACATATTTTGATTTCCTTAAAAAGGATGATAAAATAACAGAATTATTAACATTTTATAAATAAATATAACGAGCTATGATGCTTATGTAAATTGAATAGAATAACTAATTCTTGCTCTTAATAGACTTAATTTTCTATTGCTGAGCTTATTAATGAGAAGTGCTGTCTCCTTTGCTGTACTTTTAAGAGGCACAGGTTTCATTTTTGTAATCTTTTCTCTTATACTTCCTTGTTTACTGACTTTCAGTGATGCTTTCATTGAAGTCAAGTGTTAAACCAGCAGTTTATGCCACCATCTGTAGTTCTAAAGCTGAAAAATTTAAAAATATAATGGGAGAGAGGAGTTGAAGAAAATCTGTAGTGTGTATAACCCAAAACATCAAAGGTCATTACAATTAAATGCCATAAAACTTCACCATGTACTCCCATTGCACCATATCTAACCAGAGCCTAACATCTGTGTGGTTGGTGATTTTACAAACAAGTTTCCCAACCTCCGTCATGATGGGAATCAACAAATGCAGGCAACTTTGATAGATTCAGATGTGACTCACAGGTCGTAAAATCCTTTCTGTACTAGAGTTATGTTAAATCATCAAAGCAGATGTAAAAAAAATCAACCTTGGAGTAAAATGTAAAAGGGTAAAGTTATCATAAGTTATCACATGTAGCATTTATTGTAGATCAAAATGTCACTCAGATTTTATCATTTAGTGGGGTTTCAAAACAGCCAAACCATTAAGAGAAGAGTGCAGCTTTTATATTCATACAACCAGTGACTAGTGAAACATTATCCCTAGTGTGCAAAGGGAAAAAAGTTCCCTTCATTTTGTAACGGACCCAATTGGAGGCCCCTGTAAACACAGTGTAATATAGTTTTACTGTTTCGCAGAGCCTCTCATTACTTCTCGCAGTAATACTAGGTAAACTACTGTTGAACTTCACAGCATCTATCTAGCAGCATGAAAAGCATTAATCTATGGGGTGCTTTTGATGAATTGGAGTTCAAAAGCAAAGCCAAAAATGATTCTTAAAAAGCGCTTAGAAAAATATTTATTAGAAATATGTCAACTGCCAAGAACCTAAAGGCAGCTTGCTTATTGAAAAAAAAATCATTGCCAGCTTGTAAACACTGAGATAGCATGAATTTTCCCCTACTTGAATTCTTTAAAAGAAAAAATGTCACGTATCCGAGTATATTATTTCTCAATCACTTCTCTTTGAATTCTCTACAGTCTTAAGGTGCATTGCTGTGAACACAGTGAGTCATGCTACACAACATGCAGGCAGGATTCTCACTTACTTGGACAATTTAAGATGGATCATATATGCCAGACTTAAGGTGAGAGCGCATGTTGAACACACATAAGAACCTTTGCATCCTGCTCCTAAGTTCTGAAGAAGTTTTGTGATTAAAGAGGTAGTTTTTATACTCTGCCTGGTAATGAACGTGGAATGTTCACCTACATGAGTTTACCACCTTTAACACAGTCTAATTAACATAATTTTTTAAACTTTTCACAACATATTAGAAATGGAACCCAGAATTGTACAACTCCTGGTGTACTATTTGTGAAAAAATCTGTGCACTATATGTCTTCACTGTTTACAATAGCAAGGTGTGTTAAGAAGAGAGGCTTTATATAACAACAATTTTGAAAATAGAACTATATGTTATTATATTATTTTCTTCATTCTTACTGTATTATAACAAGTAAATACCTGAAAATATGACAAAACAAGGCTATTATTTTTTCTATAAAATTAAATCACTTTCAGAGAATTATAATTAATCCCTCCAATATTTTTCCTTTTTTATTGAAAGGTATTTGACTCATCCAAGTTTATAGCAGTATTTTATACTTGGATTCAGATGAAAGACACAAAACACATTATTTCCATGATTCTTAAAGTCCATTGAATTTATTACTTTTTTTGTTTTATACAATTATGGGTCATTATTTTGTGATATTACAAAAGATAAAATAGTAAGCTCAGTAAAATATTTTCCTGGTGGAATATATGAGGGAAGCATTGCCACTGTTGGTAAATCTTTCTTTCGGAGATTCACAGTGCGTACTGGCATACATGAGAAACTGCCAGAAGCAGGTATACAAAGAACATTACCTGTATTTATTACGGTATTTATGAGGCATTCCCTTCTAGTCATATACTAAAGCCTCCTTATGCAGAAGCTGTGGTGTTTTGAAAGTAAAACACTCATTTCCTTTACTCATGCCCATTTCTACCCTTTTTGCATTCAAACCAATTTTTAGTTAAGTGCAGTCATGAGAAAAAATTTCAAATTATTACTCATAAGAAATTAAACATTTCAGTTGTGAACTTTTGCCTTTACTGTGCTCCAATGGCATATTATTATCTCTTGTGTGATGTAATTCAGTGTTTAGGAAGCACATTTTAATGATAATATAATGAAGTTAGCTTAAGAAAAATGTTTTCTAGTACTGTGAATAATGACTCAAAATCATATCTGTTAAATTTAAAGATAACCACTAATGTAATTTACAAATCACTACTAAATAGCAAATTAAATTACTTGTAATAAGGGTTTTCACAAAATAATTTTATTTTTCATATATACTTTAATTTTCTCTTATTAGTCAAACCTGAAACACATTAAATGTCTATCTTGAAGACATTCACACTCATGATAAGTCCTTCTGAAAGAAAAAGAAGACCTATTACCTGATTTTTCTAATAATGTTGACAGATTTTAGCATTTCTCCGTGGTTTTCCTCCTATCCCATGTAATATTTACCAAAGAACTCACCATGTACAATGAGGACATACTCTGCGCTGCTTTGGCCAATGGTATTCGTGGCTTCACATCGATATGTGCCGTTGTCCGTCTTGTTCAGGAAAAGAATGTTGAGTTCTCGACCACTCACGACCATTCGATCAGGATCTGGTAACTCTGCACCATCCTTTGTCCACAGAACAGGTTCTGGCCTATTGGATACAGCATGCATGTAGAGTGAAAAAAAATAAAAATAATAATGTTGAACAAAAGCCAACAATTTATATAAACACCTTTTTACTTCCATGCGGTAGTTTTTAAAAGGCACCAATAACCAGCTTGTGCTAACTCAGAAGAGTTAGAGGCAAAATAAATACAATTTAATCATGCTCTACTTATTCTGATATATATTAGGAACAAATTTATTGAGTAACTGTAGCTGCCACTTCTGGTGTCCTCCTTAGGTAGGTTCCAAGTCCAGATGCTTTTGTCAATGACTAACATTTCATAATGAACTACTTTCTTTGGATGTTCTTAGACAATTGTTCCTTAGGTTTATCTAGCACTTTATAACATGGGCCCACCTTTATGGCATGGCATTTCTTGAAAGCATCCCTCGCTCCCTTATCTCTACCACTTTTCCTACTCTCCTGAGGAATTTGCTTAAAATCATTTTTTTAGTAAAACGGATTAAGAAACCAGGGAGACGGGAGAGCACTTGCCATATAATGCTGACAATCCTGATTCTGTGACTGAAAAATGTGGTAGAGAGAGTACAAGTCCTGAAAGTTGTCCCTCTACACACTATTGTGGGAAACCCCCCCCACACACACACCATACACACACATACACATAGATATACACACATACATGCATACATATATATATATACATATATAATATTATATAGCAACCCTTCACCACTGAATTAGATGACTATGTCCACTTTACATGAAATTACCGATACTCCAGATTTTTTCAGAGTTGACATAATATGAAATACACATATTTCTTTCTGTCTAAGTCCCTGACTGTGTTCTTGAAGACTTTTGCTTAGGAGTACTGCTAAAGTACTTTGATACTGACACTAGTTTCTGATAAAGACAACAAGGTTTCTAAATCCTTTGTGACTATTTGTGTCACAAAAATGTCCTTTGTTATAATGAGGTTTACTATGAGGCACTCTCCTTGGGTTCCTAGAGAGTCCAGAAGGGGTTACTTAGGTACAGAGCTAAGACCTTCTGAGTTCCGAAATTCTGTAATGAAACTTAGGTTGAGGTTCACTTAGTAACCATATCCAGTGATATGAACAGTCAGATCTATATAATGCAACCTCCATGAAAATTCAAAGACTTAATGTCTTATGGAAAATTCATGCGTGGGAAAGCTGCTCAAATAAGCCATGAGTTAGCAATCAACACCCCTATTGCTATAAACAGGATACTCCTCTTTGAGTTGTTGATCTGCTAATCTCAAGAGACCTCCCCAAAACAATGGAGACATTTGGCATTCATCTACCTGGTTGTACTCCAGAGTAAGATGTTAAGACCATTTGCTGAAGACACCCTCCAAAACACACACACACACACACACACACACACACACACACACACCCCTCTCATTTGGATGCTATAGAGGTATTAGTCTGGAACTGACCGAGAAGCTTACTACCTGACCCTGTACCTGCAGGCTGCTGGGGGAGAAGAGTAATCTGCAGGCCTATGCAGCTGTGAATCCCCTAAATGATGACACAAATCTGCCAGGTAAGATGTGCCCATGTGTGGAGTTGTGGCACAAACAAACAAAACAGTAAACATTGCTCTTTGATAGTTTTTAAGGCCTGATCTAGAAGAAGGAAACAATGGCTTATAGTGTAAATATGGGCATAACCACACATGGCAGGTTGGTATCATAGGTTCTAGAACAAGGGTTCTCTACCTTCCCAATGCTAAGGCCCTTTAATACAGTTCTTTATGTTGTGATGACCCCCAGTCATACAATAATTTTGTTGCTACTTCATAACTATAATTTTACTATTGTTATGATTACAATGCAAATATTTGATATGCAGGAAATCCAATATACAACCCCCAAAAGGATAATGACCAAAAGGCTGAGAACCCATGCTCTGGAATGTAACTAAATACTGTTACTGAGCAAAATTCACCTGTCATAACTTTGCTTTTGAAATATTTGTACTTATATGCACAGAGAAATATTACCCTCAGCCTTAATCAGAAAAGATTCTTTTCCGTGAATGATAATGGATGCAGAAACTCATAAGCTATCCAGAATAAGTGATGGATGAATGCTCAATCCAAAATAAAACTAAGATAACATTACAGAAGATTGGGCAGAACGAATGGAAGAGACAGAAAATGGGAGAAGGGCTACAAAATGGTATCTTCTGAACAAGACGCAGTCATTATAATCACAGACAAAAAGCAGCATAGTGGATACCAACATGGGGTCCACACAGGAATGACCCGCTGACAGGGAACATGAACGAGATGAGCTGGGGATCCTTAGCCCTTGCTGCTGAACTCTTTGCTACTGTTAGACTCATGGAGAAAGTGGTCATTACATCTAAATGTGCTCCAGCTGATGACAGTATGAGGATGCACTGGATAGCTCTAGTCTACATAGCCCCGATCAAGTTAAATGTGTCTCAAAACAAAAATGAAAATTATGAATCTGCAAAAAGGGTAGGCAGATATGAAGGAGAGTTAGCAGAGATGGAAGCGAGGTAAGAAAGTGTAGAAGGACTAACAATAAATAATAAATATAAACATAAGTAAAGAAGAACACAGCTTTTTTCCCAAGGTTGAGTCTCCCCAGTTTGTCCTTTTCTTCTACCTCTTCCCCTGGGTATCCCCTACTTTAGTTGTCCATCTGTGCCCTTTGCAGTAACCTTTGCAATGAAGAGAGAAGTGCTTCTAGGAGACATTCTAGCAAATTAATTGAACCCAGGGATGGAGTCATGGCAATTCTGCTTCATAGCCTGTGGGTCAGAAGGATGTTTTACAGTCTGCTCTGTGTACTTGGCCTAAGACATAGTAGCCATTTCCTGGGATTGAGCCTCCCTACTGTGGGATTTGACACTATCTCCAGCTACATGGAGTCAGAATTTAAGTGAATAACAGGTTTCATTGTTGATGTCCCTGGAAGGACACCCAATTGCCACATATATTTTGGTGACCAGGGTAAATTATTGTAGTGTGTTAAAAGAGAATAGCAAACACTTGGCTTTTTTCCCCTATCTCTTCAGAAAGAGAAAGCAAAGAAATGGAGGCAATTTTATCAGAGTTATACTCATAAGATTTCTGAGAAAACATCTTTACATGAACATATTGAAGAAACTAAGTAAATGAAATTATTGGAGACTATTATTTTTCTCATCCAATGAATTAGAAAATTTTATTAATATCACTACCAAAAGAAAAACAAATACTAATAAATATCTACTTGCTGCATATATACTATTTATGCTACTTGCCATTAGAATTTAATAAATTGAATTTTGGAACTCTTCATATGACCTTATATGTGTACATTCTTAGCATCCTTGGAAATGGTAAAATAGGTCACATAAAACAAATACTTGTATCAAAACTAAAAGAGAATTTTTCATTTTTCACAAAGCCTTATAAAATGTTTTTATTCTTATAAATAAACCAATAATAAAAATAACATGGATAATTTATTTAAGACACCAATCTTTTCAATTGTTCTCAAAGGAAGCATTTATAATAGCAAGACAATGTTTTCTTGATGTATAAATTGAGATTGATAAACACAGTGATACAATTGTGCATACACCCAAAACTAATACCCCTAATATAAATGGTGATAATGTTCTTCTAATTGGCTAACATGTTTTCAATTTCCTCTTAAGCACATGGTTCTATAAATGCACAATTAAATTTAGATATGAATTTTAAAATTATATAGAAACAAAAATCTAAATAATTGTTGAAATTTAACTGCTCAGTCTATATTTAACATTTTAAAAATGGGAAGGGGAGGAGGTGGGGAGGAGATGGAAATTTTTAATAAAAAAAATAAGAAAAAAATAAAAATAAAAAATAAAAAAATAAAAAAATGGAAAAAAGTAAATTTATTTTTTCCTAAATAAAACACGTCTCTTCTAGAAAATGGATGTATAATAAAACAGCAAAAGAAGAACAAAGAAAAGAATAAGAAAATAAAGCAGCCTCTGCATATTTGGTGACAGGATGAGTCTGTGACTGAAGTCAGTATTCCATTAAACTAAATCATTCAAACATCCATGTTTCTTCTCTGGGAGATAAGTCTTCAAAGTGGTAAAAAGATGTTCACATAATTGGTTACAATTTTAATGAAATGAAGTTTAGAGTTTATATACAGATTATAAATAACTTACACTTGCCCCTAAGTAATTTTGAAATGTTCAACTTAATATTGAGTGGTTTAGTATGACTTGGATACAGTTTGTGTTTCATCTTAAAATAGAAGATCCCTAGCCTTTTCTAGTTGGAACCTTCATATGATGGAGTTTCTTGTTACAGATGAATAACAATATTCCCTCTTTTGGGGGCATTCAAAGATGATCATTTCAAAAGAAGTTCCAGTTTAAAGTTTTTATGCAATGAGGATAGAAAAGAGGTAGACATTAGAAGTAACAGGAGAGAGGAGAGCAGTAGAACTGAGATATCAAGAACCAACCAGCTCTACAGTGAGAATGTTAACATAGTCACTACAGAATATCAAGTTTTTATTACAAGATTATTAGAAGTTTGAGACTACCAGTATTAGCTAAAATTTCATTTTTCTTTTGTCTATCAAATCTATAAACTTATATATATGAATTTAAAGGAGTATACCTAAGGCATTTTCTAACAGGTTCTTTTAGGAGAATAGGTTGTATAAAGAATAGAAACCAAAGATTTTCATAATTTTTTATATTTTAAGGATTTAATGAAAGAGATTATAATCTGCCAGAAATTTTTTTTTTTGGTTTTTCGAGACAGGGTTTCCCTGTAGTTTCTAGAGCCTGTCCTGGAACTAGCTCTTGTAGACCAGGCTGGCCTCGAACTCAGAGATCCGCCTGCCTCTGCCTCCCGAGTGCTGGGATTAAAGGCGTGCACCACCACCGCCCGGCTCTGCCAGAAATTTTTAAAAAGTTAGCACACAGTTTTCTTTAGGAAAGCTTTTCTTTTGAGATTATAATTTAACTACATCATTTCTTCTTCCAACCCCTTCTATACATTCCTCTCTATTCTCCTTCAAATTTATGTCCTTTTCCCCTGAGTAATCATTATTGAGTGTACATATGTGTGTATGTATGTATGTATGGATGGATGGATCTATCTATCTATCTATCTATCTATCTATCTATCTATCTATCTATCTATCTATCTACCTACCTAGATAGATATTTGTCTATAAGCTGTTCAGTCTGTAGAATATTTCAGGTAAATATATTTTCAGGGATCATGGTTGGCGTTAAATAACTGACTGTTATGTCCTTCTTTAGGGGAAGACAGCAGTCTCTGTCACTCCCAGTTTTTCTTAGTTGCTTGTAATTTTTTAGTTGCAATGAGACCTTGGGGGATTTTCCCTGTGCCCTGCGTAGATTGGCATGGTCACTGACTGTATCTTCCTTGATTAGGTCACATTTTGGCAATTGTCATGGTGACTGTTTATGAATGTAGTGTGTCAACTGTAGAAATATCTGCATAGATTTCCAGTGCCATTCACACATTATCATTTATAAAGTAATGTTGTTATAACTAACTTTGACTGCCAATTTATTTGGTATATTGATACCGATTAGAAGAACTCCTCTTGGATTTCTAACTTCTTAGTTCAGTCTCTTTTTGGGTCACTAATCCAGGAAGTTTGAGTACTAGTAATTCTTCTAATCCTTTCAATTCTATGTGAAGTTATTCCTGGTCTACTCTGCATGGACTGTGGACAGGAACCTTCTCTCGGACTTCATGATGATTTGTCTCTGTTTTAGAAAAAGGTTTCGCAAGAAGAGCAAAGAATCAATAAGCAATTTAGTTATACAATAGTGAGTTCCATGATTTAGACTGTCCAACAAATCTTTCTTCTGCTGTTTATATAATTGGGCAGAGATAAAAGAACATACAAAAGTTGGAACTCTATCCAGATTGAACATCCCCACAAATACTTACGTCCTTCCCTAGGTTCTAAAATTTTTCCCTCACAGTAGTATGTAAGTTGCGATGTAACCCTAAAATAGTTATGAAATTTTGTAAATGAAAAGTATTCAGTGTAATAGCATTCAAGAAGGTATCATGTTCTGATTCAAAAGAAAGAAGGAAGGAATTTATGATTATTTATGTTCAGTGTTTCCTGAATGACAAAGCAGAACTTCAATATTGTTCTGCTCAGTGTATCTTGTGATCATGTGAAATGCCCAATGGCTTCATTTCAGTTTAAAAATCCCATACTTAGTCACCAGATTTGATTGAAGTTTTAATTATCAAAGAGATATTTATTTATTTATTTATTTATAAAGGAATATAAAACTATTTATTGACCACTGTTCACCAATATTTACAATAAATTAATATACAGTTGGATGACATTCTGATACTACAAAGTTACTTTTCTGGCTCATTAAACCAGAACCCAAATACAGAAAAGATTGATCCTACCAGTAAGGAATGAGACAGGGTAAAGAAAAAGCATGCAAGTCATTAGTTTATTACCAAATTTTGTTCATTTATGTCAGCAGGTCTGAAATTGCCAACATCATCTCTAACCATGATCCTATTTCCACAGCAAACAGATATTCCACACATCATAACCTTTTAGTAGTGATATGTGTGTTTATGAACATATTTGCAAATACTTTTTTAAAATTTTTATTACTTTATAAATAATACCATTCAAAATATCCAATTCCTCCCATCCTCTCACCTCCCTCCCCCTCCCCCATACCCTCTTTTCTCTTCCTCTCCAGTCCTAAGAGAGGCACACTGTTTCAGTGGGTGGATCAACCCCTCGCAGTCCTGACTTCCTTGCTCATATTCTCCCTCCTTCTGCTCTTCAACTGGACCTTGGGAGCTCAGTCCAGTTCTAATCACAAAGAGATTTTTTAAAACAGAATTCTTCTATATTATCTGTAATATTTCCATGGGATACTGAAAGAGCTAGTTTGATTTACATAAACATTTGGTTTCATTTTATGAATTAAGCAAAGCCTTTTAGATTATGAAATTATCTTGTATAGTTGTGGGAAAATCTCTTCACTTACGCTGTCAAGTTTGAGGAAAACTAATGAATATGAAAGAATAATGAATTGTAAATCAGTTTGAAATTGGTAAATGTAGAAAAATGTAATTTTATTGTGTTCAAAAGAGAAGAATCCTTAGTAGACTATTACCTATACATGTTCCCACTTCCACAGACTGAGACTGCTTCTTAAGATAAGGTCCAACTTTGAATTGATATTGAAAGGAGAGAAAGGGGCAAGAGGGAAAGCAGGAAGGGACAGGACACAGAAAGAAGATAAATAATAGAAGAAGTTGCCTTGTATTTAATAACTTTTAAAGCAAATGGGTAAAAAGTTGAATTTTTAAAAAGAACAAAAATGCTCTTCTTATCCTAAAACTGATTCAAAGAACCATTTTGTAATTTTTCTTTGTTGGGAGTTAAAAATGTTGTGAAGTAGGAAAAAAATCAGAAAATGATTTCTCCAAGACTATTACTCATAGCAATCTGTTGGGACTAATGAGTCCTGGACTTCAACTGCTCTTCCCTCCTAGAACCTTCTAATTAAAGTTACTAGAAGCTGTGCCTAGCTTAGAGGATCAGAGGATGGGATTTTCACCTGTTGGCCATTGACTGCAGTGTATTTAAGCTACATGGTGCTAATAAAGAGGAGCTTTTGGTGCCAGTGTTTAAAGGTCTGTTTGTTGGTCTGTCTCTGCGTGTGTTTCCTTCAACCTCCAGCCCCTTGCCCAAAGCTCGCGACCTGGGATCTAGCGCATAGAGCGCAGACCGGGGCCGCAGTGCGCGGCGCCAATCATCTTAAATTAAAAACATACACAGTCGTTTGTTACAAATAGTCAAAAGATATGTTCCTCATACAATCTGTAGTAATATTCTACATATATTTCAAGCATTGGCATCGACCCTGAGTTCAAAAACCATTCAGTTAACAGTTAGGTTGAAATGATAGAGTTATTTCTCTAAGAGTTACATCCATTGTTTTTACTACTATAAAAAAGAATTAAATTTGTCGATCTTCCTTTATGTTAATCACTGCCCACTGTAAAACTTACTTTCCTCCATGACTTGCTTCTTGTCCAATATTAAAACAGATTGTCTTGAAGTAATAATTAGGTATAACTCATTTGTATTGTAGCTGGGATAAAATGCTTTATGTATACTGAAGGTAACTGAATCTGGAACTTAAGCTTTGAAAGCATATTTTAATAATTTCAATGAAATTTTTCTTAAAGGATTATACTTTTCTGCATTATTAAATAGAATATTCTTAGTGGCACACTTTTTTCCCAAGAGCTAAAATGTTGGAATATTTTTTTGATAATGTATTAAAAAGACTAAAATTTAGCATGTTCATTCCCAGGGTGGCCTAACAGTATGATTGATTGCAGATATCACGTTTAATACATCTATCTTCAAATTACTTAAGATATTTTTACGTTAAAAAGCTCTGTATAACACATGTCCCCAGGAAAACTAGCTCTACCTTTTCCTTTACATTTTCATTACATATCCTCCCCACGCCTCCCATATTTACAATGTCTTTCCTTTTCTATTGTCTTCTGATTTCTGTTTTATAAAGAAGGATCAAATAAATTGGTTTGATAATATAATAAGACAAATTGAAATGCATCTCAAACTTACAGCAGTGTCCTTGTATCTAGCCAAGCACCTCTGTTCCTTCTCTGAAAACCAGATCTTAGTCTTTCCCTCTGCCTTCTTGGAGAACATGCCACTCTCCCGCCTTTGCTTTGCCGTGGCAATGTACTCTGCTGACCATGAACAAGGTCATTGCCATTCTACTCCCCTGCCTTTGAAAAAATGCTATCCTCCTTTTTTATTTCTTTTGTCCCACCAGCATCTTGGATATCTCTACCACTCTGAATTCTGAAGAGCTGGATGTCTAGGCACTCCCTAATCACTTTCTTCTATATTAGAACCGTTTGTAAATGTCCATATATCTGAGACTTGGAAGATTATTGTTTATTTGTTTATTGTTTATTTGTTTTCTAAACTTTAAACATTCAAATGCTTACCTTTTAGAATTGAAGTTCTGTGTGGTATATAAAAGAAAAAAATCAAGATTCATGCCAGAAATTTTGTTGTATATGTTTTCATTAAGTATAGTTTTTTTTCTAGAAAACAAAACGAGTGTTTTTCTAGAATAAAAGGTTTGTTTTACATCATTGACTAGAATGCCTAATCTCTATAGAATTAATTATGTTTACATATTTTGTTCCATCCATATATTTATGAGGATTTGATAGTCAAAATATTTAACCAGTAGTGAATAACAAACTCCTTTGTAAATTATACTGGTGAGCAATAAATATTATATAAAAAAGGTTGAGAAAGAAAAAATACTATTGCCTAGAACTTTTCAAAGAACAAATGAGCATATTCTTTAAGGAGCAGTTGTAATGACTCATGTTTTCTTTAATGTTCTAGTAATCGTAAGAATAAGAGTAATTTTTGTTCATGATATCTCCCTAAAATTATAGTATTAATGATTCTGTTATACATAAGCACACATGAAATTTCTATAATAATGCTAACGTAAAGATTAAAAATTGTGCTTTCTACAGTTACTATATTCATACATGACATATTTTAAATACCATGAACTGACAGGTACACTTCTTAAAAGTCTTACCCATGAATATGATGGGACCTTTCCAGTCTCTTAAATATGAGACACTCTGAGTTGGATTTTCACCTAAGCATTTACATAATCTCTCAAAATAATAGGCTTTTCTGCAAGAAACCTGGCTTTCTGGAAAATGCTCAAGAAGTGCATATTCTCTGTGGGTCTATAACCATGGTTCTGCAGACTCTGAAGGGACTTTCACAAGACACTGGAACATTTAATTGAAAATGATTGAGTGCCCAGCACACCACAGATGCTCAGCCTAAATAACAGCCGTGGAGATTACCCAGAGTCAGCTCCGTGTTTTACAAACAAAACCAAAATATTCAGTCTCATTTCCAAGATAACCACTTCTGTGCTTCCAGAGAGTGAATGTGTGATTAAATTTTAAAACCATGAAATGGGAGCAAAGGACCATATGGGTTTCAGCAAAGGGACGACAGAATGTGGCTATATCTTTATTATGGAAATTTAGGACTAAGTTTTTAGTATTATACCTTTGAAAGTACCTTACAAATAAAGTGACTGTATTGGGCTTTTTAATTTGAGTAAATTTTGATAATTTAATAATATTCTAGATTGCAAATCAAAGGAAAATATGAAAAAAATCATGTGACTTTTATTATTAAAAATTTTCCTACAATAATTTCTAAATGATAGATATACCCATTCTTTGCTTTATTTTCCTTTAATTGAGAGATAAACTATATGTAATATTTAATAAGAAATATAGTCTCATGATTAATGTTTCCTTTAAAATTCCAGCTTATTTTCTCTAGGCTCTTTGACACCCCATTGTTTTATAGTGTATTGGCAATAGCAGTTATTTCTATGTACAAACTCCATATATATATATATATATATATATATACACATGATAATCTCTATATCTCTATGTATATGTAGCTATACATTACCATATCTATCTTTTACCTGTATTTACATATTCAGATATCAGATATATTTATCATATATCAGATAAATATATCTGATATTATATTTAGATATCAGATATCTGACAGGATTGAGTTTACATTATTGGTTTATATCTACTTGAATACTTTGGCTGATAGTTTATGAATGTTCTCTACCTCTTGCCAAGCTCATTAAAATCTTGGGAAAACGTTCTGCCAGAGATCTGAGAACATGACGTGAACAACCCAAGACAGCTCTCATGGTTGTTACTGTGATGGCAATCTCTATTCTACTATTAACTAGAGTTGGTCATATAACCCGTAGGAGACAAATGCTTTTGATCTGTTTCCACAAAGTATTGTTTGATTTACCCATGACAACTATGAATAAGCAAGTTGCTGGATAGGTGTCTTAGCAGTTAAGGGCATGTACTGCTGCTGCAGAAGTTCAACTCCTAGCACCTACATCCAGCAGCTCACAGTTACCTGCAACTCCAGATCCAGGGAGATCCAAAGCCTCTGGACTACATTGCACCAGCATTCATGTTCACATACCCACATGATACATGCCATAGAAATGTTTTTAAATGAAATACTTCAAAAACAAATGAGAAAATTTAGAAATTACCAACAAAACAACCGTGTACATTTCAGAGACACTGGATTTTCCACCGCCTGTTTGTCATCATGTCAGTTTGGGATGTCTAAAACAATAGGAATTGGTTTTTGCTTGTTTGTTTTGGTTTTAAGCATTTGCTTTCTGTTCAAACATGTTAACTGAAAATCTTTGTTCCATCCTAGTAATAGTTACCAGAAGGGCAACCTCTTCCACATTTGTAGAACCAGGATTAATTTTTTTCCTCTTTATAGTTCTTTCAAGTTTACTAAAATATGGTCAGTTATTTGTGAAGGAGCCATTTCAATGAATTCAGATTTGCCAGTTATCAATTTCTCATTATTTTGCATTTTTTCTTTAAAAGAGCCTCTTGCCTCTGCATTCTCTTATAAGAATATTATTTATTATTCATCATCATTATTATTATAACCTGAATAATATGTGTCTGCTATCAGTTTTTATGTGACTTTAGTATCAATTAGTTTTTATTTGGTTGTATTTATCTTCTAGATGATTTTTAAAATTCATGAACTACTGTCCTATAATGTGTTTATTCTGATCAAAATCTTAAATTTCAGACACTTGGAAGAATCTATGATCATAATTCATCGTCTGGACTTACTAAGCATCTCATTAATAATTCAGACTTCTGAGTAAAATTCTTGGTGAGGTACTTTAGATTTAATTTCTTTACCAAATGACATATAATAGTTCTCATGGTTGTTATTTATTAAGACATTACTTGTTGGGAGACCTTACAGATATATTGCCTTCAATCATTGCATAACTGGTCTATTAGATAGCCATTACATAATTTTAGAGATTAAAATATAATCAAGAGTAAGAGAGAAACTTTTACAGGACGACAAGCTGTATTGCCCCAATGTGGCTCAATTAAATACTAGTGTGAGCAGTGAATAATGCTGACCCTGTGGAAAAGCAGTGGAATATAGGAATTTTCTGTAGTTTTTACTCAATTTTTCTGTGAATCTAAACTTGTTCTAAAATGAAAGTTTATGAACTTACAAAAGCAAACTACTCTGAGTGGCTAAGAATCTAATTAGTGACAACTAATGCTGTGAATATTCATAGATAATATAATTTGGGTGTAAGTCTTAGCTTCTACTTCTACACCACCATGGTGACTGTACCCCAGAGCACTGTACCACAATCTGACTTAAACATTAATAGTGACTTGGTGGTTAACTAGAAGCATTTCTGATTAGCAGGAGAAATGCAAATATTGGTTAATAACATCTCACGTATTAGATGGGGTGATTTGAAATTGCTGGGATAATAGACCCATACTGTTACATCAATATCAGATCTTCCCTATTTTGGTGAACAATATTTCACTCTGGATGATAACTTGCCTTCATTAACTCCTGGCTTATTTTGCAATTTAGTTTCACTAATTGGATTGCATACAACTGGCAAATGACTTGTGATTTGTGTTTTGTAAGAGAAGCCTACATTTTAGTCTGAAGAAACTGACTGGTATAAAAACTGTTTTGCCTTAACTTTTGTGTCTTTTGAAGAAGTAATTCTATTCTGTCCATGAGGGAATGCATTTGTATGTACATATCAGATTTCTTCCTTAATTTCTGATCATATCCAAAATGTATATATAATTGTTCCTTTTCAGTACCTCACTAGGTGCTCAGTGGCATAAGATCTGACTTTCTAAAGATTAAAGTCTTTCCTCTTACACAGAATAGGATGTTCATCTCTGTGCAATTATGAATGCTAGATTTCTGCCAAGAACAAAAGAAAAATTATAATTACTAGATGGTAAAATAGGAACTACAATACAAACATTGTGTTGTGTATACAGGAAAATTCATCACCTCCTGTAATTATTTTCTTCTTACAGAATAAATGCCAAATGCACACTTATTCCACTGGAAAATGTACCCTTGCTTTCTCTTTCCTTAAAGTAAATTCACAATGTGCTAAGCTTTGGATAAAATGAATGATGATTCACTTGTCACATGTACTTGGCATGTAGGGGCCACCCTGCATCTTCTAAGGTCACGACTTTAATGCAATATAAAGGGTATGTTCTTCTTCCACTTTTATAAATGGAGAATGTGTTGCCTAAAAGCTGTCTGGGAATTCAGCCAAAGACAGAAGAGGGTTGCAGAAACTCTGGGGACTAGAAAGAAAAGAGGCTGGCATTAGCTTGGTCCTCACTTTAGACAAAAATTAAAACAATAGACATGTACAGTAATCTCTCTTTTAAGGAAAGAATAGAATGCCTCTATAGTAATGTCAAGTGGAACAATTTGGTACTGGCCCAAGTTATGCAGCTGTTCTACAAGAAAATGGCAAAAGGCTCCTGTCCAAAGCAGGCAAATAAGGCATGATTGTTCATAAACAGTCACTGGGGCCCTCACATTTAGAAGAAGGAAAACAACATTAGCATTCTGGAGGGCAGGCTACAAACATGAATCTCACTGCAACTTGAGCTGTGCTACAGTTTCATGATTTATAACACAGATAGTAGTGTGATTTAAACAGAAACAATGCACCTAATAATGATGAATTGCTCATTCTTTAAGACATATGTTGGTTACACATGCGTTTTAAAGGAACAATAAAGATTTGGACATGATTTAAGGGTGCTGTTCAGGTCACCTATAAGATGAAAATATATTTATTATCGGTTTTATGTTTTTGATCCTCACTTGATCACTAGAAGCGACTCAGGTAAAAAGGAAAGATAATAGAAATTTACTGTCCTGGGTAACAATTGAATGCTATGCCAATAGTGTTGCCTCTCAATGATGCCAAAATAACAAAGTGGGGAATCAGGTGCAATAGCTGCAAAGTAATGGAGTGGAACTTTGGTGGTGATTACCAGAATAAATGACACAATTTCAGACTTCCCAGTGGGTCCATGTGGTACCACACTCCTTATTTAGGCTTCCACTTTTTAAAATCTTTCTTTAAATGTAGGCACTATTTTTATTATGGTTTAATTTATTCCTTATTTTGCAATTGTTTTAGAATGTTTTTATCGTCTCTTTTCTGCTTTGTGTGTATCATCCTCAGAAGTGACTGATCATTCCACTAGTGATTCTCTCATTTGTCCAGTGATGAACTTCTTGATTAATCCTCCTCAATTTGCTATCCTTCTTTGTGCTTTAGTAAGACCATTCTCTTTATGAATATGAAGATTTCCTTCTGAGAAAAATCAAGTGGTGTGTTTTCAGTCTTCCCTGGTTTTGTGCTCTGTCTGCCTCAATTGACACTCTTGGGGATATAGTATGAGCTAAAGAGATCTATAAGTTCAATTCATTTAAAAAAGTTAACATTTTCATTTATTGGAGATGATACTCTGAAAATGGGGAGGAGTGGGTAGATTTTGATTTAGGAAGAAGGAAGAAAGAAGCATTCTAAACCAAAGAACAAATCAAGGAAGTTGAACAAAAAAAATAAGAAATACTGGTGGGTGATAGGGCTATAATCTAGGACAATAAATCAAAACACGTTATTAATAAAATGATAACATTATATTCATTATAACATTGAGACCCATAAGGTTAAATGTAAAATATGACTGTTTTAGACCATTATTAATGTATGAATTAATATTCAAAGATATTACATGATTTGGAATATTTAAAAAATATATCGGCATTCATTCTTGCTGCAAATGTCGTTTAAGTAGGATATTAGCAAATATTAAAAAATTTTAAATAGAGAAGCAAATCTAGTAGGATAACTATTGTCACACTGTCCAGAGCCTGGGTCATTCCTCTCTTGTAAAAACTAAGGCTTCAGCTCCAGTTATGGAATCACCATGAACCTCTTTTTGAATTTACACAGAAGTGGAAATTTAGATTCAGCAGGTGAACTAACAGATAGTAGGTGAAAGACTCTAAGATTTGGACGGAACCAAAGGGTGAGCCTGTCTCACCAACCTTAATCCTATGTAAATAAACAAAAATTGGTTCTCATTTCTGAGATTAAATTTTCTTTCCTGCATCAAAAATAAATGTTTTAATTTTCTTTTTCCGTTTGCAAGGTGCCATTCATTGACATCCTCAGGGAACAATTGTGAAAAATCTTCTGAGAAAGATCAAATATTGAATTTGTTAAACTTCCCAAGACTTTGTGTTATTCCATAAAATAAGAGATGATTTTACTTTGGAGTCATCTTTAGTGCAAGCGTGGATATTACACATTCAAGTTTATTTCTACGTAACTGAATCCCAGACCTCCATCGAGCTTTTCTTGCTGAATTATACCTAAAGGAAATGTTGCATATTCCTTACAATAACAATACCATAGCTTTCAAAATTTATTACTCCTTTTAGAAAAGTATCTCTACCAGTAGAAGGAGTGCTGGTATGGTTCAGGAAATCCAATGGATTATGGTATTCCATTTGAGCAAATTTGCCTTTATCACTAAGCATTTCAGACATCATTTTGCCTCTCATCCGGTCATTTGATTGTGTACTCTGTATTTGTATTCTACATTCACATGCATTCATGTTAGAGAAATCTGAGGGAGAAAGGAGTAAATACCAAAGAGCCTGTTCTATTGTTTGACAAGAACAGGTTAGAATGAAGATGTCTACAGTTACACCCTTTCATCAAATACTGATTGAAGAGAGAAAAGTTTACCAGTCACTAGATCACTTACAGTGGTTTTCCTTTAGATTCACAAGTCAAAGTTAATGCTTGTCCTTCCTGTGGAAAAGGAGTAGATGGGATGATCTTAACTGATGGTGTATCTAGAAAAAAAGAAGAGAAAAATCATTAATGACATATAAGGATACACTATAATTGCATCACACATGCTCAGCATCTCTTATGCTTCTTATAAATATATAAATATAGATATCATGTATATTTATACACAAATATATATATATATATATATATATATATATATATATATATATATATATGAGACTGCAACTTTCCCATCTGTGCAATTTAACAAAAATATTTGAATATCTTAGGAGACTCTCTGAAATCTGAATTTAAATGTGATATTGCAAAAATGTGGTTCAGATGAATATCAAGTATTTCACACAATTGTTTCTTCCACTATTTATAGATTGCTATGAATACTATATTTGTGGACTGAATGCATTTATGTGCATTTGAATAACAACACTTTCATTGTCACTGGGCTACCAGGGACTCACAATAAGGAACCCCCAATGAACTCAAGATAAACTGCAGTCTCAGAAGCATTATGCAGGATCCTTTTGAAGAGACAGCCCTGCAGCTCTGAGCACACGCTGCTTTCTTTAAAGCAGAGTGGACAAAGCACATCAAATAGCTATTTATAATAGTCCTGAAAGGTAGCGTTTGGCTTCATATAGCAACGATGTAATTGTTAAAAAATAGTAATTGTTTCTGTTTAATAAAATCAATCCTTATGTAAATAGATTCAAGAGGATACAGTATATAAATCACATGGCACATGATATCCTTTCAACATCAGGAAAGTACATATTTCATAGAAGAAATGGAAAATAGCATTTAAAGAATAGAGGAACCATATAAGCACAATGATTTCTTTATAGTCTGTATAGAACTAAGTGGCCTAGTTTTTTCCCTTTTATCTCTATATACTGTGTAACGAACACAATAGCTTTGACCTCTCAGACTGCCATTTTCCCCTTTGCCTTAGACTTAATGGAAAAATGGAACCCATCTGACATCATATTCGTATGCTGCTTTGGAGCATTAATCAATTCTGAAATATTTAAGTTAGTTATCTTCCTTAAAGATATAGTATTGAAATTTCGCTAATATAAAACAACAAAGTATGATTATGTAGATGATCTTACATGTTAAAATTTTTTATGTTTCAAATGCAATCTTTCTCAAGCCTGTACACAAGACAATACATGTGAAATAACCAAAAATGTAAGACAGGATTAGGAAAAGATAGATACTAATAGTCTTAGTATATGAGAGTCAAAGACAAGAATCTTCTGGTTCAAGTCCAGCCTGAGATAAAGAGTGATTTCAGGGCTGGGAATGTAGATCAGTATTGGAACAATTGCCTAGTACATACAAGGCCCTGAATTTAGTTTCTGCCATCACACGAAAAATATATGAAGTAAAAATAATATTCTGGTTACAAAATTACTTTCCTTGTGCATCATGGTAAATTATAATTCTATAAAATGACTCTGGAATGACCATTAATTTGAAAACTATAAAAATTCATTATACTTATTAAATGGTGTAAGTATAACTTGTTGATACGTTTTACTAAGAAGACATTTATTAAATGAGTCATTTACAAAGGCTATGATGTAATTTAGTCAACAAGCACCGAAACGTTGAAAATTATGTGGGAAGATAGGTGTGACCCAGGATTATTCTAGTCAAAATGAAGCGTATCAACTTTTGACCTTCAACCTATACATAAGTATCATCTTATAAAAGACAGATATATTTCTAATGGAAGGAATGGAGGGCAATCTACAGAAAAATATGATTCTGGGAAATAGATTTAATTTGTCTGTCTGTGACAATAATTTTGTGTGTTGGTTTGAGTGTACCCTTTGTTCTAATAGTATTCTAGACATTTCAGTGTCAATGATTTAGTATTACATTAACATTGCCATTGGAAGACTGAATAAACAGTTTGATCTCAAAATGTGGCTAGGCCTCACTCAGTTTGATTAAGAGATAAAGAATCCTAAGCATCGGAAGATTCTCTGATTTTTCTTCTGCCTTTGAACTTCCTCAAATTTGAATCTAGATTGTCCTGCAACGGTCAGCAATTCAAAACTTGGTCAAAAACCTGTGGTAACTTTGGGAAGCGACAGAAACTTTAAAAGGCATAGACATTGGAAAGATGTTATGTGATTGGGGAGCACTGTAGTATGACTGAACATAGTCCCCCGTCCTCTCTGTTTGCTTAATGGTTACTGTGAAGTGGAAAACTATTTTAGATATTTGTCTACAAGGATCTCAGGACTACAATGGAAACAGGTGCTCCTAAATCCTAGGCTGACAGGTCTTGAAGTAGAGGAAAGAGAAGCATAGGTCCTCAGACCATAACACCCCGGCTGCGGACTAACAAGTCATTGACTCTCTAGTCTGTACATTGCTGGCTCACTCTGTGTATTCTTGGACTTAAAAAGTTCACCAATTTAAGGAACAACTCTCTAAAATGGATCTCTTTATTTTCCATTTATATATAACAAATTCTGATTTCCAGGTCGCACAGATTCCTACACTGAATTGCGAACTCCTGATTTCCTCAAGTTTCCAAGCCGGTATTTCTGGATGTTTGTAAAATCCAGGTTTACTGACATTGCTTTTTTTTTTTTTTTTTCTTTAGTCTCTCAATCTCGCTACTCCAGTAGTCTCTCCTGGATGTTGTCATCGCTTTATCGAATGGTACTTCTCTTTCTGCCGCTTATTTTCTTTCTGCTATGTGTCACTTACACATTCATTCAAGCTAAAAGATTGCTAAATAAATAAATAAGTTTGATAAAAGTTTTGATAAACTAAAAGGTAATTCTTAGAGCCATGCAAAAACAATGGGTAAAACACAACCTATTTGTAGGATATCTGACAATTCATTTAAAAGTTTGGTTGATTATTGTTTCTGGGATGAAGTGGAAAGATAGGGATACCGTATTTTTAAGATTTCTGTTGCATTCAGAATGCAATACTTTTTTTAAAGCCATATTCTTTTGGATATAGATTTAAGTGTGTCAGTATGTGGGAAAACTTTTACCATTATATATTATATTTTTATTTGAAAAATTCTGAGGTTCATTCATAAAGAATATAATTGCAGTGTTAAAACACGATAATAAAAAGGTCATTCATTTTAAAAAATTTGGAGCTGTATTAACTTGTGAATTCAGGATACTTTCTGTTATATTTGATCTAAGAATAAAAATCAAAGTGAAACATTGATCTAGCTTAGAATGGATTTTCTGTATTCGTAACAAAGATTTTACAGAATAGCTGTTAGGAAACCTCATAATAGGCAACCTCAGAGCACAAGCTCTGATACATTTACTGTTTGTAGTTCAGCCACATCTGTCCATTACTGATAGTTTTGCAGGTTAACAAGTTGACCCTCTGAATAAAATGTTTTACCTATGAAATCTTATTTTATTCCTTTTGTATTAAAAAAATAACTTGGCTTTATATACCAATAATCTTTTTCTGTTAGGTATATTGCCCAAACCACCAAATCCATTCCATATAATATATTGAGTAAAAAAGATAATCTGTAATTTAGAACTGGAATAAATCATTCAAGGTTGTCCATGGCCTTCAGGTCATTGCTTAAAATAACACTTTTGCTTATGTTATTTGTTGACAAAAGTATTTCCTCTGACTACTAACAAATTATTTATTTGTATAAAAATTTTGCATAGTTACTAAAACATACAGGACACAGCATTATAAATTTTTTATCAGTTACTTTAAGGGAATTACAACAATGTAACTTGATATCATAAGGCATGTTTAGATTCTGTTTTCAATTTTAGCCCCAGTTGTCAGAAATGATGCTATACGATGCTTTTCCTAAACCATGATAATGATATCAGAAATCATTTCTTTCTTATGCATATGTGTATATTATCAGGTGAATGTAACTCATGGACATCAATGATCCAGTTTCATAGAATATTCCAGTCAGGATTTGACCATAATCCTAAATTTTTATGGGTCCTGTAAGATTATCAGTGTCCCTGATCAGCAGGGAGTATCTTATAAAATTATGTCCCCAAAATGGGTTATGTATGTTTGTCTTTATTTAGCCTGTTGGCTACAAGTTGTTATGGAGCTAAACAAAGGAGATTAGATTCAGGGTTTTTGTCTTGAAAAGAAAAAATGGGGAAATTTGGTGGGATTATGCTCTTGTACACTGTAAGGTTTGTCACCTATACAGGTTTAATAAAATGCTGATTAGCTAGTAGGCAAGCAGACAAAGCAGAAAGGATAGCCAAGGTGACTGGACTAAGAGAACTTTGGGAAGAGGACAATAGAGTTAGTCACCAGCAAGATACAGAGGAAGCAAGATGAAAATGCTTTCCTGAGAAAAGGTACCAAGTCATGGCTAAACATAGACAAGAATTATGGGTTAATTTAAGTTGTAAGAGCTTGTTAATAATAAGCTTGAGCTAACAGGCTAAACAGTTTATATAATATAAAATTCTGTGTGTTTCTTTGGGACTGAATGGCTGCATGACTGGGTGGGACAGAACTTCTGTCTATGCACAAATGTTCTCTCTCTCACCTTTTTACTTTCTCCTTGATTACTTTCAGGTTATTAATTTTTTGACAGATGAAAATAGCCTGTTAAACTATTCTCCCTTTTTCATTTATTACAAGAGATCTTCCCTGAGACTTTTGTTAAAAGCTTTACTTACTTTTTTCAAGGTTTTTGGCATCAGAATTTTTATTTAAATAACATTTTTATTTATTTTAATACCAATCAGTTTCCCCTCCCTCTTCTCTTCCTAGCCCCTTCCCTTTCCCATCTACACCCCTCTTCAACTTGATGTGTTATGCTTTGAGCAAGCACATGGGAGGCATGTCCTTTTCTGAAAAGAGATGGAGAGTGGTTTATTTATTTGTTGTATTATGGTTCACCTGTATATATGTGTTCATGGCACATGTGTGTGACATATGAGTCTTTGTGCCAGACACTGGCATTGAAAACTCTGGAACTAGTAAAGACTGTTATGAGTCACTGAATGAAAAGAAAAGGTAGATTTGATAAAAAGATTGAGGCAACTATAAATTATTTTCCGAACATTTTCTGAAAAAAATAATAGTACAGAATGTCATTCTCATATGATATGAACCCAAAAAATATGTCAAGATTCTCTGTATTGTGTGGGTGCTCACAGAGGCAGCAGAAAGCATTGGAGATACAAGGAGCCTGAACTGACCACTAAGGGTGCTTGGAACTGAACTTAGGTCCTTTGTAAGTGTATCAAGTGCTCTTAACCACAGAGACATCACTACAGCCTACATATCTGCCAAAAAGAAGAATCAATGGAAAAACACATCAAATGAAAAAAAATCTCCATTTCCACTTAGAAATATCTTTGTTCTGTACACCAAATAACCACAAGAAAAAAAGTACATAAACAACCAAGTCAGTAATTTCCAAGCACAAAAGCAATGAATCTCTTCTGTAATAATCAGAATTGTATTTGTATTCAAGTCATGGGAATAAAAATTGAAATACATTACATGGTTGATAAATGTAGCAAAAATTTACAACAGTGAGTTTTGTTTTCCTAGCCCAAGGTAATTCTCTAAATGAGATTTAACAGTAACAAAATCACCATAGAAACCCTATGGTACATTTTACAATGTAAGATTTTAAAGGGAAATTAAACACCTATATTATCCATTATCATGCTTACTAGATTGGAAACACAATTATCAAAATATATAGGTCAGGAACTAAAATTGGCTATTAATTCCTTATAGAGATACTATTTCATTTAATAGTGATAGCATGTTTTGTGTTATTTTAAATGTATTTTTTTTTTTGATTTTTCGAGACAGGGTTTCTCTGTGGTTTTTGAGCCTGTCCTGGAACTAGCTCTTGTAGACCAGGCTTAATGCATATATTTTCATTTATCACTAGCTTAACTGATCTAATTTTTAAAAAATGCTATTCCTAAGCCTAAAGCTCCTTCCACTTCTCTTCTTTCCCAAAGTCCTTTCCTTTCCTTCCCAGTTCCTCATCTTCCCTTCCCTCATCTTCTCTTCCCTGGCTTTTACCTACCACCTTCCATTGTTACTCAGATAAAGTGTTTGGGCTCAAATGGAGGGCCCAGTTCATGAGCCACTTTCATTGTTTTATTTATGGCTTAAATGAAAGTGATCTACATTTTTAAACAACTATTCATATTTATAGGTGAAACATCACATTCAAATACAATTACAAAACAAATGTTAATAATTAATAATAAGCTCAATGTTTTGATGGGGAAGTGTATAAAGTGTTTTACAGCACATACATAAACATTTTAAAAATTCAGAATCTAATACTTGTCTCATTCTAGAGTGTTACAGCGCTTTCTCATACAAATAACATTACTCTGACATTTCAGTATTTTTTTCCTTTTGATTTTCATTTTCAATAAGAGTTCTGCTTTAGTCTAGTTACATCGATAAAATGTCATGGAACAGCAGGAAATAGCTGTTTTGTGTTTTCTATGCTGTGTACAGTGTGGTGTCTTCTGCTGGTGCACATAGATTTCTTCTACTGAACACTGAATTAAATCTGACTCATATGATCTGTTTCCTAAAAATTTAAATCAGACCAATAAAAAGATATTTTTTAAAAAAGAGATATGGGTAAAGTTACAAAGATAAATAAGAGATTTCATATATAAAAAAAGTGAGTCGCTTTTCATGCTGTTCAGTTGAGATGTGTTCTCTTATCTAATACGTGAAATTTGAAACTGTTTGTGTGGTTGACAGGAAAAGAAAATATCTGTTTTTCTTTCTCTTAAATTTCAGTTTAAAAGGAGTCCCTTCATTGTGTGGAAGTATTTTAATAAATGATTAATACTTTCTAAGTAAGAAAAGTTGATCTGATGAATTTCATAGGATAATTCCTTTAAAAATTCTTCATAACAAGGAAACAGAGATGAAACACCTTTTTATAACTTACCTTGCCATGTATTTTTTTTTTACTATGTTCCTTGCTGCTATGTGTTTCTCTTATTTCCAATGTCCTACAATCTGACAGCTTATGTGTCTTTGACAATTACTATTGTGCATATTATTAAAGAATGCATACGTTTTCTTTTTGTGCAACAGAGAAAACACTGACTTTTTTTTTTTTTTTTTTTTTTTTTTTTTTTTTTTTTTTTTTTTTTTTTTTTGGTTTTTCGAGACAGGGTTTCTCTGTGGCTTTGGAGCCTGTCCTGGAACTAGCTCTTGTAGACCAGGCATTTTTTATAAGTGTTTATTTGGGACCATTCTGACATATTCCATAGTGAGAATATTATTATACCAAGGAAAAATCCTGAATTTGCCAATCATGCCATTTTATTCCTCTGTCCAAAACTACATTCTATTTTCCTCAAATCCATAGCAAATTATTCATCAAATGTATTACACATGTTTAACTATGTGGTGTGATTATCTCCTACTTTGGGGTGGAAAATACAGACATTTATGGCATTGTCCTTAGGTTTTTATGAAGACTGCATCATTTCATGTATTTGCTCTCCTTTTAATACAAACTGTATCTCTCTCAGATTCTGTGATTATGATATGGAGGAACACTAGACTAAAGTCAGTGAAAAACTGAGGTGACATAAGAAAGGTCAGAATACTCAGTTTTTAGAAGTTTAGCCAGGTTAGTGTGGTTAGTGTGTCTTATATTAACAAATTTGGTTGTGTTTTAAAATTTCTGTTTTCCAAATCAAGTTTTGAAATTTCTTTCAGTGATAGCAGTGACTCTGTTCTTGATAGCACCAAATTCTGATTCTTTATTGTTTTTTTTTATTTAAGTAATGTGTTTCTCTGAGACTCATTTTATTGGTTTTTTTTTTTTTTTTTTGCAAGTGTGTGTTTGTGTATCTCTGTGTGTAAAGGAGTTCTCAACTGTGCATGCTTAGGGATAGGTTAGAATAGAAGTAGACTTCTGCAATTTGTACTCTTTTCCTCTTCTTGTTTTTTGAGACTCAGTCTCTACCTAAAAGCTCCCTTATTGCTCTTTCTTAGTGAGACAGGGAGCATGCCTAATTTCATTCAAAACAGTTTGGTTATTAGTAAGAAAACTTTACAGTTCACCTGCTGTGTCTCCATCAACACAGAGAAAAGTAAACAAATTGTCAACTGCTTCACTATTTGAAGAATCTAGCTATGGTGGTGTTTGTCAACAATTAATTAATATGATTTGATTTCTATGATTTTGTACATAATATGTTTGAATTACAATTAAATAAATGAAAGATATTTTTCAAAATATTACTACCTCTCACAGTCAAAGTGTATTTTAAAATTCAAACTATTATGTTGACAATATGGATCTTCCAAAACTATCAGCTTCTTCTATTCCTTGTACCTTAAAGATTCATTGATCAAATAAGCAATAAGGGAATGGTCATTGACATTCAATTGATATCTTTTAAATGTCTCAAACTTGACTTAAATTGTCTCAAGCTCATAGGAATTAATTATCTAGTTTATAATCAAATCAACAAAGGAATTGATTCTCTAGTTTATAATCAGTCTAAGCACTTTCAGCGTCCTTCACAAAGTCATTTTATAAAAATGTTGGAACTAGATATAATATTCGTGTGGTCTCTATGTGTGCTTGTGTTGAAATTTGTTTCAAGGACAGCAGGAGAAAATCTAGTAAAACTAATCTAATGCAATGCAAATTGCTTTTAAATTGCAATAGTTTCAGACACGTCTCTGATATTTTCTCCTAATGCTGTTTATTCTGCCCTAGTGGGTTCTGCTATGGTTTTGTGATTGCATTGATGTTTCTAGAAATGAATGTAACAGGTGTGCGCCTAATTTGGGGCTTTGTATCGTATCATTCATTCCTTAGCATTACATGTGGGCAAGCTCATCAAAGCAATGGTTTTACCCCGTTTCCATCTTCCTACCATCTCATTTGACTTATTTTTCTTGCATTAATTGTCACTGGGGACTTGGTTGCATGCAGAGATTATTTACATTTCCTTTGCTTCATTGCATCTAGTTTGCAAAAGAAAAGTTTTTATTGTTGTAGTGGTGATGACAATTGAAAACAAGTGGGTTGGTTTTGGTTTTGTTTGGTTTTGTTGTTGTTGTTATTGTTGCTGGTTTTTTTTTTTTTTTTTTTGTAATTTGGTAAGTGCTGAGTCCTAAGCCTATTTACCAAGAACCAATGCAATATTGACTAATAAATGAAATAAAATGTAATAGACCTTAGTAGTCCAATGGTGTTTGATCATAGTTCAGGACTTTAGGGTTTAATGTTATTCCAAATTCAGGCTTTAATTTCATCCCAGGAAAATCAACCAGAAAAAAAAAATCACTTTTTTTATCTCAAAGAATTAAATCAAACAGCTCATAAATAGGATATTTATCTTCTCCTTTTTACTTTGGCTTGTATAGTTCAGTCCACTCATCTTCATTTTAGTGAATATGTATTCCCAGGCCTCCTTTAAGTAATAGATTATAAGTCTATCATTTACTAGCAATTGACTTTTCCCCCTGATCTTTACAGTCACCTGTGCACCTTGTAGTTCATAACACTGACTGCACATTGTGCTGTATGAGACAATGCCCCAAAGCCTCATCACTGACCCTCATATGTGAACATCACTCAGTTAACATTTTTACTGCAATTGTAAATGATAAGTATGGATGTAGTGGAGGTGCCCGTGCATTCAAAGAGACTAAAATAGAGAATGTAGGTTAAAAATATGGGGAAACTATTTGCAAGTAACTAGATAGTTTGATATAACCCCAGTGTTCTCACCCATCTTCTTCTACACATGTGCACACCAAGCCATAACTTCAATCATAATTCAGGACTTTAAACTCTGAGATGCTCTTTATTCTCCTTCCTTGTTAAGACACACATTCAGATAAAGGACTCTTACCTTGGAACATGGTTGAGTTTTATGAGGATAGGAAAGTTTTTGGCCCATTTGTTACAACTTTATGTAATTTAAAAACTGTATTTAAATACAAATAAAGAAAAATACATTGTAAACATAAAGGGCGTGGCATGTGTCTACTTACAGTGAATTTCTAGCACCTGCATGGCTACCTGAGGGGTGGCATTGAGGGACTCATGGTCTACTCTGCAAATGACCGCCACTCCATCATCACTACGGTCCACTCGGAAGTCCAGCGTGCTGCTGACGGTGAAGGTCTTCCGGTTAGCGTCCTCCTCTTTCAAATACTTTACATCTGAAAATACAAGTTGTAGAAAACTTCTGAGACATCGCTCACAACCCATCACACTTCTCTCACAAGTAACTAAGGAAAACAAAAACCATCATCTATTTTTGCCAGTTTTTAAGGGCAAATCTGTACAATATATATGTGTAACACCAGAAGAACATGATATATTTTGTTCTTGGAAATATAGGTTGATGGATGTGTTCACAATTTGAAATATGTACACATATGAATTTAGGGATGAGAACAAAAATTACAGATCCAAAAATAGATTTTAAGAGTTAGGTATAGAAGTAAAAATGAAAGGGTGTGTGGGATGCAACATTTTTATCTCTGCTTTCAAACTGACCTAGATTATAATCAGGTCCAAGTTTTTCTGTCCTGAACCCGCAAAGCACCATTTTACAAGAGCATTTTCTCCTCCAACTTATGTTTAGGTTTCTCTAACACTTAATGTAACATTTCTGAACTGTAAGCATATTTGGAAAGAGTATGTTCATCACTATCTGCGTATTATTTAGAGTGTGTAATGTGTGCATGCTTTTAATTCCACTTGAACAACAAATTGGAAATTTAAAAAGGGCTAAAAATATTTAACAGAGAAAAGTGGCCGTGTTTGTATTGAAAAGAAACATTTGAATACTAAAAATATTTAATATATTTGCATTGAAATTTATGTGGAGAAAATGCTCGTTCCTTGGTTGAAGAATTCATTTCAACATAAATGAAAATATTTTTCTCAATATGTGAATTCATTTATTGGTGTTTAAGCCTATCTATGAAGACTTAAGGACTCTAAGCACCAGTACCATGTCTTCTTGCTTGCTGTCATACTCCCTGCTTTGATGAAAATATACTGAACCTCAGAAATTGTAATCAAGAAACCTCAATTAATCTTTCTGTTTGTTTTTGTTTGTTTGTTTTATAAGAATTGCCATGGTCATGGTATCTCTTCACAGCAATGCAAGCCTTAAGACAATGGTCATTTGGGGATTATTTGTTCTGTTTTCCAGCTAAGCTTATTGATATATTCCTTAACTTATAAGTTCTTAAGTTTGAAGGTGTTGATAAGAACACACCAATTTTAACACATTAGAATGCTATGAGATAATGGTCTTGTACACTGTAAAGACTTATCATTCATATTGGTTTTCTGAAACACTGATTGGCCTGTAGTCAAGCAGAAAATAGAGGTGGGACAATTAATTAAGTGGATTCTAGGAAGAGGAAAGACAGAAAGCCAATCATAAGCCAGATGCAGAAGAAGCAAAATGTGAATGCCTTGCTAAGAAAAGGTACCAAGCCACATGGCTAATCATAGACAAAAATTATAGGTGAATTTCAGTCACAAGAGCTAGTTAGAAATAAGCCTGAGCAAATAATAGGCCAGTTTGTAATTAACATTAGCCTCTGTGTATCTCTTGAGACTGAATGGATGTGGGACTGGGCTGGACAGAAACTTCTGTTAACAGAAATCATGTAATATGCTAAACTTAATATGATGTTATAGCAAGATCTTATCTGTAGCTGAGAGGATAATTTGCTTAGCATTCTCACATATTCTCCATTTTCCTATTTCTTGACATCCAATTCACAATGATACTTTCTGGAAACAAGTTTGTCACTAAATATGTGAAAATTACAACAACATAGAAAGCTTGTTAAGGGAGAGCTATTGCCTTCTAGCCAAAAGGATGACATTTATGTCTGCTGGAGAAATACCTTTGCCTTCTCCCTTCAGAGTTAATCCAACTGGGCTATCTGGCCAAGGGAGACTTCTACCAAGGTAGGTTCACCTCAAGTCATGCTAATCATATAACTGAAATAATTATTCTTTCCTCAAATTTCAGCTCCCTAGCACATTCCCTATGAGCTTCCCAGATTTTTATTGTATCTGGCTACCAATAAGAGTCTTAGCTCAATACATTTTCATTGTTCTGGTCAGTCTCCTTGTTTTATTTACTGGGCAGAACCTAAGTCAGCTACTCTGGAACTTTGGACTTTTTCATTCTTTCTCTAATGTTCCCCTTCCTAGCTTGGGCTGTTGTCCCACCTCATGGTAGACCTTTAGGTCTGATTAATTTGAATATCATTGTTCGTCATCTTTCTTAAGATGCTACCCATGGATCTATACTAAATATCATCTAAAATGCACCCTCTATGTTTTTGTGATCTGTTAATTTCATTCTTCTAATTCATGGAACAAAAATCTGAAAATTACTAATGTAAGTGTTTGTGTTGGCCTTCTAATATCAAGGACTTCTGGTTGCTCAGAAAGAATCTATTGCACCCAAATATCCTCATACAGTGTAAACTGTTACTATATATTCAATAATTAATTTTAAAAACATGCGAACTATGTTAGTAATGAGCAGCAGATTTGATTTCTTTGCTTTTCAACTTGTTGAAAACAATTTACTTTTAGATTTGATATGCTAAGTACATTCTTCTTTGATTTTTACTTATTTTGGGGAAGACACGAATTTATTTTATTACTTAATCTTAAAAAGTAAAATTATATGTATTTAAATGATACAAGTACATAACTGTTAAACACTTTGTTTCTAAAGTTATAAATGTTTATTATTGCATTCATATGAAAAACCTCAAGAATTTTACTACACACCACATACACACACACACACATACACACACACACACATACACACACACACACACACACATACACACTTAAGTCATATAGGCTTAGAAAATTATGAAGAATAAAAACAGTTTGAAGTGGCACAAATCTGTCTTTTAATTATAAATTCTAGGATACCATAGCAAGTGAATGACTTCATAAATGCATCTCATGAATATCATTTCTGCTTCTATTGCATCATTGGTTGATAATTTTACATATAATAATACTACTAAAACAATTTCAGTTAAATATGAGTAAATTATGAAATAACTACCTTAAAGTCAGGATTTATAAAGATAATGCAGAGGTGTACAGGTATATTTATGGCTACTTAGTACCATAAAGATTTATGATATACTTTTATTTCTATTATTTTGTGGATTTTTATGTGAATGTCACCTACTTTCAGATTTTATTTTCTACCCTGCCAATCTATGTCCAATGATTACTTATTCTCAGCTCTTTGGTATAACAAAGTAAGACAATTTAGAGTTCTTGATAATTTTTATGATTACATTATACTACATCTGAAAATTTGTTTTTAAGCATTGTTAATTGTTTTATTTGAAATAACAGCTGCTTTTATAGAAGTCACACATCTGCTCCATATAGTTGCTTCCTTTACAAAATATCATTAATATGATATTAATTTTGCAATAAAATTTGAGATTAATTTTATACAGAATGAACTTTTAATGAGAATAATTCAAATAATATAACCACCTATATAATGTATAGTTTTCATAAATTTTATGTTGATTTACAGAGTAAACCTAGATCACAATGCGAACAGGTATAAACCAGTTGTGCCTTTCTCCTTACTAGATGCTTACCCTCTCCAAATGAAGGGGATTGGGAAATGAAAAATCTCAATTTTTCTTTGCTTTACTTCTCTCTTCCTCTTTCTCTGTAGGTGAGTGAGTGGGGAGGTGGGTGTATTGCATACACATAAATGTGTTGGTGCAAAACCTGCTGAGCTCATAGCATGACATCTGCTGGCTTCCTCTGTCATTCTCACATTATAGCCTGAAATAGGCTCCATCACTCTTCTGAAAACTTGCTGTTTAGATTATCTTGATTGGTCAACAAGCTCCCATGATCCAGTGGTCTCCATTCCTCAATGTTTCAGTTACAGGCCATCATGCCTGACTTTTTACATGGAAAGTAAGAATCTGAACACAATTCCTAATGCTGCAAGTCATAAACCAATACCCACAGTATCATCTCCCTAACCCCTCATACTAATTTTTAAATAAGTGATAATGTACAGAGTTATAGAACCAATGTAAATAATCTTTGCCCTGGGCAGTTTGGGTATTGTTTATACATGTAATTTTGTTTCATAGTCTTTAGAGTTTAGACTTTTCATTCCCTTGCATACACAACAAACACCTTTCCACTCTACTACAATGGAGAGTTTCACTTTACATAAGGCAGTGTGAAGCCTGAAATTTGTCTGATGGTTCAGAGACAATATTTTGAAGAGTAAAAGAATAGTGGGAATATTGGCATCAAATAATTGTGACAATGTTCTTATGCCATTGTTGAGGCCTCAGAAAAATATTTCTCCAAATAAGCTCCTCTAGCCATCAAAATACATCCAAACAATTATATAGATAGTTGAATATTCTTTTCTTGTCCCATATTTATAATTCTATTAGGTTTTTATCCTGTTTTTTCCTACCTATCTTTTTATTTTGTTACCTACTATTTATTTTTGAGTGCTCATTACTCACCACTCCACCTGTGGTGGAATTTTTTTGTGTGGGTTTTTGCACATACTCCCTTGTATGCTTGACTACACTTCTGGGCATTTTAGGATTTACCACTTTGGGTGCCCTATGTTGAGGACCGGCCTCAGCAAAAATACTTCTTACCAGGGTAGGGACATAGGCATTTTAGAAATATAGTATAGTAAAGAATAAGAAGACTCATAAAAATAATAAGACAGAAACCATAAAATTATATTTGGAGGGCATTTCCGTGACAAAAAATCCTAAAATCTGAAATTTCCATTCCCACATTTATTCTTCACAGCTTTTATACCAAATATAAATGGGTGGGAGGGGAGAAGGTAACAAAAGACTACATTAACATGATACAAAGGATAACTTACATAGTTAATCACTCTATCACTCTGAGACATCAAATCATTAACATTCTGTTGTATAGGTAGCAAAGCAGCTCTAGGTCGCATATCCTGAAGATCACCCCTCCCCAGGTGACCTCATAGTTAGAAAAGAAGTAGCAGAAGTCTATGACCATCAGACAAGGTGGAAATGGGCCTGTACTTTTTTGGCCTCCACCAGTCATTTGATTAGAATGATAACTTCCTTACATTAAAAATGTAGGACCTTTTGACAAAGCATAAAGATAGGAAATAATGACAGCAGAGAGTCACTTAGAGAGTGGAAGTCCAAAATAAATGCATTTTTCATCTTGAGCTCCATTAAGAAGTAAAGCAAAGAGTCACTTGATCTTTTAAACACTGATTTTTCTACCACACAAAATTAGTATTTTTCAGTATAAAATAGTATTTTTCTTCTTATTAATCTTTTCTTTTCTTATAGCTTATATGCCTCTTCTGACTGAATTCTGACCATTAGCAGTAGAATTTCAGAAAGGAACTCTTCCTGAGAGAAGTTCCTAGGAAGGTAGCCTTGTCTTAACAGTGGTTTAAACATACCCTAAGCGGTTCTGTATGAACCTGGTTCATTTGCTCTCTTTGTTTTTGTGATTTTGATGTCTTTCAGACAGACTTGAAAAGAAGACACTTCTACTTTTGTGAGATAATTTATTTTTTTCTGAATTCTGAAGTAGACTGCCATACCACCCAAACACATGAGTAGGGCATCACTTTTTCATTTATAAAGTTAATAGGTCACACTGAGAGCAAGGCAGATCTTGCATTGCTTCTCCACATGGCAAGTGATCTACCTTTTGGAGATCTTAGGTAGGAATTATGTACAATAAGAGACATACTCTTGTGTTTGAGCTTTACACTATTTAGACCTAAAAAGATCATTCAGGTCTCAGTGTGAACTTCCAGTTCATTTAATTGATAAATTTTATTAAATTAGCTATAGGATTTGTAAATATATTTTTTGATGGATCAGTTAATCTCAGTAGAAAAAATCTAAAGATGTAGTCTGAATTTTCTTGTGGTACAAATACTGTTCATTAAACTGTAAGCAAATTAGGTACATTCTCTTTTACTGTATAAAAGGAGAAAGTACAAATTGTTAGAGATGTGACTTTTGTGTCAGAACCTAGAAGACAACATTCTTGAGAGATTGGTAGATATAACTAATGTTCAACATAAATTCTATAGATGATGGTTTCTAAAATTGAATGCTTGACTTACAGCGTAACCAACTTTCATTTTTTAAATTTTTAAAATTAAAAGTTTACTCGCACGTAATAAATATTATTCTTTTTCACCTCAACTCTCCTCTCTCATTATCCTCCTTCTCCTCTGAAAGCCATTTTACTTCCCAATAAGTTCCTCTTTTATTTTTATGCTTTCTTTGTAACCCCCTAGTTTAATTAGACTTTCTTGCCCGTCCATGGGTTTGAGGTTATTTATAGTAGCATGGGCAAATTACTAAAGGATATACAACTGAAAAAAAAATAACCTTCCTTCCTGCTCTCATGAATTGCTAATTAATCAAACAGATCTTTGAGAAAAAAATAGCTGACTTATATGTGTCACTTAATAAAATCTGAAATGAGGAATATAGAAAACTTGCTTACTTCTAACATTAAAATTGAGTAATCATAAGCACTTTAAATTTTTAAGGTTCAAGAGAAACTTTTCATTTTTAATTTGCTTCAAACCTTCTCCAACCAAAAATAATGAGAGTAAGTCTCATAGCACAATTTTAAAATTAAAGCTTTCTCTAATATACTTGAAAATACTTTGAAAAAGAAGTATCCAGAAAAAGCACATTAGCAATATTTCATTTACCCCCATTCTAAAAGTGGTAACAGTTTAAAAGCCTCATCATATTCAATTTTTACAAAGGACAATAATAATCCTCATTTTTTTTTTTTTTTTTTTTTTTTTTGGTTTTTCGAGACAGGGTTTCTCTGTGGCTTTGGAGCCTGTCCTGGAACTAGCTCTTATAGACCAGGCTGGTCTCGAACTCACAGAGATCCGCCTGCCTCTGCCTCCCGAGTGCTGGGATTAAAGGCGTGTGCCACCACCGCCCGGCAATAATCCTCATTTTTGACATAGTCATATATGGTTAATAGTAGCAAGAGTTAGCACATAAGATTAAATCTTCCCTTGAACAAGATATACTTGAGAAACTCAAATCTTAATAAAATATCTGAAAATATTTGGTTAGAGAAATAAGTTTCATAGATGGTTGATAGAGAAGTAATATTTTTCTACTTATTTTAAATTTCCATTTTTATTTTATTTCGACCAGTAGAAGGTTAATATTTCTCCTTGTTGCAATAGAAGGTTACTGCCAAGACTCTTGCCTTGATGCTCAATATAAATGATTCAGTGAAAGACTCAGGGAACTTTGCAGAAGATAGTACAGAATCTTGCAAGAAACAGAAGGCAAGGAGGGGGAGTGAAAATACTGTCTTCTAAGCATGGTATCTCCATGGGAATTGTGAGCTCAAAAAAATTGTCCCTGTTGGCACTAAGCTCCAGTTGCATGTCCAAATAGTCAGCTAAAGAGAGAGAAGACACTCATGTGATTTTTCCACTAGCAGCTGCTCTATTGGCAATTAATCGTTTCCTAGTGAGATAGAAGCATCAGATCTATTTGTACAGCCATTGGTGAGGCCACCAAGCTCTGATGGTTATTCCAAATTCTGGATCACACAGATGGTCTGTTAAACTCTGTTAAACACGAAACAAAACAAAAACTAACAAATGCAAGAAAGAGAATTATAAGGAAGAAAGATGTACTTGCATGGGTAGGAAGGAAAAAGAAAAAGTATAGATAGGGTGATAACAGAATATGTAATTTTGTATGAAATTGTTATAGAACAAAATGCACTAATAGTAGAAGTACTGCAAGCACCAGGTACACGAATTTAGATTTGAAAACTAGGGATGACTGCATTCAATATAATTATAATGTTTAAAAGGGAGGACTTGGAAACTGTCCCTAAATTACCTATGCAACTATATCTCCTGTACTTATCATTTACATATAGAAGTGACCTAGAGTTGAACTGGTAGATTTTGAAAATGACTTTAATTCTTACAGTGTCTTTTAAACTGAACCATACTGTTCTTAGTGGTCCCCTAGAGCCATAAATCTCAACAATTATTTAAATGTCACTCCTTGCTCACTAGCCAGAGATCAAGCTAAGTGTGAGATTTTTGAGGGAGCCTGACTTTACCTATAGCTCATTTTTTTCTCAAAGGATCTGTGCAAGTTCTAAGATATTAGAAACACTAACACAAAATGTAATGGTTTTGAAAATATGACACTAACCAAATTAGGGTAGAAAAACAAGATGAAATCTAAAAGTGAGATTATTAATAGATTATTATATAAATATTTTCACATTTACCAATGGCAAATCACCACCAACCATTGTTGTAGGTACTATCAACTACATCAAAGTAGCTATTATCAGTTAATTAACGTCCATAAACCATTTTTATTTTTTAGTGTTTTCGGGTCCAGAAACACCCAAAACAGCAGTTTTAAAATATTCTTGTTTTAAGTTCAGGAAAGTTAGAAGGGAGCTTTGGCTTTTTAATCATTTCCTAAATGTGCATCATTGCCTGGAGACTGAATTTGAGGATATGACTTAAACACCAGTGTAGACACTAATATTTTCTAGTAAAATAATTATGAATCTCTATATTTTCATGGTAGAAATTAGATGTTTATTCATTAGTTTTATCCTGTCTTCCAAGATGTAATGATTATATATTTGTTGGTTGGGTATTTACAAAGTCTTAGAGGGTGCCTGGGTTTTGTTGAGATCCTATAAAGAAAAGTTATTTTATCCTAGTCAAAAAAATAGAATATATATTCTGTATCTGGCCTGGGTTGAGACCTAACACTCCATGTTACTCAAACAGAAGACTTAATGCAGCTAAAACTGTCAGCAATTAGGGGATTCAATCTTAGGAAAGTTCATTGAGCTAAAGCCATGACAAATACATAGAGGAATAAATTATCCCTTCATTGATAAACATTTATTTCCTCCTTAGAAATCCAACTTTTCTTTACTTAGAAAAGAATAACTTTCCTTTTTATTAATTTTTTTCTTGATTCCAGATGTTTGCTAAAACCTGAGAATGTTTTTCCCTGACACTTGGGATGTTCTACCATTTTTATCTGATGCATCTGCCCCATTTCTGCCATGTGACTAGACAAATCACATGATCTTTATCTTCCTTTCCTCCATCTTTCCCCAACAGGTATCTGCCAATATCTATAGCTTGCCTGACTGGGTTCCCTGTTTCAAACTCTAATACAATGGTTGTAGAACTTCTTTTTGAGTACATTCTTTATTCTGTTTTATTTAGTTATCTATTTATTTATTTTGATGATTTTATTGAGACAGAGTTGCACTGTGCAGCCCTGGCTGTCCTTGAACTTGCTATACCAATAAGGCTGACTTAGAAATCAGAGATCCTTCTGTTGCTGCCTTCCAAGTGGTGGTATTAATGTTATATATCACTATGCCCACCTCCAAATCCATTTCTTAAACTGCTTTGTTAATGAAATTAAGAAACAAGATAAGGGACCACAATTTCTTCTATAACCTTATGTCATATTTCAATTTCTTTAACCAGTATTGATTTTTCAGTTCCTCAGAAGAAGAGTCCAACCTGATTGACCAGTCTTTTAAGAGAATTCTGTAAGCAGTTAATTGCTGTTGGACTACGGTCTTTTATCCTGTCACTTGTAATATTTTTAATAAAATGTTGATTGGCCAGTAGTCAGGCAGGAGGTATTGGTGGGGCAATGGCAACCAGGCAGGAAGTAGAGCCATGGCAAGAAGAATTATGGGAACAGGGAAGTTTCAGTCTGCAGTCCTGACCCAGCCTCAGGAAAAGCGGGACTGATGGAACATGCGACCAAATCGGACTCTCTGAGGGTGGCTGATGGTGGAGGCTGACCGAGGAGCCAAGGACAATGGCGATGGGCTTGGTCTCTACGACATGGACGGGCTCTGTGTGAGCCTTGTCAGTTTGGTTGCTCACCTTCCTGGACCTGGGGGGAGTTGGGAGGACCTTAGACTCAACATAGTGTAGAGAACCCTGAATGCTCTTTGGCCTCAAGAGGGAGGGAGTGGAGGTGTGGGTGGAGGGGAGGGGAGGGAAGGAGGAGGAGGAGGGGAGGAGATGGCAATTTTTAATAAAAAATAAATAAACTGGAAAAAAAACTTTTTTCACACTATTATGTATATACTCAGTGAACTTAAATTCACAATGTTTGATGTACATACGAAGGATCCTTTTTAATAGTTTATATTCTAGGTGTTTCTGCCTATAGCTTGTCAGGTTCCAGTGAGTTTTACTTGATGTAGTTAGAATTTCTCCTGTAGAGGCATTGGATGAAGAAAATACAGTCTTGTCAGCAAGTATAAACAATGTTAACTAATTAGATTGTATCCAATTCTCTATCCCAGTACCTCTTAATGCTCATTGAAGAACTTGACGAATTCAAAGACACTAAAATTTACATCGTGCTAGAATACACATGCAAATCCACTATCCCAGAATGGGTTTCGTAAAAACCACTTTTGGGCAGTGTAGAGAAAAGGCATCCCTCAACAAGTAATGAACAAATGATTAAAATGGAAGTCACTAGCTAATTGCGGCAGCCATTAAAAGGAGTTAAATGACAATGAGGTTTCTTAGTACATGAATTACTTATAATTAAGGGATGACCTTTACGGTTGTAATTAAGTTTCCTTTGCTCCATTCACTCTGAATGACTAGTTGAACTTCACAGTAACTTCTAACCATTCACCAAAAGCACAGCAGGAAGCACTAGCTGTCACTTGCCACCTCTTCCAAGAAAAGTCTAGAATTTCTTGCTGCCTTTTATTCCAGATTTTCTGTCCTATCATTTATTTTTGAATATGTATTGATACCTTAGGGCAGACAATGTTTGTCTGTATTAGGATATTATGATGTTTCAACTATATTATGTTACAATAACATACAACAATTATGTATTTTATAAATGCATGTTATATATAAATTATACAAATCAAGTTCCTAAATGATAATATATTACAAAAAAGTACAGTATTCATGGAACTATATTTTACAAGGAAATAAAAAGGTTTATGAATTTTAGCAAATGTATAAGTAACAAATATGTGTAACTTATTCAAAGTCTATGATAATACTATCCCCCAGTAAAAACAATTTTTTTACTAAATTTTTTATAAAAAAATTTTAATGCAATGTATTGCTAAGCATATGCAAAAGTAATCAATCTACATCATATCCACTTAATTCAAAAATGAGTTATTTGAATCAATAAGATACCTAACGAGAAAATTCAGCTCTCTGAATATGTACAATGTATTACTAGAAGATTTTTTAAAAATTTGGTCTCATTTAGTTTGATCATTTTCCAAAACATTATAATATTTTTGAGGTTTGTTTTATTTTAACGTTGTAATTAACTCCAGGACTATTGTAATTTTGAAGGTAATTCCAAATCACAAATTAAGTTTTTACTAAAATTTGAATTTTGTTTCTCTCTTCAACTTTCACCTTTTCCCCTATTCTTTTGATATTTTCTTCTCTCTTCTGATCTATCTTCGTTTGTTTTGTAGCTTCAGTAGTTTCCAGGCTTCAATGTAATTTGCATATTGAGAATTAAGGACACTGTCCAGAATAGCACAAATGCTTAATAAGTATCTTTCACATTAATTATAATAATGAGAATATGCAGCCAGGTAAGTCATCTCCTTCCATGTGGTAAGTGACTCACGCTAAGTCTGAGAGTAATTTGGAAGCTTTTTCTGTCATTTTTTCTTTATAGTGTATCTTTATTAAATCTAATTACCATTCTGAAATCTGAAGATGTCCTTATTTTAAACTCTGGATATCTGATCTTATCCTATTTTAGCAGTGTACAAAACCTGGAGATGATTAAAGGTTGGGGTATCTGTAGATCAAATGTGCATATTTAAGTTTTATGTAAGGCAGCTATTTCATTATATTTTTATTCTCTTGATTTTATTTATTTCCTACGGTTTTCCTTTTATATTGGGTAACATTTGGCCCATCTTTTATTTTAGTTTCCCTCAATTTTTACCCTATAATTATTGTCAGGTTTGCTTCTTTGACTAAGAGACTCGTGAGTAGATGGAGGATTACATTTTGTTTTCCGTGTGCATGCACACATATGGAGTGTGAATGTGTCCCTACAGAGATCAGGAGAGTCAGAGGTAATGCTTGGATGGTGGTCCCACCTGCCACCTAACTAATCTTTGTGCAGGCCTACCTTAAGAGCCTGTTGCCTGAATGGCAGGCTAGCGGTCTGGCAAGTGAGCTCCTGGGTGATTTTCCTGACTCCACCTCCCATTTTACCCAGGTTACTGAGATCCCCCTATGACACTTGGCAGCACTCTCTTTGTTCACTAGGTCATTTTCCTAGCTTCTACATTCTTCATCCTATTGTCCTTTCATTTCATCAAATAGATACTCCATACCCTCAATGGAACTGTAAACTACCTTTTAATTAATCCTTACTTTAAATATTCATCAATATTTTGTGTGTGGTGTACATTTTAAAAAATGTTTTATTTGTATTTTATGTTAAGTGTATTTTATGTTAAGTGTATTTTAACATAAAATGTTAGTACTTTGCCTGCATTTTATGTCTATTTACCACATATATGCCTGGTGCAAAGGATGCCGGAAGAAATATCAGATAACATGGAACTGGAGACAGTAATAGTTGTGACTTGATGTGTGGAGACTGAACCCAGGTTCTCTTTAAGAGCTAACATTATGCTAAATTACCGAACAATCTCTGCAACCCTGAAGCATTTCATTACTTAAAAAATTTATATAAACAAGAAACAAAAGATGAGAAGTCTAATATGTTTAACTGTAGCTTAAAAAGAGGAAAAACAAAATTGTCAATATAATTTAGGAGAAATAAGAATAAAAAAGTAAACTAAAAGTGTATCACTTTTAAAGTCTATTCAACTATTGAATATTTAAAATTCATATACTATTTTTCTCTATAAAACTCATGAAAATTAGTATCTAAAATTACCTATAGTTATAAGAAAAAGAAATTGTGAAATAGTTCCAACCTTTCTTGAAGCAAAAGAGCTACTAAATTTTAAGAAGAGAAATGTTTCCTCTATAAAATAGCAAAGAATTAGAAATATAAGAGTAAGTAAGCATAAAAAGATGAATATATTTACAGTAAGATAGATTAGTAGAAGTCACTAGATAACACTGCAAAAAACTCTATGACTTAAAAATAAATATCTAGGAACAGCTTTCAGAATGGCAATCCCTCTTTCCTGAACAATGATCATTGCTAGTGTAAACTATTCACATGTACACAAATATATACACACTTAAAGTATATAAAATTTGCTATTGTCAGATTCAAATTACTAAAACCATTGTTTGAGAAGGCCTATGAAATCTTAGAAAGAACTTGTGGAAACTTGTCACTCTGCCTCCACCCTGTTGCCAACTCAGGAGCTGGGATGGATACAACCAACAGAACTGGATCACTGGTCAGCACTTGTAGATACTGTGTAATTTGACTTTCATGACTTTGACAAAGTACCTAGTAGAAAGATCTTCAGGGAGAGAGGTGTTGTCATAGCTGATGGTTTTTAGAGGATTGTGTCTATGGTCCCATGATTCTATTGCTGCTCCTGAGGGAAGGCAAGACTGCCATAGCAACAAATCCTCTTGATAGAAGAGTCTGTATATCTCAGAAAACAGACAGTGCCAGGGATAACAGACAAGGCTATCCCTTCCTGAGCATAGTGAAAATAACTATTTATGAGAGAGGAGTAATATTATGCAGACTGAGCCACCTGTATATACATACATATATATATATGTGTGTGTGTGTGTGTGTGTGTGTGTATGCATGTATATATACATGTATGTATGCAACCATGTAACAACAATTAAAGAAAAAATGAAAGTTTAAGGGAGTGTTTGAAGGAAGGAAAGAGAAGGAGAAAGTGATGTAACTGCTATCTCAAAAAATAATTTATAAAAGAAAATTTATGTTTTTTAATGCTCCATCAAAGTTTTAAAAAGCTTTAAATCCTCACAATAGATAAGAACTTCTAACAACATTAAAATTAGTTACTAACGGAATGTTTAATTTTCAAAATTATCCAACTTTAATAAAAATAGTAATATTATCAGAGTAAATAGAAATAGCAATCAAAGTGGATACAGATTTATTTCATTCTCATTCATTTTCCTCCTCTTTATTATAAATCTTTGAAGTAAGAAAACAGACAAAATTGAAAGACAGTGATGTTTTATTAAAATTATTATTAGTCTGCATTTCTCCAAAAAAAGATGAGAACATTTGCTTCTATCCTGTTGAGGTAAAAGGTCTGGATTTTCCTCTCACCTGGAAACAGTATGTAAGACATTGGATACTTATAGGATAAGAACAGACCAGCTGAGCACTATCATGTTTGTGAGGTGAAAGCTTGGTAGGATATCGCGCATGGAAGGGGTCTATATTGAGCTAGCTGGGCTCCACTTAAAGAATTGAAGCTTCTAAGAGTGTCAAATCATTTTTGCAGGCCCAGGATCAAAGAAGAGAGCTATGCAGAGAATACCACATCTTTAAGACCTCCCATTAACAACAAAGTAGGTACTAATCACTGCATCTGAAGAAGAGTCTGAGGCGGAGCAAAGGCTATCTGCAAGATAAGAGGAATAGCACCTGTGCTTAGTAGAGGGCTGCTAGTGAGCTGTTCCACCAATCAGAATGCAACACTCACATTTTACTACTTGGTCCTCAGTAAAAGTGTTTATCAGTAATGAGGAAAAAAAAAGTAAAGCCTAGAAAAAGACTTTACCTGACTAACAGGAAATTTGAATGGTCACAATGAAGTACTTTTTCTGAGCTAATAGCTAGAAGAAAGCTTAGGATATATTTCTTCAAATAATAAAACGTATTTTAAATAGCAAAGCAAGAGTAATTATAATATTCACTAGAAAAAAAAACAGGTAAGACAAAAACTAACAGTATCAAAATATAGTGAAAAAAAAAAGAGTCACATAACATGACTTAGTCCAGGGAAGAAGCATATGAAACTTTAAGGAAGAGAAAATCAAACAGTTGGAGCTGAACCTGAATAATACAGTGCACAGGAACAATAAAGGCATTAAAACACACACAACTACTGTGTCACCTTGCCCAGACTTAATACATGCAGGGGTGCTTAGTCTTCGTGCAGCTTGCTATGGCATGTTTTATTGATACTCATGGGAGACCTGAACTTTGCTGGATGGAGACAGAAGAGGAGAGTATTGGGGGGTAGCAGCAGGGGGGAGATAGGGAAGGGAATTGGAGCAGAGGATCTGTGAAGGCTGTGGCTAGGATGTAAACCAAATAGACAAACAGCAAAACTACAACAAAAACCACACACAACTCATTCAGTATTGAAAGAAAATTTAAACTTAAGTTATATGATTTATTGAAATCATTTTATTAAATTATGCAAATGTTGTGATAACTTCCAAACTCGGGAAAATAAGAAAGAAGAATAATAACAAAATTTGGACTCTAGAAATTAGAACAACCACTTTAGAAAATAGCTGATTATCTTCCTAAAAATCCTGAATGTATACACATCAAAAAACATAAAATTACCAAATTATGATGTAGTGTGAAAGATGAAATGATAATACTTTAAATTATTCTTTATATAGTTAATGCAAGTGATACAGAGAAGTTTTTATTATTTTCTTCTGTTTTAAATATAAAGTCATAATCTCTGGCTAACAACTACAATCTTTTATTCAAATGAAGGCATTTAGGTTAAATGAATCATTATAAGAAAACCAGTTTGTGAAATCAAAATGGGACTATGAGTGCAGAGTCCAGCAGTTCTCAAAGTTGATCCTCTGTATAAGTTTGATTGAAAAATGAAGCAAAAAAGAGGAAAGTAATTATATGACCAAAGAATATTGCTAAGATGTAGGTTAGAGCAAAGTTCCCAGAAACATTAAAATATGGAGTGCACTTAGATTTAATTTTAGATAATAGTTAAGAACAGACTTAAAAGATTCATAGAAGAGCAGGGACATCTTCTTAACTGAAGAATTTACGAACATGCCCTTCACTTTGTTAAACACCTGTTAAGGCATTTTGTTTATTTAGTATAAGCTTAAGGATTTGTTAAATGTATTTTAAAATCATAAAAAAAAATAGTGACGGTGGAATAATAGCAAGAATTTGGTTTAGTATAACTGTTCAGAGTCAAGTAATCTTTGGGAGTTTTCAAAAAAAAAAGAAACTAACACCTGGCTTTATGTTAATCAAAATGGCCTAACACCTTTAGGGAAACAGAAAAGGGGCCACTGCTACCTTTCTAACTTATGACAAGTAATATATGAAGGCATGTAAAGTAAAATTAGGCTGTCCTTAGCCAATTAAAAATTGACTTCAGCACTACCTTTGATGTATATTAAAATATACCCTTAAAATTGTTTTATGGAAAAACTGTAGTTGAAAATCATCTCAAGCTTCTTGGGAGAAAAACTGAAATGCATGTAGGGAAATGGAGCAGTGACAATTGTACTGAAATGGGTGTGATTAGGTCTGGCAGAGCTGAAGAACATGGCACAATGTCAAGTTTTGGTGGATGTGCAATCCAACTAATTCAACTTCAGATTTAAAATAAAATATGACTGATCACTAAATTTCTAATTCTGCTCTGGTTTTAAGGGGAAAAGTTTATTGTCCAAGAGATTCAGGAACCTGGAATCCTGAATATAGCCTTTCATCATCAAATAGCTCACTTAAGATTCTTTGAAATATGTCTTGTCTTTGGAAAGGACCCTATGAAAAATTACTCCATTCTTATCTAATTCGAACATTATTAGTTTATGCTTGTAATACGTCTGACTTTCTGAGCATTTTTTTTTATTTTTTTTTTAAGAATTAAGGTTTTTATTTTTTTTTTTGAAGAGAAATAACTTTTTTAATTAAAACAAGAAAATTGGATGAAAATGCATTCAATGATTATATCATTTTGCTGAGTATGACTTTTAGCATATTGAAAAGTCGTTTAGTTAACATGGAAAATTATAGATTACATTTGATTTGGAAATTCTCATGTACACACCCAAACACATACACATATGTGTATTGTATTTCATTTGTATTTAACTCCAATAACTCTCGCCTACATTGGTCACCATTGTCTGCTCACATAGTCTCACTTCTTTTTTTTTTTTTTCCTCATGGTTTATTTTTTTTTTATATTTAAAAATTTCCATCTCCTTCCCTCCTCCTCCCCCCTCCCTCCGCTCCTCCTCCCCCTTCCCTCCTCTCCTTCTCCCCCTTCCCTCCCCTTCCCTCCACCCATACCTCCCCTCCCTCCTTCTCAAGGCCAAGGAGCCATCAGGGTTCCCCACTCTATGCTAAGTCCAAGGTCCTCCCAACTCCCCCCAGGTCCAGGAAGGTGATCAACCAAGCTGAGAAGGCTCCCACAGAGCCCGTCCATGCAGAAGAATCAGAGCCCAGAGCCATTGTCCTTTGCTTCTCAGTCAGCCCCCGCTGTTGGCCACATTCAGAGAGACGGGTTTGGTCGCATGATCCATCAGTCCCATTCCAACTGGAGTTGGTGATCTCCCTTTAGCATTTATATTCCATTCAAAAACCCCCAAATCTAGTGCTAAATCTCAGAACACCTCCCTTTCAGATGTGTAAACAGGAAAATTTATCCCTCCCTTGTAGCTGTTTCTTCTACTGCAGCACAGTAAATTACACATGGTTAATGAATAAAAGCTAAGCACCTTTGCTCTCCCGGGAGTTTTAAAGCTCACTTGGGTCTTCCCATCACTAAATGGAGGTCTTCATTGAAGCCTATGCAAATCTTGTTGACATCGTCAAGTTCACTGGTGGTCAGCAGTTCGTTTTGCCTCTTCTGTGTGTCTGAGGTTTCAGTTTTCTTATTGCTGAAAGGACAGGTCTCTGCTGCTAGAGTATGCTAATGGTTCTCTAGCACATGACTCCAACAATGTGTTTAAGCACCTATTGCTTTTCTCCAAGACTGACAGAGGAAGATCTTCCCCACTCTTTTCCTCTTAAAGACCTTAACTTCATATGTCAGATTCATTTTGATAATTTGCCTTCCACGAGTGCAGAAGGAATCTATGACTATGGATGCAAGACTCCTTTTACCATATAAGGTAAAATAATCAAAGCAGCCAGCTCCCTTCATATTCAGGATTTCCTCCTACACTTAAGGAAATGGGGTTACGTGAGGACACGGAGTCCTTGAGGGTGATCACAAATTTTGCTTAATACATTAAAGTAAAAGCTTGTTATCCAGAAAAGGAAATCTCAAGATTTGGTAATAAGAAATGCTCAAGCTGCGGATTACCAAGCATATAAATAGAATAAAAACTTTAATGCAGCTGCCAGCTCTCTGGGCGCTGAACAATTTAGGAAGGCAATGCACACTTTTTTCACAGTAAATGGCAGAGACCCAGACTTCCGTACTTCCCAGAAGATTAAAGGCTGCAGTGAAACACCTGTGGTTTGGATGCAGAGCTGCCCAGAGGCACCAAAGGGATGTCTGAGTCAATGTGCCCAGGGGCCGGGAACCCAGAGTTAGATGGAATTGTGATGGTTTCATTCTATCCTTGAAAGCTTTTTAGCAAAAGTAAGTCTCACTCCTGCTCAGATAATATATGGTTTTCACAGCATATCTGAACTCTAAATCCTTGCCTGTCTCCTAACCACACCATATAGAAAAGTGCATCATTATTCCAACCACTTAACTTAATAAAAGAGATAAATGGAATCTCTTACTATAGAATGTCCTGTAACTTACTCCTAGCATCAGCCCAAATGATAGATTTATAAAGATCTCTTTATTCAATAAGCATTATTAACAAAATGTTTGCTTGTGAATGAACACTTGAGGGGTTTGACTTTTACAAAGAGTAGGTTTGGTCTCTCCTTCTTTGGCCCAGACTTCAGTCAGTTCACGTATTTGTGCCTGAGAGACCCCTCAGTCATTAAGTCAAGCCTTAGTCATTTTGTGAATGTATTCACAGACCACTGCTATTCATAATTTTAATTTAAAGATACACTTCAGCAATCGTTTTCAAATATAGAAACAGTAAGAAAAATGATAAAATATCTACAGTGTACTTAGTGATACTTTGTACATGGCAGCAGTTTCTATGCATTCAGTCGTGTATGCGACTTGCTTTGCCAGTGTCAGCTAGACATTATTACACTAGTTTAAAGGATGAGAAGATAAAAGTCACAAAAATAAAGAATTTTCATATAGATGATTTATATTTATTCTGTTCTCTGTGTGGATGTGGTCTCCAAAGAGGAGAACAGGAGTCTTTCAAACATGAGGCATAGTAGAGAAATGCACATTCTCAGGTTCTACTCACTATTTAACCAGAATATCTGGATCTAGAATACTGTAATCTAAGATACAACATTCTATGTATGCAATTATGAAATTTACTGAAATTTAAGAACATGAAACCTCTGTTCCTTACATATATAGATGTGATCAAGTAGTATGTTCTAGTAAAAAATTTACCCAGGAACACGGAAATAAAATTCATAGGTTAGGTTATCCTAAAGAAAGATACATATTTTTATAGACATTGCTCTTCATAGAAAGTTATTCTAATAATAATTTTTTTAGTAACTGTAGTCATCTTAAGTATCTCCAGATCAGGTGTCTTGGATTATTCATGTGCTGCTTCTCTTATGTGCCCTGATACATGAGAAAATTTGCTGAACTGAGTTGAACTGCTTTCTAGTAGCCTCACTTTCCCCTGTGTGTGCTCAAAGTTGCAAGTGATACTGTGCTAAATTCAGCCAGGAAGTAATGGAAGTCATAAATACATAATATATAGATATGCACACATACACACATATATATGTTCATATATACATAAATACATATAAGTGGTTCAAGATAATGATGGACCACTCAGGTGTGGAGGGGTAGCTAAAATAACCATTCTGTAAAAGAGCACTTAGCATATTCAGAAGACAGCAAGCAAAATGAATGTTCTCTCCGTGCAGTCTACTGTAATTATTTTATTGACATGTTCACCTATCAGCATGAGGTTCACACCACTCAGGAAGTTCATCATCTTGTTGGGAAGACAAACAACCTAAACATCCAGAAGGGTTATAAACAGCCATGATACGTAGCTGAATTAAAGTATGGAGTTGATAACAGCTCTATAAACTGTTATTGCATTGGAGAGCATTAGGAATCCAGTCATCATTTCAGAATACAGAAGAGCATCATAGGCTGATTCTGCATATGTTTTTGTCACAGTATCTGTTCAGATCTTGATTTTGATGTCATTAATATTTAGTATTTTATAACACCAAATTTTTCTCAATTTTAGAGATAAACATAGCAACACTACATCCCTCCTTATATCTTTAGGGCTTTTTTTGATATTCAAAGGAGAGGGAAGGTTTGTTAAAAATTAATTTCATCCATAAAATATTGTATACTACTGGTTTTTCAGGAGGTTACAATGTTAAGTAGAGTCAATCGACATTAATAAACTAGCTCATGTGTTACCTTCTTTAACTACCATGGGGAGACAGTAGAGAATAGCTATTATAACATCAAGAAAATACTAAGAACATGTATTCAACAAACTAATTAAGTTTGTCAGAGTTAAGGAAGGGATGTGGGCTATAACACAATTCACTGGACTAGAGAGATATCTCATCTTTTAAGACCATTTTCTCCTCTATCAGAGAATATAACTTCAATTTCTGTTGATGTGGGATGAACCTCTGTATGCTGTGAATAGGTTTTATTGTCATTGGTTAATAAATAAGCTAGTGTGACCTATGATGGGACAGAATATCGCCTTGTGTGAAATCCAAACAGAGATACAGGGAAAAAAAGGTGGAGTTGGAGAGACACCAGCAGCTGCCAGAGGAGTATGATGCCAGAGCATTACTGGTGAGCCACAGGGCACATGGCAAGTTTAGGTTATTAAAACTGGGTTAATTTATGTGTAGGGCTTGCCAGTAAGAACCTTGAGACACATCCCATCATACAAACTAGGCAGTCACAACTACCCAAAACTCTGACTTACTCTTCTGATCTCCACAGTCATCCTAATATATGTGTCCTACATTTAACACAAACACATATATACACATAAATGCACATACACAGCATGCACGTGCATATGGACATTGAAAAGGACATGAATATGCACATATGTAGAGATGATAAATGAAGTCTTTTAAAAAAATCATTGACAATGCTTTTAAGAAGTTCTTGCAAACATAAACTGAGTCTTTCAAAGGAAAAGATATGTGGTGCTTAAGAATTTTTGCTCAGAATATTCCTGTAAACTGCAGAAGGAATTTTATACATATCCTAGAGTATTGGGCGTTCTATTGGTAGTACTTAACAAAGAACTGACCAGAACAAATACTTGTCAGTCCGGTAAATAGGAAAGCTGAATGAGGGGTTAGATTAGTAAAGATCTGAGGAGACTTAGAAAATTATAGCAAATGTATCCTAGAGTTAATATTAGGATGGAAGCTATTGAACCTCTTGAAAAAAAAGATTCAGGGTGCATAGCAATATGCTTTATTAGAGTGATAAAATGTCCAATTTAAGTTTTGTGTCTTACATTTCTCTTAAAACATTGAAAAAGTTATATCTAGTAGTTAGAGAAAGGTGGTGATTAAGGTTAAAATTATTGATAAGATACTATTATGAGGGCAGGTATATAAGAAGTAAGGTAGAAAACATGACAATAATTTTATAGATTACAATCTTGGTATGATAAGCAAACTCACTTGCTGGGATTTTATTTTCACTACTAGGAATCAAATAATTGGATACAAGAATTGAATGTAAAAATAACTAGAATTCTTGGTATAGCATGTCTTAGAGAAGATTAGACCAAGAATTATAATATTACCATGTCATAGGCAACTTGTTTGCACAATCACAATAACTAACTATCATAGTATCTTTAGTAATGTATATGTGTTATCATGCCTAACATCTTCATGTGGTTGGTGTAGGAGGTCCTTCAGTCTTTGTGTTGCTTTTATTGGTTAATGAATAAAGAACTGTTTTGAACCTATGGCAAGAGCAGAAGAAAACTAGGCGGGAAAAGTTAGGCTGTATGCTAGGAGAAAGAGGGCAGAGTCAGAGTGAAACCATGAAGCTGCCTGTGATAGATGCTGGGAACTTTAGCCTGTAAGCAACAGCCACATGGCAATATACAGGTTAGTAGCCAATAAGAAGCTAGAGCTAATGGGCCAAGCAGTGATTTAATTAATATGGTTTCTGTGTGACTATTTCGGGGTTAAGTGGCCAGGAACCAATAAGTGGCTCCCCCTCCTTCCAACATGTGGTATTAGAGACACAGTGTCTAACTAGAATGAACTACTTAATTCTATCATATATTAGCAATTTTCTATTTAAGATTCTTTGGAAACCTCAGATGATGTATTTTTGTTTGTGTCAGAGAAAGCCTGATCTGTACAAAACTTCTAAATTATTATGAATTTTTTACTGAGACAATTCAATTCTTTTACATTTATGAGAATAGCTAGAAATCAAAATTATTGATGTTTAGTTTTGCCCTTCAAAAGTTTATAGTTTCAGAAGTCTAAAAGATAAAGAAATAACTCATGCCATCTCCCTGACTATAATACATATTATGTCTATGGGACCGGAGATAATAGTATGCTTTCCACTCTCTGTTTTAAAATATAAATCTACACGTTTTTCCCTTACATTAACTTATCTTCTAGCCTTGTCATCTATGAAGTATATAGTAGTTCTAGGCTTGTAATTTTATAAGCAGAAAACAAAGTACCCTATGATTATATTAAAGATTATTATTTCTTTATTTTGTGTGTTTTTCAGGGTGGGACATCATGTGTGCATACACAGCTCAGAGGACCAGCCTGCAGAAGTGTGTTCTCATCCCATCATGTGGCTCCCTGGGATGGAACTCCAGTCTGCAGACTTGGTATCAGACCTTCACACTCGCTGAGCCATCTTGATGCCCCATAGTGATGATATTCATACACTTTATGAAATTATCTAACAAGAATTTGTTAAAACTCATTTGAATTATATTTAATTGGTAGGAAATAGTGTGGTCTGAAATATATAGAGAATTCTGTTTTAACACAGCCTTCTAATACCCGTATATTTTTGTCGACTTGAGGACTTTCCTCATGATTTACCTTTGATTTCTTTGTCATTTTTGAACCATCTTATATCAGCTGCAGGTTTACTGCCGGATGTCTTACAAGTTAGCTGCATCAGGTCTCCCTCCATGACTGGTGATGAAAATCCACTAATCTGCGGCTTCTCCGGAACACCTAAAATTTAATCGAATAAGGAAAGTGAGTGTCAATCTCTAGGAATCACCTAAACTCCTGGATGATAAAATAAACCTCTTCTGATATAGTGCGTATGCATACACAATATCCATAAAGAACTTTAAAATGTGTATACGTCAAAGTAGAATTTAAACACAAATTGTAAAATTTCACCTCCAAAAGAGTTTTTGTAAGCTTTAAGATACAACCACTCAAATGCCTTGTGATTTACCATTACAGCAGTCTGAGAAGGTAGAGTGTCTTGGGTGATTTGAAAAAAATAATGCCATATATTTAAAACAAATTTTGTTTTTAAGTGTATGGGAATGAACATGTGCACGTGGAAGGCTGCACAGATACCATGCTGGCATGTGGAAGTCATAGGAAAACCCAAGTGCATGTATGAGGCAGGGTCTTTCCTGCTGTTAAACACTGTGGTGCCTGCTCCATGCTAGTTGGTCCAAATAATTCCAAAGAATTTTTCATCTTTGATTCATATTTAGTTGCAGGAATGCTGGGTATTCAGGCCCATGCTATGTTAACTACCTTCACAAGGGTCCTAATTCTCCAAAGTCACGTGACCAGGCTTCCGCAAGAAGTGTTCTTACCTGCCAAACTATTTCTCCAGTCTGAGTATCACACATTTTCTATGTTATATTATTCAGTTATTTACTTTGAGGTCTATTAAAATATCATGCAGCAGTATTCTATAATAAAGGCTCAGGGAAGTTGTTCTCATTGTAGCACTTTAATTTAATCTTGAGAAGATTAAAATGTAAGAATATTAGAAAATTCCACTATGAGAAATACAAAGTTAAACAACAAAGGAAAAAGAGAAATAATCCTACTTCTCTTAACTAGCTAGGTGGCCTGTGTATACTCACCTTTATACCCTTAAAAAAATCAATGTCATACAGCCATTTAATAAACTGTGCTCTACAGTCAATTATTCTTTGAGTCTTGAGTTGGCTCTACAGAACAATGCATTAACCTCAGGCAATTGTTATCGGGGAACACTCCACTTTAGTGGATGTATCTTGTCCTTAACGGCAAACTTGTGAAGATTTTTATGAAATAGTTCCAGCGGGACTTGCAATGAAACATATTTCACATCCCAAGCACAGAACCAATTTGCTAGCTGGATTAACTTTAATATTCCTCTCCAAAAGGATGTTATGCATTGGCTATTTTAAATGCAACACTGTGTCTTTATCTAAAAAGGAAGGCAAGCTAGGGGCGAAAGGGAAAAAAAAAATCAATCTTTAAATTTCTCAAACTTGTTCAGTACACAGGTGCGTTTCAATGAACTGCAGCAATTTCAGCTGACTGGGGCACTGTGGAGTCGATGAGCTCTAAGCTGCAGCCTTATTTCCTCTGAATCTCTATGAATGCATTGCTTTTTCATGTCACTTTAACCTTTGGGAAAATGGTCTGATACTTAGAGAATAAAAGCCCAAGGAAGCTACAAGCTGCATGCACAAGTGACATTAGTTACTTCATTTACGAATCTAGAAAATACACATTTTTTTCTTTTTTCAAATAGAGACACATGGAAATGTCAGGGCCATTTAAATGTACTATGGTACAAAAAGAGGTCGTTTTTGAAAGCCACGGGGTTATTAGGGGAGGTCTCTATCAGGTGACTCAGACAGTAAGGTGAAGAACACACAAGTTAGAGTCATTGTGCTCAGGAGTCTATCACTTTTTAAATGGCTCCAAATCACACAGCATATGCACAATTTTGTTATAAAATTATTTGGAAGAAAAACAAAAGAAAAAAAAACAAATGAAAGAAACAATCAGATTAAAAAAAAAACAAAAATAAATAGTTACTTCCTAAGAAACAAAATGGCATTATGCTTTCTGGCATCCCATGTAACCTTTGTATCTCCCTTTGTCCACATCTAAAATTAAAGCAACTAAGTTATTCTTCAATGTCTTTTTTTTTTGTGAGACAGCAGTATATTAAGTTATGCCGATTGATTTGATGTTCAATAACTATTTTCTGATTGAACTGTGTTGTATCAGTGCACACCTTCTGGGAGTGTGATTACACAGCATTAGACTGTAGAACTTACCCAGGACAGTGAGATAGGCCCTGGAAGTTTTGACAGGCATTGTGAATAAGGAGCAGGTGTACTGCCCTTCATCAGACAGAGACACGTCACTGATACTGATGCTCAATTCATGCCAGGAAGCGCGAACCAGCTCGATCCTATTGTCCCGCAAAGCTGGAAAAAATATTGAAAGCATCAATAACACATATAAGTAAGCATATTTATAGATATATTATATTTTATCACAATATAATGAATATTTTATTTAACTATTCATTGAACCTTTACACCTTGAAACACATTAAAGGATATTTTAAGTACATGTATACATATATGTATATATTATATCATTGTATATACTATAACCTTATATATAGTTTAAAAGACAACAATTAAGAGCCCTTTAATCGTCAAATTATATGATAAAATCCCAAGTGTGAAAGAGGTTGATGATGATGAAAATGATTTCTTTCACATAATTTTTAAAAGATGGAATGCTAGCGGCAAAAAAAGAAAAGAAAATGAATAACAGATACATTTGGGGAACTGGAATTGTTAATAGTATTCCAAGATACCAACAAACAATTTTTGTGTATTAGAAAATAGTTTCTGTCATAGAGACACTAACTCTACAATATTTACACCAGAACTGACAATTACCTGAAAATTGCCGTGGCTTCCTTACCTGTTGCCTACATTTGCACTGATTGGGGAGTGTACTATGATAATGTATTTTTAGGTTAAAGTAACTTTTCTATTACAGCTATTTCTAGAGTATCTGTCAGAATCTTACAGAGTTTTGTACCTTTTCACTCAGCTGGCTGGGGAAAATGGAAGTTTACTGTGTACATCATTAAGAATAGCAATGCAGTCTAGAAGCAGGCGAGAGACAGTTAAGAGTTTCTCACTGACAACCAGCTTCAGAAAGCAACTCCATCTCCCCTGTGCCTTCTGCCTTGTCCCCATTAGAGACAACGGAACATCGTCAGTCCAATGCTGGGATCCCTTGCATCACCTTCACTACCAGCTAGTCTCTCCGGGGGAATATCTACTTTCTGAAGTGACAGGTCTAAGGGGGAAATTAGCGTTGACTTGTGTGAACCCAACACAAGTCAATTGGGCCAGACAGCACAACAAAGTCTCACAGAAACTGAACTCTTCCGAGATGCATACATACATGATAGATAGCTGCAAAGCAGAACCTACTTGCTATTCTAGAATCATGCTGAATGCACCTAGAAATAATCCTCTGCTCCAATAGCATCCAGCTTTGACTTTTAGCAGACAAAGATTCCAGGGCAAAGTGCACGAGGTAGTCAATTTTTGCTATGGTTATCTATAGGATTTATACTCTTCACAGGATTTAGAATCCCCTAGGGGACATATCTCAGCGTATTACTGTGAGGGATTATTTTAGGTTAGTTGAGGTAGAATGACCCAGGTTTACTGTGTGTGGCACCGCCCCTTAAGCTGATGGCCTCTACTGAATAAAAGGGGGAAAGTCAGCTGAGCATGTCTGTGATTTCTGACTACGGTGCAATGTGCCAGCTGCCTTTGTGTCCCACTGTCATTCTTTGCCCTTCTTTCCCTGATTTCTATAGCTCCGAAGTTGAAAGTCAAAATAAACACGTTCTTCTTCAAGTTTCTTTTGTCCGGTATTTTTATGACAACAGCGAGGCAAGGAAGAAGACACTGACCGACAACAAATACCCAGGAAGTAATACGTTTGATGAGGAGTGTAATCAAGGAACCAGCACTGAGAAGAATCAGATATTGGGGTTTTTGATAAAGACTTTGAAACAGCCACCATATGAAGTATTAAACCCAGGTCAAAAATCATTAAAATTAAACTCCATTTTAAAATAAAGCTTGCCTGAATCAGAGATTAAAAGAGCTGCACTGATCACACACACACACACACACACACACACACACACACACAAAACTTTAATCCCAGTAGCCACACTAGTTTGTTATAGAAACTGGGCAGTAGTGGTACACGCCTTTAATCCCAGTACTAGAGAGGAATATAAGATGGGAGAAGACAGGTTTCAGCTCAGTCTCATTCTGAGGATTCCTGGAGGCAAAGTAGTCATTTTTGAATTGAGGTAGAGGTAAGATCCAGTGGCTGGCTGCTTTGCATTTCTGGCCTTCAGGTTGAATAAACACTCTCTGATCTCCATTAAGATAAGAGCTGATATTTGTGGTTGTTGATATCATCAATGATATGAGAAAACCCATGACTTTTTAATACTAACCTACACAATAAATTACAATTTTTAAACAGAATTTAAAATAAATCAAAACAAAATTATACCAAATTCCAATAATACAAATTAACCCTTAATAGATATAATCAGAATGCAGTTTTTTAAAAGAGTGGTAGACTTATAAAGTTAGAGCATCGGGTTTCTCCCAATTAGAACATCCAAGAGAACTTAGATGGGAAGTTAAAAGAAAGAAAACAATATTGTCTTAGTGACCGTGAGAAATCCAACACGGTGTCACTATGCTCTCTGTAGAGAAAAAGGAAATCAAGTTGGAAAAAATACAATAAAAAGCATAATAATTAAACCTTTTTCAAATTGGTAAACAAACAAACAAAACATATATGTACAGAAATCAAGACACTGAGAATCTGAAGTAGGAAAAATCTAAAATCCAGGTCAATATACATTAAAATTAAACTAAATTTGAAAAATATTTAGAAGAAAATGGTAACACTAAACTGTTCCATGCATAAGCATATAAACTTCCATAATTAAATACTGTGCTTGAACCAAAACCTGAACTGCTGGGCTATACCTAGCTGAACACACACCTACATGCCTGCATGGACACAAGACTCTGGAACAGAGGCTTGCCACCTCCCTAGTGTGCAATATTTTCATGCAGTGCCTAGGATTATGGTGACCACAACCATAAAATCATTTGTTGCTTCTTCTTAACTGTAATTTGCCACTGTGAATGGTGATGCAAATATCAGAGAGGTGATCCCAATGGGGCAACGATCCTCATATTGAGAACCCTGTTCAAGAGGATAATGGTTGATTTTCTCTCATCTTGTATAGTCATGAGGAATCAATGGGAACAGGCAATACTTAAACTGTTTTAAAATAAACTTACAGTGAAAATTTGAAAATATTTTGAGTTTGGAGTCTTGGCCATAAACTGGATATTTTAATTTCTACAATGCTTTAGTCGGTTCATTTACTGAATATGTTTAGGATTTTAAAGCTTTGATTGCATTTGCTATACAAAATTTTACTACTTTTGACAATTAGAACTAAGCTGTAAAACAAAAAGCAATGGAAACTTAATGTCACTTTTGTTATTTACCAATGAACTTGACAAATTAATTCTCTACAAAATTATTTGCCTATGTGCTTTGCACTTAAGCTAAAACTAACAATGGTAGTGAGAGATGGAAAAATAGAGCTAATATAGTACGTCAGAACTGACACACTTGAATATATGTCCACTGGTAAGTGTACAATTGCTCAAAACTAAACAATGTTATGATCTGCACCACCATCCCACCACCACCCCACTTTTGAAGGGTCACTCTGTAGACCAGACTGGCCCTAAGCAAGCACCAGTCCTCCAGGCTCTCTGGTTGGGAATGTTGATTTGCCATCAGCCTCCTCCTTCTTATCCTGGAAATGTATCTGTGAGTTCATTTGCTAGACAATAAAGGGGACTAATGTGATTTCCATTATAATGAATGTTTTTACCAAACCCAATCTGCACAGTGTTGATTTTTTTTCAAGTCCACACATTCTATGATGTCATCGACAGCTTACTTTCAAAGGGCATTTCAAGTGTGCAAGAATAAAGAGAAGCCCACAGTAGTCCAAAAAGGGATGTGCCACAAGTGAATGGGTTTCCTGTGTGCAAGCAGCGTGGCTCACTGTCTCAGCACCCCGAGTCAGAGCTATCTGCACAGTGGGCATTCAGTGAGTGGCTATTGAATTGATACTGAGAACTAAACTCTGCCTATAGATGATAAGAACAGAATGAAAAAAGAACTCAACTATGAAGTCCTTTTCAGTATCTCTCCACAGGATCCCCAAGGGGAAGAAGCTAAAATAAAATTTCCATTTTCCCTGTCGACACTGATGAACATAAAGAGCTAGAAGCACCATGCTAAGTAAATTTTTAACAAGGTTACAGTTTTCTGGAAAGTGCTTGCAATGTCAAATAAGTGATCTTTAAAAATATTGCCATTTTTACCGGTTTCTGAGTAAAAACAAACTGTGGTAACGAATCAGATACTATATAAATTTTGTAGATAGTAAGTTCCAAATACATAATGATGGAATAATTGTGGTATTGATTGATGTAAATTCAGTCTTTTAAAAAATATTCTTTGAAAACACAATCTTAATCATTACTTGATATATTTTGTTTCTTTTTTATTTGTGCGTTTGGATGATTGTTTTTTTTTTTAACTCAATATATTTTGCTCAAAAATATCTAAAATATTCCCTGGAAACAAATAAGTGAGAAGTAGAAATGAATGTTTGTAATAAAATAACTCTTCACCGAGATTCAAAAGTGAGCTAATAGGTTAAGTAAGGCTTTCTCAGGTGATACCTCATCAACCTTTAGGTGTCTGCACCCACTAGGAATGTGATTAAATGGTTCACAGCTTCAGATTCTGGAGAATTTAATCTTAGCTGCAAATAAGCACTGACCAATGAGTAAGAATCTATTAAATAGTACTTGACTGTGAATAAAATTATTTCCCCAATACCCCATTAATCTAAATGGTTCATCAATTTTACAAATGCATATTTCGGTTCATACTTAATAAAGTAAAATTCTTAGGACTTTAGAGTTAGAAATTTTAGTTTTTTTCTTTTCCTTTTTTTGCCCCCTTTGGTAAGAAAGTTACTGGCATATTTAGCAATTTATATATCAATTCATTCTAAATATAATTGATTTAACAGTGATACTATTTAGTTTATCTACCATCTTTAACCAAGAACTTATAGGAAAGTCCCTGGGGGATCTCAGTAGTGAAGAAACTGCCTAGTCACGGTGAGACCCTAGGACGAATCCCCAGCACTTCCACTCAAATATAAAAACCAGCAAAGAATAAACAGCTAACACTTTACAGTTTTCCCTCACTTAATGTGTTTAATATAAGTGGTCACACACCTTTTAAAAATTATGCTATTTTTTGATATCATCTCTTCCTTTTCTTCCTTCAAATTGTTCTCAAATTCCCTTCTTTAAGTTGAAGTTGAAGTCTTTCAACTTCTTGGCATCCTCTTTAATTAATTGCTGATATATACATGTAATGCATAAATATATAATATAAATATATTATATATAATATATATAAACTGAGAATGTCTTCTCAGGCTGTATGATGCCACTTATATGTACATTTTTAGGGCTGACCACTTGATATTGGATAACCAAAAGGTGTTCTTTTCCCCAGCTAAGACTATTTCTCCCATTCTCAACATTCCTTAGTTGTATGTAGTTTTTTATATAGGATTGAGGCCTCGTGATCTTTTATATCATCAAATTGAACAAGTCTATTATTGTTGTCCTTGTCAAAACACAGAGTACTGTGGCCCATTCCCATAGACTACAAAATAACTCTTGCACCTAGGGCTCATGAATTATTGTGGAAGACAGAGCTGGGTAAAGTTTAGTAAAGTCAGAAACCAAGGGATTTTGCTATGGGGTTGCATCTCCTAACATATATATACAAAATTAGCCATGAAGTCTCACCAACATGACTGTCTAAATATGAGCTGAACAAAGACAAACGGTCATCATGCTACAAGGGAGCTGGGAGTATGAGGGTAGGGAGTTGTGATTAAGAGAAGGCATCCATCTTTTACCAAAAACTGCAGGAAATTAAAAAATACTGAGAGTTGGAGAAATAGTCTTTTCAGGGAAGAGTACACCAACTGATTATCTAATACCAAAGTGTCTGTCCTAAATACATACATACAATTAACATTATGTAGCTTGAGCAAGCTTTGTTAGAACTATATATGCATACATATATGCATGTAACAGAAATTACTGAAACAGCAGCTGCAATGAATTTGAAAGAGAGCAAGGAAGAGTATTTAGGGGGATTTGGAGGGAAGGATGGGAAGGGTTGAATTATGTTATCATATTATAATCTAAGGAAGGGTATATGGGAAGATTTAGAGAGAGGAAGCACAAGAGGTATATATATTATATTATTATATTATATCTTAAAAATACATGAAGCAAAAATAATTATGTAAAGGAAGAAAGCAAATCTATTCAGTAATAGTATCAACAGTGTTTTCATTTGTTTGTATGTCAACAATCTTGTTTGATTTATTAGAATGTTTCTGTCCTTTGTAGTAGGACCATAGAATTTCATCTAAAGCACAAAGATGAAAGACCATGCTAGTGAGTCCTTTCTTGTTTTGTGTTCTTGCAATCAGAGAACATAAAACAATCTAAATCAATCTTCTGGAAAATTGATTAAAAACAAAACGACCATTGCTTTAGAACTACTATTTGGTATATGCTGTGCTGAATCCTTACTGAAACCAGGGTAAGTGAAGTTTAGAGTAGAAATGTGAACCAAATTTTAGCAGAAAATGGAAAGGACATAGCTTTTCGAATGATGGTTTTCTGCAGTAGAACCTGAGATTTTAAACATTAGCCTTTCTCACTGAAGGTGTATGAAATGAGAAGCAGCACAAACTCAAATAGTTATAATCTCTTATTGCAAAACATTTGGAAAAACAAAATGTTGCCAAACACAGAATGTACTAAAGACAAATAAATCTGTGTTGTAAAAGGTAGTTATGTTTGAAGAAGGACTATATGCTTGTCTAGGCTTTTTTAAAAATTGATTTTTATTGAGTTCTACATTTTTCTCTGCTTTGCTCTCTGCTTCTTCTCTTCTCTTCAACCCTCTCCCAATGTCCCCATGCTCCCAATTTACTCAGGAGATCTTGTCTTTTTCTAATTCCCATGTAGATTAGATCTACATATGTCTCTCTTAGGGTCCTCATTGTTGTCTAAGTTCTCTGTGATTGTGATTTGTAGGCTAGTTTTCTTTGCTTTAAGTTTACAAAATTCTTATGATTGGGTCTAGGTTACCTCATTAAAAATAATGTTTTCTAGCTCCATCCATTTGCCTGCAAAATTCAAGATTTTGTTATTTTTTTCTGCTGTGTAGTACTCCATTGTGTAAATGTACCACATTTTTCTTGTCCATTCTTCCATCAAGGAGCATTTAGGTTGTTTCCAGGTTCTGGCTATGACAAACAATATGCTATGAACACTGCTCCTCTGACCGGTCTTCATGACAAGTCATAAGAAAACCCCTCTGCTCCAACGCTTGAATTCATAACACTATAAACACAAACAGCTGCTATATCACATCCATAGTCTTTTAGTAATCTCAGTCTGCAAGATCATCTTTAGGTTCTTTGTTATATAACATGCAGCCCTGGATCTCTGAAAATGTCCACTTTCCTTGTCTTGTTTTCCCATTCATCTTAAAAGCAATGTAGAAACAACATTGCATCTATTCCACGACGGTTAAGGGCTTCTTAGGAAAGACATGCATTATCTTTTTGTTGACCTCAACTCATACATCTCTTTCAGCTTAATTAATGTTGTCCTTTTCTAATGATTCCTTCATTCCTGTCTACTTCAAGGCATATTTGGATCTTCTGTTGTGTTTCTACATTTAGGACAGTGAGAGGCTCAAGGTCAGCCTTCTCTGGCCCATTATTAGTGTGCTTACCTGAATCTTTTTAAGCATGATAAACTCTGAATATATTAGCTGTGTAGGAGAAACTTCTAACTGCCCAGAGCAATTAACATTGTGCACTAAACACAATTCCCATTCTCTCTATTTAATAAGCAGATGCATAAATAAGTGACAGTACAGATGAGTAAATAAGATGGCAGCTTCAGCCACTAAATTACCGCGGAGTGTGCGAGAACAACAAAACCTACTCAGGAACGAAGGATATATTTGCAACTGCAAGTGACTTGGGAATTTCATGTAATAGAGCCTACTTAATGTATTTTAACTTTGTAAATTTTGGCTGAAAAGAAGTGTGATGTTTTCTGGTTTCAAATCTTTAACTATTTTTATGTGCACCATACCAAATATAATTATTAGAGGTGCAATTAAAGATAAGGTATATTTTGAGAATGTGTCTTCTTATAACCTGATTTTATTAGACTATATTTTAAATGTCTTTATATGTCTAAACATAATTTTAACTATTTTACTGAAAAGAGAAGAGGACATTAAGTGCCCTGTTATTTTATAGTGACTTATGTTTAGAAATCTTTAAATATATGGATTCAAACATAGCAAACTTACTATTCCAAAAAGAAATAAGTATATCTGTCTTTTTACCTTTTTTTAAATGGGAGAAGAACTTTACATAGACAATTTCAATCTTCATTGTTCTCTTGACTTAACCATGTGGATAAAAGATACTTAAAGGTATCATAACGGACTCTCTGAATGTGGCTGACGGTGGAGGAGGACTGAGAAACCAAGGACAACGGCGATGAGCTTGAACTCTACAGCATGGACGGGCTCACTGTGAGCCTTGTCAGTTTGGTTGCTCACCTTCCTGGACTTAGGGGGAGCTGGGAGGACCTTGGACTTAACATAGTGAAGGGAACCCTGATGGCTCTTTGGCTTGGAGAGGGGAGGAGTGGGGGTATGGGTGGAAGGGAGGGGAGGGAAGGGAGAGGAGGAGGGGAGAAGATGGAAATTTTTAATAAAAAAAATGAGAAAAAAAGGTATCATAGTATCCTTTTTTATTGTTAGTGTTTTCCTTGAAAATAGATTCTTCTCTCATAAAATAAACTCTGTGAACAGTTGTGTCTTCCTTTCTCTTCTCAGAGCCTTTGTACTACTCTCCCCAAATCCACTCCCCCTCTGTTTCTTCTTCAGAAAAGAGCAGGCCTCCAAGAGATGTTATAAACAAACAGGGCAAACATGTTATGATAAGACAAGGAGAAGCCCTTATATCAAGGCTTGACAAGATGTCAGAGACATACCTGCTCCCACTTTTAGGAGTTCCTCAAAAACACCAAGCTAACATCCAAGCATGTATGCAGAGGATCTGGCAGACCCATGACCCACTTGTACTAGCCACTCCAGTATTTGTGAACCCATTTGAGCTCTGTTTAGTTGCTTTTGTGGGTCATGTTCTCCTAAAGTCCTCTCATTGGTACAAGGACGTACACTCCACACTATGAAAAGAGAAATTTAGACACTAGCCCAGTCACAAAACCCTCCACCTACAATCCATTCTGCTGGCAAAATTTGTTGGGGCAATAGTGGCATAATACTTGTGGGAATGATTGATGTTTGGTTTAACTTGAGGCCCAAGCCACAAGAGGGAGCCCATGTTATCCACTGGCAAGATGAAAAAATATAAATGAAATGATTTCTAATGATATTCTGCTATACTCATCGATTGGTGTGCTGTGCAGTCATCATCAGAGTGGCTTCCTCCAACAGATACCTACCATTAGATATTATGAGTCTATATTGGAGGTATCCATCTGGTCTCTTCCCTGAGAGATCAATAAACCCATCAGAAGAGGCAGAGAAAAGACTGTAGGAGGCAGAGGGTTTATGCTTCCCTTTTGTTCAATAAATTTTGATGTAAATCTAAGTATATAGGACTTTATAATATGTATGCAAGTCAGATATTCACCAATAATAATTCATAAAATATATTTTAATACAATATCTTATATATAATATCACTATTTAGATAAGATGATAGCACACTCTTACTTTCACAGTATGAATTAAGTATTTTCAGAATATTTCACATGGTATGTCATAGAGAATCCTCAAAACTTGTCAAACCTGATCTATACTTTAATTTTATAATTGTGGCAAGAATATTGTTGCAAATAAATACACAGTACAATAATGGGTAAGTATATTTAAGACCATTTTATAATTTTTGAAAAAATATTATTCCAATTGTAGTTCAAAATGCATTTAAGGTTTTTTAAATGAAACTCAGACTATTAACTCAAACATTAATTTCTAAAATATCACAAATTTGAATAACACAATATACTTAATGCTTAGATGCCTAGATAGGATCACAAGAAATTATTGAAAATATTTGTTTTCCATAATGAAATCATTATATTTCTATATGAGCAGAAAGCCTTCCTTGTATAGTAAAGTACAAAATCATAACAATGCCAAATCAGAGCTCAGCTGTTTCAGAGAGAATCCAGTAGTGTTGCATAATCTGAGAACACGAACACTTTAAAGGGTGCATGTGGGTTCAAATCAAGGTGGCAGTGAAGTCATGCAAGGCAGCAAGGGAAAGAGCCAGAAACACCTGCTTCATTACACATTCGATTTCAAATTAATTTTTGTGAGATGAAGAATGAGGCAGAATGTTGGATGATGAAATCAATTTTGAACAAAAATGGTTATATATTTCTTAATATTTAGGTTTATCAGTCATAGCAATAGAGACATGCATATCTGCACATACAGATTCAAAGTGAAAATATTTTTTACACCAGATGATTCCTTTCTTCAATACTACCTTCATTTCTGTTAATTGTGTAGTTTTGTTGGATAAACATCTTTTTGTCAAGAAGAAAAGAATAATACCATTTGACATGAGATATGAAGTTACCAGAGAAAACTAAGAAATTCTGACCTGAATGAGAAACATTCTACTATCTGCTGATTTCAAACACTGTGCATTTGAAATGAGAAAGAAGGAGTTTATACTATAGATGGTAAATATCAATAAAAATAAGCACCACAGATGATGTAGAGAACTACGATTTTGTCATCCTTAGACTTCAGAATATTTTTAAGCTTTGAAGGTTAAATAACTCATGAGCATAAAAATGTCAATTATGATTTATTACATATACCAAATGCCCCCAAACTATATGTACAACCAGTCAGATTTTCTGAATAAAGGCAATGTTTACCTGAGGCTTTCCCTTAAGATGAATGCCTTACAATTGAATTCAACATTTATCTATTCTATGCTTAATATGAGTAACTTCATTAGGAAAGACTAGTGATAGAAAAATCATCAAAGGTAAATGCAAAATTTTATACATTTTTCATACTGAATTCAAACGTGACATTTTCTTCTATTCTTCACAGTTGATCCTACATATTTTGTTTGATATCTCAGGACAGATTTTCCTTTGATTTGTCATAGTCTTATTTTCTTGGATAAAATGTTTTTTGCACATGTGATACACTTTGAATTTGATAAATTTCTCAGTGGGTCTAAATACATAGAATAAAAAAATGATGTGACATTTGAAGTGAACAGCTTGTAAGTGCTTATTCTTTCCAAAACCCTGCAATATAATGGTGTTCACATAGACATAAAAAATTGATATGTTACATCTACCTATATAACTACAATATGCAACCATGAAGTACATCTTTCTTAGAGTATTTGTATCAAAGAGACAAGAAGATTATATGCCTTGCTAAAGTAGAAATGCATATAAAATGGTGTTTGGTGAAGAAATCCTTCTGCTTTCATTGAACAAGAAAATCAACTAGTAGAATCTGTTATCCTGAAACTCTGTGGCAGCCACATTCCCTAACAGCCTGCAGCTGGTGTTTGCCACCTCAGAAAAAAAGTTGACTTTAGATATATGTCCTGTCCAATCCCAAGAATTGCCAACTAGGATTCAAAGGACTTCAGTTTTGCTGTAAATGTTTTAGTTCTGAGCTCATTAAGGGGAAAGTATAATTATGAGGTGAATGATTTTTTTCAGTTCACACATATTTATATGAGCATTGGAAATCTAGGAACAAATTATAACGGTAAGAAAATAGTTTTTCTTATTTTTACTTTTTCTAAATTTAAGATAACTATTAAAAAATACAAATTTTCCCAATAGTTCATAGCTTTCTAACATGGATAATAGTTTTCATTCCCTATACAAGGTTGTCACTAAGAGTTCAAATAATTATTGTGCCTGCTTTTTTCTTTTAACTTTTCTGTTACTATTTGTTCTTTCTATTATGAGAAGGAGAAGGAACTCATTTCACAAAGAAAATACTTTCTGAGAAAAATAGGCAGATACCTGACTATTATGAGTATTGCTCCTAAACTGTTTACTTAAATTCAAAGAGAAAGTGATTAATGCCAGAATGAACCGTTTGAAATCCACAGTTTCCTAGAAAGAATTTAAAGAGTCGCACCTGTGCTTTCTATGAGTCATTTGAAACATTTTCTAAACATGCTGGAGTTTTCTTTTTATAATAGTAAATAATATAATTTTTACTTTGCTTCACTAAACATAATTCTTTTCCAAAAATTCTAATATACTAAATAACTTGCTAGCTTTAGAAATTTCTTACTGAATAAAAGGTCTATAGCCTTCTGTCTGGGGGTTTGGTGAAGATTTTTTTCCCATTCTGAAGGCCGCTGTATTGCCATATTGTTTGTGTCCTTTGCCTTGCAGAAACTTTTCAATTTCAGAAGTTCCTACTTATTAATTATTGCTCTCAGTGGCTGCGCTAAGTGTGCTATATTTAGAAAGTGGTCTTCTGTGCCTAAGTATCCAAGGCTACTTCCTACTTTCTCTTCTATTGGGTTCAGTGTAAATGGATTTAGGTGGAGGTCTTTGATCCATTTGGACTTAAGTTTTGTGCATGGGGATAAATAAGGATCTACTTTCTCATAGTCTCCCTCCTTCCACTCTTCAATTGGACCTTGGGAGCTCAGTCCAGTGCTCCAATGTGTGTCTGTCTCTATCTTCATGCTAAAGTTCTATGGTGATATTCAAGATAGTCATCAGTCTGACTACAGAACAAGGCCGGTTCATGCACCCTCTCCTACACTGCCCAGGGCCCTAGCTGGGGACAGCCCCATGGATACTTGGGAATCCCTCTAGAGCCAAGCCTTTTGCCAACCCCAAAATGGCTCGCTTAGTTAAGATATCTTATTCCCTGCTCCCATATCCGTGCTTCCTCCATCTCAACCATCCCACTCCCACAAGCTCTCCCCAATCTTCCCCTTCTCCCTTCTCTCTCCCCCTCTCCCCTTCCCCCATCCCACCCCCACTCCCATGCTTCCAACTTTTGCCTGGCGATCTTGTCTGCTTCCAGTTTCCAGAAGGATCTATATATGTTTTTCTTTGGGTTCACCTTATTACTTAGCTTCTCTAGGATTGCTAACTATAGGCTCAATGTTCTTTGTTTATGGCTAGAATCCACTAATGCGTGAGTGCATACCATATTCATATTTTTAGGTCTGAGCTATCTCACTCAGGATGTGAAGACTACGAGGGGTTCGTCCACCCACTGAGACAGTGTGACTGAGCTAATGGGAGCTCACCAAATCCAGCTGGATTGGGACTGAACGAGCATAGTATCAAACTGGACCCTCTGAATGTGGCTGACAATTGGGGCAGAATGAGAAGCCAATGATAATGGCCCTGGGATTTTTCTCTACGGTATGTATTGGCTTTTTGGAATCCTAGTCTATTTGGGTGCATACCTTACTAAGCCTGGATAGAGTAGGGAGGGCCTTGGACTTCCCACAGGGCATGGTACACTGCCATCTCTTAGGACTGGAGGGGGAGGGGGACAATGAGTGGGGAAGCAGGAGGGAAGTGGGAGGAGGGTAGGAAGTAGAAATTTTGAATGGTATTATTTATAAAGTAATAAAAATAATCTGCTGGATAAAAATAAAGTTTCACTAAAGTAAAAAAAAAGATATGGATCTATTTGCATTTTCTACATGTTGACATCTAGTTATGCCAGCACCATTTGGTGAAGATGGTTTCTTTTTTGCACTGTACAATCTTACTCAGTCTTGATACAGAGAGGAAGGGCTTGGTATTGCCTCAACTTGGTATGCCAAACTTTGTTGACCAACCAGGGGAACCCTTTCTCCTTCTGAGGAGTGGATGGTGGGTAGGATGGGGAGAGGAGGAGCAGAAGTAGGGGAGGGAGGGGAAAATGGGGTTAGTATGTAAAAAATAATAAAAAAGAAAAAATATGTAACCTTAAAAAAGTTGTATAGCATTCAAATTTGGATTATATAAATGAAGCAAAATGGAAATATATTCTATTTTTGATAATCTAAGCATTATTATATTGTAATTTTCAATATGTATGTTGTGTATTATTATTTAAATTATATAGCTACATTTACAAAATATTTTAATTTAAGTATATGCATGAGATGGCAAATAATCACCTATAGCAATAATAAATGCAATAGGAAATTTAAAAAAGGACAAAGCTTTGGTTTGTAATCCAGTTAATTGATATAAGCTAAGAACATATGTAGAACATATGTAGAACATATGTAGAACATATGTAGGAAGTTAATTTTATAAAAGTCCTTTGAGTGTGAGTATAGCACAGATTTGTTATTAGATTTTATTTAAGTTTCAAGGTAGATGACTTTATATTCTATCTTAGTTTCTATTTTTAGAGGTCCACACAGAAGTCACATGTCTTGTTCAGTCATCATCTGAGAGGCTTCCTTGAGCAGCAGATGGGAGTGGGACCCAAATCAGCACATTATGAAGAGAGAGAGTCTAAATTGGAGATTTTCATCAAGTCCCTCACTTTGGATCTCAAGAAATCACATGGAAGATGGAATAGAAAGATCAAAGGAGTCAGAGGAGTCCAGGACACCAGGATGACATGACCAACGGATGCCACTAAGCAGGTTTCATATGAGCTTACAGACAGTGAAGTGGCAGGCATCAGACCTGTATGGGTCCACACTAGGTCATCTGTGTGTGTTCTGACAGCTAGTCTGGTGTTTTTGAAGGACTCCTAACAGTGGGAGTGGAAGTTATCTTTGACTTTGCCTGTTCTCAGGACTGTTTTCCTCCTGCTGGGTTGCCTTATCTAGTCTTGGTATGAGTGCTTCTGCCTTGTTCTGTTGTATCTCGTTTCATCCTGTTTGACCCTCTTGGAGGGAACAGCTCTTTTCTGAAGAAGAAATGGAGGGGGAGTTGATTTGGGGTAAAAGAGAGGGGAGCAGAATGGAACGAGGAGAAACTGTGGTCAGGATATATTGTATGAGAGAAGAATCTATTTTTAATAAAAAGAAAAAAGAAAAGATGAATAATATACACCAAATTCGATATATGACAAGGACTATAAAATAGAAGGGTATATTACATTTTAGTGCATTAAGTATAACATTTTAGCAGCTACCTTGAAGTTCTACTTTGTATTTAGGTTGAAGCAAGACATCCTGAGGAGAGTACTTCTGAAACCCAGAGGGAGAGCTCTGACGCAAACCTTACTTACTAATTCTCAAGAGGAAAATCCATACTGCGGTTTGTGCACTGCCTCAAAGGCTCTTGTACATGCTGACTCTATAGCTTTCACTTAGCACGTTGAGATTGGCCTTTTGGCTTTTAGCCTGGCTTTCCTTTGGATATATAGACAGCGGAAAAGTCATCCTACAGTGCGTAATACATCACAACTCTCTCTTTGAGTGTTTTCACTAAGATAATACAGAACACATAAAAGAGAAGAATGTAAGATATCCTTCCAATTCAGAGAATAGTAAGACAGATGCATGTCTTAAAATACATTTCTTTCTGCATTCCAAAGCGTGATAAGGTCATCAAGCAAACGCTTTCTGGTGTCTCTTAACCATTCAAAGAATAAAACAATCTTTACATCAAGTTAGTGCAATCTAATCAAGAGCTTTCTAGAGAGTCAGGTAAACTATCAACTGCACCTTCCATGAAGGAACAGTAAACATGTTTTATAAAACGTATTTATACTAATGAGCTCTCAGATAATAAAATTATATGCAAATGAAGAAGGAGGAGGAGGAGGAGAAGGAGGAGGAGGAGGAGGAGGAGGAGTAGGAGGAGGAGGAGGAGGAGGAGAAGAAGAAGAAGAAGAAGAAGAAGAAGAAGAAGAAGAAGAAGAAGAAGAAGAAGAAGAAGAAGAAGAAGAAGAAGAAGAAGAAGACAGGGTATTGTTTGTTGAATCAGAAAGTATATGCTATTCACTATGTGAAAAAAATAGTTCACTGTTTACATAGCTATTGTACTTACTATGACAGTAAGTACATATACAAACTATGAGTTCTTTTTTTTTCTTTTGATTTTTCTATGTTGACCGAGGTGGGCCCAATCACTTGTCTCAGTTGCTTGGACTACATACACATTATAATATACTAGTTTATAGATGATAATATTATTTCCTTTCCAGTGATAAAAATCCTAAACAGACAAATTAGGTAACATTCCAAAAGGCACATCATGTCTACTACATATCAGGGCACAGATAGGTATTCAGGTAGGCTGACTATAGAACCTATAGCTTCTAAAACATTCATATTTGAGTTACTTCCTAGTTAATAATTACTAATTATCAAAATTAATTTCTGTTGTAAATATTTGAATGTTTCTTAAGAATAATGATGCAATTAGTGTTATAAATCAAGCAGGCCATCCAAAAGCAAGCTGATACTTCTTTGTTCATGGATCTCATTAATATTTACAGAGCAATTGATCAGCCAGAGAAATTCAAGTTAGAGCTGCTTTGAAAAGCAACTGGAATTCTATTTCCCAGTCAGCGACATAGTGTGTATGTTGTAGTATGAAAGATAAAGTATAGAGCATCTGGATTGGATCTGAGACCAACACAGTACGCTGTGTACAAGGGAGTTCAGTGTTTTCAACCATCACTTAGGCATATGTGGGAAAAGGAAATTATTTGCACACAATATATTAAGATGCAGAACATAAGTGATACAGAACTCCAAGTTCCAAGAACTGTCAGGAGAGTTGAAATTGTACTGGAAATGTCCAGGGAACCCTGCTATTAAGCTGGGTGCTGCCTGGGAAACTAACATGCATATGCTATTGAATTGTAAAATAAAATAAAGTTAATAGATTTGTTCTGTAGTATTTCCCATTGGTTGTTGGAACAATTTTTCCAATATAATTACAGGATAGCTACAAAAGAATAGTTACAGGATAATATGGACATTCAGCATTTTTTATTAATATCCTTGGTTCACAGCTAGGAATGAATAAGGCATCTCTGCTTGCTTATCTCCTTGTAAATGAACTCCTCTGCATAGAAGTTACCTGATAGTGGATCTGAACACTAGTCCAGACAATAATCACCTCTAGGGAACATTTTAAGACTGAGACTAACCTTCTCTTGGTGAAAATGGATTATATCTATCTCTCCTATCTCTCACTTTTAGCCTGCCTCTTAAATGACTCTGGGCTTACATCATAAAAGAGGGAAATGTGACAGCAATTTTCACCAGGGATATGTTGAAGAATTTTAGGGGAAAACTATTTCTGCCTGATCAAGAGCATGAAATTTGCCTTTTGCCTGGGTGATAATCTATCACCCCAAGCTATTCAAAACATAAAAAAGACTAAATCTAATGGGTTCAGTCAGGAACCTGGCAAAGAGCACATTTTCAGGAAGACAGGTTCACCTAACCACATTCTAAAGGGATAGAAAGATGAATTTTATTCTTTAATGAGATAATGTATATACAAAAATATATAGAGAGAAACATTTATATTTATGTTTATAAATATAGACACATGTACAGAGAGTGAACATACACACACACAGGAAGGGAGGAGGAGAGAGGGAGGGGAAGAGAGAAAGACAGAGAGAGAGAAACAGAGACACAGAAAATATTTCACATCTCAATTCAGCAGGAGATTCCTGTAGGGTTGCCAGGTGACCAGTAGAGGGGATATTTAATTCAGTGTAGTGCTGAGTTTTAAAGGACACTTGTTGCAGGAGAGAGCTGCTTGTTCTTTCCTGGCAGCCTGGCTAGCAGCTAGCTTTCACCCAAAATAACCACACAGAAACTGTATTATTTAAATCTTTGTTAGGCCCATTAGCTTCTTATTGGTTAACTTACATATTAATTTAATGCATCTCCATTAATCTGTGCATCACCACGAGGTCGTAGTCTACCAGCGAAGATTCAGCTTGTATATCTCCGGTGGTAGATCCATGGCATCTCTGACCCCGCCCTCCTTCTCTCAGCATTTAGTCCAGTTTTCCCTGCCTAAGTTCTGCTCTATCAACAGGCCAAGACAGATTTTTTTTTTATTCATTAATAGTAATCACAGCCCACAGAGGAAACTCCCACATCAGACGCTGGTGTTTCTAATTTCCCCTCCTTCTGCTTGGAAGCAGAGCTTACTACAGGTCTGCATTATATAAATTCCCACTTACCAAAAGGTCATCATTTTGCAGTAGACAAATACTGCTTCCAAGAAAATTAACAACCCATTTCCTAAACTTCAAAGTTTAGGAGTTTAGTGACAAAGTTAGTGTCAAAAAATAAGTAGATGATAAGATAGATCCTTTGAAAAAATTTTTTTCAAAAGAACATTATTCTAATGAGTTAAAGGAAATGCTATAGGAGCAAAAGGAGCATCTCAAATGTTTAAAATTCAGTATATAGGTTAGTAGGTAATAAAATTGGTTCTTTGAAAAATACCATTTTTCAAATTAAAGGCATGATGTTAAAAATTATAGTGAATGCTATAGGAACGAAAAGAACATATTTAAAATTCAGTATATTGCAAAAGATATAACTTTACTTCTTACTAATAGCATAAAACCAAAGAAAATACATTGATATAAAAAGAACAAACAATAAAAGTGAAAGAAAACATGTTTAAAATAAAAAAGAGTTGAATTCCAAACTAAAAGAATACAAAGTCATAAGAACGCAGCATTGAAAGAAAGTAATGATACAGTTGACCAGACTGAGACATCTGTAAAAAAAGGGAAGAAAGGGCAGTAGGAGCAAGAGAAACAAATGATCATATATCCACAAAGAGAAATTACTGAGAAAAATAGTACGATGATAACTGCAATTGAAGGCATAAAAGTAGCATGATTTGAACAGCTATAATTAACCTCTATTTCTGTCCTAAAAGTTTTTAGACCCCCAAATGAAGGAGAATTTTAGTAGCAAGTTTGGAAAAGAAAAGAAAGGTTATAAGGGGGAAAAGGTAACAACCAATTTCTTTTCATCATGGTATTGCCAGAGAAAGAAATTGTGCCATATCTGTGGCCTCAGGGGGGAAAACGTGGTATATGTACCTTTCTTGAGAAAATCGCTGAAAAATACTACAGCAGAGAAGAAAATAAAAAAAATAATTAAACTGCCAATTGCACAGTTGTTCCATTCTAATTGATGACACTTCAAGTTTTACCAAGAATTTCAGGCAAAAATAATAATGCATAATTACTTATTTATAAGAAAAACTGCAATAATTCAATAATGCTCTAAGAATCTATTTCTGATGCCATAGTAGAGAAAATAAGGCATGTATTTATTTACTAAATGAAGAAGATATGTCCCAATCTAGACACAGAGGAATGTAAGATATATACTAACCTTAGGTTTATATAAAACAATCTTACAGTTTTTGGAATTAAGAATTTTACACTCAGGTCTTTGTACTTCTCCAAGTTTTCTATATCTTTGATTTAATTACATTCTATCTACTTTCAAACGTAAAACTTTAGAATACAAAGACTAAACATGAATTGTTAACCTGTTGGTGTTTGATACAGATATCAGTGCTGACTGCTTACAGAGTACAGAACTATTTCACTTATTAAGAATAAAGTTTATCAATAAGCATATCACTACTCACAAATAACATTGTAAAATCAGGTATTTAGACAAGAGGGAAAGAGATGAAATTCTAAGAAATATAGTTAGCAACATAGCCAGATAAGGAATTTTAATTAAAATACTCTCCATGTTAAAGTAGTTTTAAGTTTTCTACCTCATTTTCTATCAAAATTAGAGCCAAGATTTCAGTTTACTGAATTAATTTGCCACATCACTGGAGATTTCTCACCTATAGAGTAAACATAATTACATTTTGAAGTATCTTTTTGTAGCACTAAAACTTCAAATATTTAAGTGAATAATACTGCTAATGAAAATTAAATATATTTTAATTTTCAATTTAATTTTAATTTAAATTTAAAAATTTTAAATTTTTAATTTAATTTTGATTATATGCTACCTACATGTTTACATTCTTTTTGGTTTTAAAAAGAATTGAGATATTATATTTATTGTTCATCTTAAAGAAGCCCCTCTATGAAACAATGACACTCTTTACTCTGTAGGATTTGATGATAGTACAAATGCCCTTATATAACATTTATGATATATATGAAACAAATATTCCTGTTAAAATAATACATAATCAATATATAGTTCATGTATTTATTTATGGGGATTTAAAGTAAAAGTAACTTTAAGACACATAGGCACATACAACAAATGTGACAGCTTTGACTGATGACATACTACTCTCTGGTCTCTGATGGTGACACAGAATGGCAAAGGACACAAAACTGTCAGTCTTCTTGTTTATTTTCTATCTGAGACTAATAAAAAAAGGAATGTGATTGACAGCACACTGACTCTGACACTGTCTTAGACATACAGTTGTTGCCTTCTACACATATCTAAATGGATTGTAGTGATGGCCTCAATGATGTCTTCTTGGAACTGTTAAAATGCTGTCATTATTCAGAAGAAGAAAAAAGAATTTTATGGATTGTTTATTGAATAATATATATTATCTATCTTGAAAAACTAGTTTTCTTGTGATATTTTATGGCATTAATGTGCTTTTATATATTAAATCTGGATTTTTATATGTATAGTTGTGTATTTACAGAGAATATAAGAGATTTTTAGTAAAAGTAAGTATAGGAAAATAAGGAAAAGATGAGAAAAATGAAGAAAACAACAAAACCTGAACTAAGAATTATTTTTCATAGGATATATTTCTTTCAGGCACATAATTAATTAATAATCTTTCAAAACACTATGTATAGAGAAATCTCAAAGGTAATTTTTTTATTGATTCCTGCAATCTTGTAATTTATCCCAAGGAAATTATATGAAGAGACATAAAATATGTAGATAATACCTGCAGAGCCACATGAAAATAAGTGGCTGATAATTGTGTATATAATTAAATTCTATAACTGAGTTCTAAATCAGTAATGAAGATATAAAGCAATTAAATAAGCATCTAATGGTTTGAGAGACTTGCTTTGATAACCTGTAGTAGAGTTAGGCCTTTGATTGACTGAGAAAACTGGACAGACATTAAAAGTCAAACAATTACCTTCAGCAAAAAAGGCAGACTTAGAAACAGTGAGGAGACCAGAAAGAGATAGACACTCCCAGGTGCACATATCTTGATCTTTCCTGACCCTTACTGATTTTACTTTATACACAGGAAAATACAATTATTTTTGCAAAACCTGTCTACCTTTGAGTCTCTGTGATGTTCTGTTTAGAAATTCGCCATTTCCTAAACCAATTCATTTCCCAAAACCACCTCCCTCATTGTCATTGTACAGTAATGATGCCTCATCAAAAGGTTCTATTTTTATAAATTTGTTATAGTTTTCAATTGCAATTCATCAATATCTATGATTTATATTTATTTTTCACATGAATAATATGATTTACATTTTATATTTCATAATGGTGACAATACAGATATATTTATGCACATCTCAAAGATTAAATAAAATAATGGAAAAATAACCATTTCAAGTAATTATTTAGCAATAATTATTTTATACTCTGAACTCCAAACATAATACATACATGCATATGTACAAACATACTGAATGACTGAGATGGTCAAATTTTATTTCATTTTACATTATTTAAATAAAAACATACCCCATCAACAAAAATACCTTCAATGTGTTTGATTACATAGAAAAGCAATCCATATTTGTAATCAAAGACAAACATTCTGTAATTCTTTTAAAAATGCACATAAGTAGTTTTTAATTACTAGCCAAATGATTAATACTTTAGCAACCTTGCATAAGATCAGTAATGACTTTCTCCCGTGATGCTCTTGGCTTTCTTTCCTAAGAGTTCACTTTCCATTCTCTGCTGTGGGACAATGGTCTTTTATCTTGCCACTTGTATTATTTTTAATAAAATGCTGATGGGCCAGTAGTCAGGCAGGAAGTATAGGTGGAGTGATGGCAACCAGGTAGAAAGTAGAAGCGTGGCAACAAGAATTATGGGAAGAGGAAAGTTTCATTCCTCAGTCATCACCTAGTCACAGAGGAAGCCAGACAGAGAGCAAGCGAGATGTGACTGCCTCTCCGAAAAGGTATCAAGCTACGTGGCTAACACAGACAAGAATAATGGGCTACATAAGTTATGAGAGTTAGTAAGAAGACTGAGATTATAATTAATGTAGACCTCTGTGTATTTCTTTGGGGCTGAACGGCTGTAGGACTGGGCAAGACAGAAACCTCTGCCAACAATTCTCCTTTGGTTCCTCTTGAGGAATGTTCTTTATCATTACCAGCACTTCCAGGCCCTCTGTAGTCTTTCTGATCAGCAACTCACATCTTAGTTCTCTCTCTCTCTCTCTCTCTCTCTCTCTCTCTCTCTCTCTCTCTCTCTCTCTCTCTCTCTCTCTCTCTCTCTCTCTCTCTCTCTGTGTGTGTGTGTGTGTGTGTGTGTCTCTTTCTCTCTGTGATACTCCTTTAACCTAACTAGAACTATTATTCGTTGATGCTGTTGCAGTTTCTTGGACATCCACGTACCTCACATCATTGCCCCAGTTATTGCTCAGTTTACATTTCATGATCAGTTTGTTTTAATAACTTAGGGCTTTTCATGACAATGAGACACGTCTGCTCCTGACAGCACCAATCTACTTCAAGAGGATGATGGGCATCAAAGAGGTTCCTTGTGGAGTTAGTTAGCCATTTGGGCAAGAAACTGCTCTTGCCTGGACTGCTTCACTGGACATGCAGTGCCCACAGAGAGATGACTGCTAAATGCTAAACTTTGCCTAAAAGTGAGATGATTCTTCGGGGTTCCTGCTTCATGAAAGAGTCTGCGAGACATTCTGCAGAACACAGAGGAAAGTAACTAAAATCTGCCAATATAGGCAGAGCTGTCTTTGAAATTTCCTGCTTCATGGAAAAGTCGGCTGGGTACTATGGGCCTGTAGGCTGAAGATGTATCCCCCAATGGGCAGTGGAGTGAGATGCTGGCCCAAATACACAACCTTTGACTACAGTCTCTCCTGCCTATGGGATGTGCTAGGGTCAGGGTGGCAGAGTTTGGGGGAGTGCCCAACCGATGACTAGTCCAGACTGAGAACCATGTTACTAGTGTAAACCTTACCTCTAAGACTACCTGGATTGCCAGGATCCAGAGGCTGTATGAACCAGAGACCTAGGATAGAGCTAAACACGATTGGAGAAAAAAAAATCAACATATTGATGCCTAACGATATTCTGCAATACACATAGATTGGTGGCCATCCTAATTGTCATCAGGGAGCCTTCTTCCAGTAACTGATGAAAACAGATGCAGACAGCCACAGCTAAATGTTAGGACATGCTCAGGGAATCCTGATGGAGAAAGGGAGGAAGGATCGTATGAGCAAGAGGAGTGAAGGACCTCGCAAGAGAACCTACAGAAACAACTAACATGAGTTCAGAGGTGCTCACAGAGACTGGACTGATAACCAGGATGTGCATGGAACTGACTTAGGCCCTCTACATATATGTGACAGTTATTTAGCCTGATCTACTTGTGGGACTTTTAAACAGAGAGAGCAGGGCCTGTCCCTTAAGCTTTAGCTATGTTCTGGGACCCTATTACTTATATTGGGTTGCTTTGCCCAGTTTTAATATAAGGGAATGTGCTTACGCTTACTGAACTTGATATACCATGCTTTGATACCTATAGGAAGTCTGCCCTTTCCTGAATAGATACAGAGGAGGAGTCTATGGGGCGAGAAGGAAAGAAACTAGGGGATGGAATGGGAGGAGAAGAGGAAGGGGGAACTGTAGTCTGGATGTAAAATAAATAAATAACTTTTAAAAAAGGAAACATGGCAGTTCTATTTTAATAAATTTGTAAGTTTAATGTATTTCCAGCTAAAGTACAGTTGATTCAGTTCTAAGATTAATGTAAATAAGGCCAGCTGCAGCATGCACACACAATTTATAAACTCTGTAAAGTAAACGCCTGAGGTGCTATGAGGACATTTAATCAAAGGAACTTCCCCAGCAAGGAAAGTCAGGAAGCACTCTCCTGAGACTGTGATATTGAAATTGGAGACAGGAAGATTACGAGCCAAAAGGGTGAAACTCTTTGGGAGTTGGATTAATTACTTCTCCATTGCTGTGATAAAATATCATGACCAAAGCAACTTCCTGAAAAGTTTATTTTGGGATTATGTTTCCAGAGGGATGAGAGACTGTGATCATTAGGATAGGAAAGCATGGGCATGGGGCAGAAATAGCTGAGTGCTTCGATCTCTAACCAAAAACTGAAAACAGAGAGAGCAAACTGGAGATAGAGTATGGCTTTGGAAACCTCAAACCTACCTCCAGTGACAAACTTTGTGGGGCAAGGCCATGTTTCCTAAGCCTCCCCAACTTTGCCAGCTGAGGAACCAGTATTCAAAGGCCCATAAATTAAAATATATGAGGATATCTGATTTAAGCCACTAGGGAAGTGAAGGATGGGTATCAAGTAAGAAGAATTTGCAGCAATCTAATAACATGGGTATAACTTTTGTGTCAATTTGGGAAAATACAGCACAACTCTATGTCTCAATTATAGACACAAGTGGGAAAAACACTATACTGTAAAACAAGGTTATGTGTGTATTGTTACAGTGATTTTTACTTATTTCCTTCTCTTTTATTTCAAGGTTTCTAAAACACGTAACACAAATAGCATTTTCTTTATTTACATATTAAAATATTGTCCTGTGTCCTCCAAATATATCCTTGTTTCTCCACATTCACAGAGGTTTTTTTTTAACTGAAAAAAATGTGTCTAACATCTAGACAAGTCCACACATTTGTTATAAAAAACTCTTCCCTTTTTCTTCCCTTTATTTATTAAACTATCAAGTTGCCAGTATATATATATATATATATATATATATATATATATACATATATATATAATTTTTCACAGCTACTCTGCATTAGGCTTTGGCAAACAATATGTCAGGATGAGGAGGCTTCAGTGGCCTCTGGCATTCTATTTGCCAAAGGTGAACTCGCAGAGTTCATGAGATGCATTTACTAATGCTGAAATTCACAATATAAACTGTGAATTTACCAGTGCATTTAGCGATGGGTGAATTCAACTCACATACCAGAGGTAATAACAGAACCGTTTATTATCATTGCAGGTGCAGAAACCTGCCAACATTTCAGCCATCTGGGCTTTCTCAGGGCAGAATACAGGCAAAATATGTGAATGAAATATGTGAGTTGATTCAGTTTTGTGCTTTATTTTTCTATTATGGGCTAGGTCACAATTATTTTACATGTTTATAAAAATCAATTCTGCAGTGTTAGTTGAACTGAGAAAGCCTTCAATTTTTTCTAGTTCACATCCTTTTGTAGTAGTTAACTGCATGGTCAAAGGTCAATGCATTATTGAGTAGCAAAATATTAATCTTTTTTACTCAAAAATTTATCTTTAAACAGAAAGTGTTGATGTCTGTTAATTTAATTATGCCTCTAGATATAGAACATAATATGTAAAATATGTTATATGTAGTATAATATTTTGTATGAAACTGTGCATAGCATTGGTTTGAAAAAATTTGAATTGGGGAAAGTATTAAATAATGTAGTTAATTAAATATTTCATGCTATCAGTCGGTTTAAAATTAATGACCTAAATCCAAATCTTTCTTATAAAATAGAAGAGAGTATTTTGTCAAATATATGTAATGGTACTAGAACTTTAAAATAACTCTAAAATTTGTGGATTAGCAAATGGCTATTTGAGGTATAAATGATTCATATATCTTTACACTGAATAAACCTAAAACATTAATTAGATAGTAGGCCCCTATGTTATATTGAATAAAAGAGATATTATTTTGCCATATTTATTTAACTGAAACTAATCAATACTTCTTTTTTAATTGTCTGATAATGCAAGAAAATTTCCATCATTATATGCAATGTACCCATCATATAATGTATCCATGATATGAATTTTAAAACAGCAAGAATTTAAAGTGAGACTTTATTTCTGTCTCTTAAGCAACTTATAAGTAGTGTGTATTTGACTAAAGTTAAACTTTTTCTAATAGAGAGAAATGTTGTAAAGTAAAAATTTGAGCATGCATAGAAATAAAAGTACGTTTTTAAAAAATCTCTCATTCATCAGAAGCTTAGAAAATATCTCTCTCTCTCTCTCTCTCTCTCTCTCTCTCTCTCTCTCTCTCTCTCTCTCTCACACACACACACACACACACACACACACATAGGAGGAGGGCCGGCTTGTTCGTCTCAACTGCCCAGCTAGCTTAGCCCCAAAATAACCACATAGAAACTGTATGAATTAAATCACTGATTGGCCCATTAGCTTTGGTTTCTTATTGGCTAATTCTACATCTTAATTTAACCCATTTCTATTAATATGTATATCACTATAAGGGCATCTCCTAACAGCAAAGTTCTGGCCTGTCTGACTCTGGCGGCAGCTCTATAGTGTCGTGACTCTGCCTTCTTTCAGCATCCAGTTCCATCTCCCCGTCTCCCTACATTTTGCCTTATCAACAGGCCAAGGCAGAGTTTTATTCATCAACCAAGAAAAGCAACACACAGACAGAAGGACCTCCCCATACCACACACACACAGAAAACCCTTTCTCAAAGGACAGTTTGGGTAGCAGTTTGAGGTGAGAATAAGAACTCAAGGACTAACTTGCAAGCAATAAGTGACAATTTTGCTGTTTTCTAATGGGGATGTTCTTTGTCTACTATATTCCTTTTTACTGGGCAACACATTTCCTTAAGTGAGCGAACAGTCGATGGAACAAACTTACAAATCTTTGTAATGAACAATAGGTTATACGCTATGAGGGTTGGATAAACTGGAGAACAGTAAAGAATCCATCAATGTTTGATAGTCAGCAAAAGACTTTTAATGGCATCTGATACAAGTTTTCCTATGAAAGTAAAACACATGCTTTCCCTTCTCCTAAAAAATAATCAGCAAATTCCAAACATTTCTTCAAAGGAAAAGTGGTCATAGGACAATGGCGTGAGTTAGCAAATTTTCATTAACGTTGGTTACAGATAAGAATAAGCATAAGTGAAAAAACCTCCAAGGAGCTCAGGCAAAAATTTGTTAGAGTTATCTGGTGATTGATTTTGAAGGACTTTTAGCTTGTTGGAGAGCTAAAATAAACAAAAAATAAATGTTTTTACAAGGATAATACATATCCATATCACAGCATCATGTCCCTACTTACATTAGAAGCTATATATTTCTGTGCCAGATCACTATGTATGCATTGCGCTCTCTCTCTCTCTCTCTCTCTCTCTCTCTCTCTCTCTCTCTCTCTCTCTCTCTCTCTCTCTCTCTCTTTCTCTTCCTCTCTCTCTCCCTCTCCCTCTCCCTCTCTCTCTCTCTCTTTCTCGCTCTTTCTCTCGCTTGCTCTCTCTCTCTCTCTCTAGACTGTAGTCATTAATAAACACTGACTCATTATTTTGTTGGAGGTTAGGATTACTTTTTTTTATATTTATGCAAGTGAACATCTACCAACCAAAAAGAAAGACAATGGCTCAATGAAAATCTACCCAAGGACAGTGTCCCAATAAAAGTCTGTTCTCTTTGTTCGTAAAGCTGGGATTCATGTGCTATGCTATTTCTCAGTAAGAACAGCACCATGCAGTGTTTTACTGTCACTTTCATTCCTAACATTCTATTAAAAAGTTAAATAGATAAATGGCTATGCTTCTTTTCATGTATATAATTTTAAGTATACATAAGTATATAGTTTCTTTGAATGAAGATATATCCAAACTTTGTTTCACTGGAAAGTATTGTATGTTTCAAATGACTTACTCTTGTTTTCCCTACTTGGGCATATGACATATTTACAAGTGGGATGCAAGCAGGTACACATGCTAGCCAACACCATTTTTATCAAGACTTCCTGGCAATTAGTGAACCATGAGTGTAGAAATAACGAGGCTAGCTATAGAATAAAACAATTATATTATTATTTATTATAAGAGGAAAAACTCACAAAACAGGAAACAAGAATTCCAACTTCCTCCATGTCCCTGGGGGAATCACCAGAGAGAAAGCACCTGGGGAGTTGTACACATGCTTTTCCCTCGGTCTGGGAAGGCGTGCCTTAACTTAGACCCACCTCTTAAAGATAATTGCCTAACAAGGTTCTCCATCACATGAGTATAAGAGAATTTTCTAGCTTATATTTTATGAGTTTATATTATTAAGTCTTTACTATATTTGCTAAATTACTTATATCCTATTTATGAAAAATATAAAAGTAGAAATAATGAAAATATTTCTTCTGTTAATCATTATTTTTTCTGTCTCTTTTGGTATTTATTATTGATGCTTATGTTACTGTTCCTCATGGTCTCCATTGCTCCTTTTAATACATACACAATTGATTATGTAGAAAATGTAAATTCCTTCCTGCCCTGTATGCTTAATTGCTCTTTTTTAGCTGTTCAGTCATCTAGAACTTCCACTTATGTTTTTAATTGCTACTAATGTGTTAATGACAATGCTGGTAGAGATAAGCCATTTTTAAGAAATGCTTTTTTATTTAAAATTATTCTCCCCAGGTGGGGTTTTCCAAAATTTGCTACTTTTATCTAGGCCTTTAAACTAATATATGAAATTTTTATGATATTTTTAAACCATAGAAATTTTTAAAATTGGGTTTATATAAATTTTGGTTTTCTAAATCAAAACTAATAACTATTGATAGTAAATAGTCATGAATTTATTCAGCCAAAAGACATACACAAAAAACAAGCAAACAAATAAAGACAAAACAAAACAAAAAACAAAGGGGCTTAATAAATACTGACTGAATTCTGGGTATGAGGGTCACTACCAGGAGAGAACACTTCAACAGAAATGAAATATAGAACAAGCAAGTATAACACATAGGTTTTCATTCCATCTGAATTATATACAAACTGCAATGATAATTAAGCTTTTTTAACTGTATCAAATGTCACAATCCACAGTTTTATACAGAAAACTTGCCTCAAGCCTGTTCCTGTTGTTATGTCTTAACATAGTCAGTTTCTGCATTTGCATTACCTTCATTATTCTATTTTCTTGTCCCTACTTAGTATTGATACAGTTTTTTGACACTCCTGAAAGAAATTTTGCTTATAAAACCATTTTCTTTTGTTTTTAACAGATGAATTCTGTAAATCAAAGCAGTATGTCTTTCTTTAATATCTATGAATCAATTAATATTTATTTAATATCCATTAGACTGTCATACATTGTAAAATGAATGGAGAGACTGTTAAAATGAGATCCTTGTCTTAAACCTATTATCAATATTTGAAGAAAGAAAGGACAATATATAGGACTCATTGAAGTCTGCAATCCATTTATTCGTTCATTCATTCATGCATGCAAATAATACTCAGTTCCTCTTATGTATTTAGAACTGCTAGGAGAACCATATTTTATTTCTACTAAATCAGTCTGGAAGGCAAACCAGACAACATAGGAACAGTATATTTAAAAGAATAAACCACTATAGCAAACAATCGTTGTTCTGTGGATACAAAAAATTAAATCCAACTTATTATGTGAGATCAGAAAAATTACACATTGACAGAAAGAATTGCCATTTTCAAGGTTACTGTAGCTGTGCGTATAAGCATCAGATTCATGTAGTTACATGAAATTCCCAGGAATCTTAAATTTAGACACCTGAGTAAATGATTTATCCACCCAGTTTTGTCTACACACAGCCCCTTTTTCTGCACACATCTGTTTTCTTCCATTTTTCATTATCTCACCAAGTTGCAACTTCTATGCTTCTATTTGGCTCTAAATAGAAATTCTTTATATCTTTTTTCATCTCTTGTCAATATAAATTTTATGGAATCTATCTCCAAAATCTCTTTCAATTCTGTCTAATTCAGTTTATTACCTAGCCTGCCACTGCTATGCTCTGAATTTAGCTATTATGTGACTCTCTTTCTGGTCTCAGTTAAATTTCCTTTTGCAGATATACAACCCCACCCTAAGGACTGCATCCAGTCTGATGAAAACTTTGATAGTACTATATTGATTTTCAATAATTCATGCTATGTTGTGCTTACTGTAAAAGTTAAATTTATAAAAAAATACAAAGTATCTATGATAGACTAGAAATACATGTATTTCATACATCTAATGTGAAAAACAATTTAGTAGTAAAACTTTCTAGTTCCTAAGAGAATATGAATTATATTACAATCTTTGAACATATGAAGTGGCTGAACTTCCACCCTATTTATTAAAGATATTACAGGAAAAGAGAAGACAAAAACAATTGTGAGGGTTGTAAGCAATATAATTCTGGCTGAGTAGGCAAAGGTGGGAAGAATCCTCACTATGTCTATTTCTATTAACCAAGAGAAATAAAAAAGTCACAGCTGTCCTCCAGACTCCAACTAGAGCAGGGAATAGTGAACTCGCTCTATTTATTTTCCTCGCATAAATTAAGCTTAACATAACTTTGTTTTATTTAGACCTGACCAAAATGTTCCTGCTTATTCCGTAAAATACTGATTACAAAACAGAAAAATCTACAGAAGGGGATGGCTTTGACGTTTATGCTGGAAGTGCACCATGCAAAATTTCTATGCAGTAGAGGAGTACAGTGATTCCTCTTTTAACTATAAATGATGTGTTTTTTATGTTTTTTATATACAACGTCCCTCTTACCCCCAAATTACTTTATGATGAGGATTTGGTCTCCAGCTGACCCATTTCCGTTTATTGAAAGGTGATTGAATTAAGTGACACCAGACTAAATTAATAGATTGTTCCATGTGTGAATTAGTAATTTAATATTATTATTGGGAGGTGATAAAAATATTTGGTCTTAAAGAAAGTTAGTCACTGGGGGCATGCCTTAGGATGGCAACTTATACCTGTTCTCTCCTATCTCTCTGTTTCCTAGCAATGAAGATGTAAACAACATCTACAACACATTCTTATTCCCCTTGACCTCACAAAATAAAGTAACACAACCACATGATATTGGACTCACATCTATTATCATAGGCCAAAAAAAATCTTTAAGTTGTTTTTCCTCAAGTACTTTGATACAGCAAAATACTTGTCTCAAAAGTACTCCAAAATCTACCCTTCCCTCATGAATGTCTGGGACCATTGCTAGTATTGAGTCCTCTAGCTACTGAATCTTTCCCCTAGTCATTTAACTGTGGATCATAGTATGTATTTTTAATTTATTAGAGACATTTACTTCTTCATTTAAAGGAAGTTCTTTGTAGCTTCTTTTTGGAAAATCTCTAAAGATGTGGGATTCTTCCTCTGTATGATGTGAATACCATCAGGTAATAAAGAAAATATCTTAGGCCTGTGATAAGATAGAGTAGAGCTAGGCAGGGAAACTAAACTGAGTGCTGGGAGAAAGGAGGCAGAGTCAGAGAAGCCATGGAGCTACTGCTAGAGACAGACATGCCAGAACCTTGCCAGTAGGTCACGAGCCTCGTGGTAAAATATAAAATAATGGAAATGGGTTAAATTGAGATGTAAAATCTAGCCAATCAGAAGTTAAAGCTAATAGGCCAAGCAGTGATTTATTAATACAGTTTCTGTGTGGTTATTTTGGGAGTCTGGGATGCCATGAAATGAATAAGTGGCCTTCTATTACACTCTAATGCCTAAATTTTCTCTTGTTCTTAGGGTTGTTATCAACACCAGTAATACCTACTTGAGTATAAATAGTATAATACTTCAGGACCCAGAAACTGAGAGAGTTGTTAGAGACTAACTGCTGAATAGTCTACAGAGTGATGGGGCTAGTATGAACATAAGTATTGTTCATGTCCTGTGAGGGATGGAACAAAAGGTCATAACAGTTCATCATGCAATTAAAAATGGTACAGAATTTAAATTTAACAAATAGTTAACATATGAATGTGCATGTAATATTTTGGATCAATGTTGACAATATGTAGCTTTAACCAAAAAGCAAAATCATGAATCAGAGAGACTAAAGATGATAAAAAAAAGAAATAAGCACCACCCCCAAAGATTCTGAATGCCCCATTCTTTGCTAAGGTATTTCAGGTTTCAGAAACTAAGAAAAACAAAACAAAACAAAATACCCAAATATTAGTACATACTAGCATGGCAAATTTAGTGACTAAGCCTTACTTCTAAAGATTTGCAGTATATATAAGTAGGAAAGAACATTCTGGAAGAAAATTGCGTAGCCACAAAATTTTATCCCAACACACTACAATACAGAATACTTTAAATAAATCTTGAAACATTTGAGGAATAGTCTATAAAAACTTTGTGAAGCTAGGAGCATCCTAATCTCTGGGCCACCAGTGGCCAGGACACAGACAACCATGGAACCTGGCATCCTAACACCTACCACCTCATGGAATTCCAGAGAAATCCTTCACCAAGCAACAAGAAGCTTAAAGTTCCATCCAAGAGCCTGCCAGCCAGTGATCTCCTTGAGATGAAGAAGCATGGCTCCTTACACCACAAGGGGAAACATGAGTGGGACAAGGCCTTTGTTAAGGTCTGGGGCTGTTCAATCAGGGACCTGCACAGGGGGTGGGATGGGGGAAGCAGAGACCTACCTGGTATCTTGCAGTACTGTCAAGGTAAACATAATTGGCAATTGGTGAGAGCAGAGGTATGTTATGTTTGTTCATGGGAGAGAGGGAACAGAGAAATGGAGGGAGAGAGGAAAGGAAAGAGAGAGAGAGAGAGGATTGATGAGATGGCTCAGGATTTATGGAGAAAGGAAGGAAGCAGGCTGAGATGGTGAAGGAGTTGAACCTTCGATCAGCAGCAACCCAGGGAAAATCTCACCCTGCAGTTTAGGCAGCACAGCAAAGATTATGAGGTAGAAGAGCACAGCTACCTAAGGCTACACCCATGGATATGATTTGGCCTGTCCCATCATCCACCCCATCCAGGATCTGGTGGAGTATATAAAGGGGCGTGACCTGCAGACACAAAGTTGCAGAATCTCCACAACACAGGGAACAGTACATCCAGGAGAGCAAGTGAGTGCCCAGCATGGATAGGGTAGAAAAACCATATTTCATACCAGATCTTTGCAATGAACACTTGCAAGTAAAGATATATGAATAAAGGGGTACATGGCATGACTCATAATGTTACACTGCAACTTCCATGATGATATTTTTTAAGTTTTCCCCTTTCTATTTTTTTTTATTTTTCTATTAAAGTTTGTTTTATTTGGGGGGTGTACAGAGGCAGAGGGCAGGTACAAAGGGATGGACAAATGAATGGGATCAAGATACATGATATAAAAGACACATAGAGTAAATAAATTTTTTTAAAAATTAATCAAGTCAAAATGACTCAAAATTAATAGATACCAAGACAAAACATAAGATAACATCATCGATGCAACAGAAAAGAAGGGTGCAACTTATGACAGAATGGTGACATTCAAAGGGGCCAAACGAGAGAGCAGTGATGTAACCGGCGCTTGGCTTTATCTTGATACCTTTGTGTTTACCACATGATCTTTTGAAACTGACAGGCACAAAGAAGTGATCCACTCAGCCCTTTTAAGGCAGACGGAGCCTCAAGACTTGTGCCTCTCAGTCCTGCCATTCCATCCTAATTAAACTTGTCTTCATTAGACATTCTGGTTTTATATTTACCAAGATTGAGAGGTGCTTTTGAAGCTTAGTGAATGTGCAGGAAAATCCACTACCTTATCAATCAATTTTATGGATGAGGTGATATTTAGTATTTCTTGATGGTGTCTTGATTTGAAATTGTTCCCATTAAACCGATATCAATTACTGAATCCTTTACTGACTCCTATACCTAACTAAATATTCATCAATTAAACCATGTCGAGACTACAGACCCAAGATAAATTTCTAAGAAGTTCAGTGTTTAAATTTTTGTGTTTTCTTAAATATTATATTTCCTAAATTTGGGTGTACCTTGTTTCAGGACATCAGGATGATAATGAAGTCCTGAGATGTTAACCTAAAATAAAAGAAATACAAGAAAAGCCCCCAAGAATATTTTAGAAATCTGGGAATTCTACTGCTGAATATTTGGGGTAGAGAATTGGTACTCAAGTGGTACTTGCAGCTATACTCATGAGAAATATAAAAAGTGTCATATTCATTTTGTTTTTAATCTGAGTTTAGCTTACTGTTCACTGCACTAAATTTGACTATGATCAAACTTCAAATCTGAAAGAACTTTTGTTGTTAAAAGATTATTTTGAAATATCAAATACAATTGTCAAGAAAAGTATGTTGATTTCAACACATTCATCTGGGAGTTAACATTCTCCAGAAACATAGCAAATTCAATAAGTCTTATATCTATACTTTCCAAGATAACAGTACTCATTATAATGCAGAATAACATGTAACCATCATAGTTAAGGCAAAACACTACTTGGGTGATAAAGAGGCTTGACAATTATTTACAATCTAATTTAAACCTGCTAGAAACAGTAGAGGTCAATAGCACTTTCTGGTATACAATAAGCATGGTTTCCCGTCTGTGTAATGTGACTATGGCAAGGCATATATGGTTTCTTGGAGGAAACCCAACTCCTTCTACCATTCTGAATAACTATCACTAATAAAATGCGACACAGAGAAGAATTCCATATCCCAGCACCTTCTTATTTCTATTGGATCCATGTTATTAATTATTACTTAACGGACCATGAGATAAAGTTTAGACTCTCTAGATTCAGGCTGATTCTGCCAATCATTATTTCTGTAAAGTTAGCAAACCTGGACAGATTCTTTGTGATATATTGTCTTTATCTATTATATAAGTTAATGAAAGATTCCAACTCTAGCTTGGTGGTGAGGATTTAATGACATAGAGTAATGACAGACATGAAATAAACAGTACTAAATAAACAGTGAAGTACTAAACAGTAATAAAGAATAATAATAAAAGAAACACTAGCAGTTTTCTTCCAGGTACTCCATTTTTGCATCTTTTAAAAGATTATGTTTGAAGGAAAATAATCATGAATTAGAAAAAGAACATGAAATATTGTTGACAATATTTTTCATGATTATTGTAAAGTTTAAGAACCCAAGATCAAGAAAAGACACACACATATATTTTCTGTCATTCAAAATGATTGACAGAGACTAAAATATTTTTAATGAAAATGGTATTCATTAACATTAAGTTTAGATTGTAAACAATATATGAGAAAAATTATATAGAGTTTAAAACAATAAGAAGCAAAGGAAATGCATATAAAGTAAGACAAGACATGATTTTTAAAAAATAATGAATGGAAATATGCGCAGTCTGTAGGAAGAAATGCATGATAGCTGTCCTGTGTTAGATATTTACTGATACAGCAAGTAATCATAAAATTTTGACAGATTAATTGTTGCATAAATTGAAAAATGAATATTCTTTTAATAAAAATGTTATGTGACCTAAATAGTTGTGGTAATTTGAATAATAAGGGACCCCCATAGGCTCATATACTTTAATGCTTAATTGCCAGGTAGTAGAACTGTTTGAAAGATTAGCAGGAATAGGAGGTGTGACCTTGTTGGAGGAAGTGTGCTATTAAGAGCAGGCTTTGAGATTTCAAAAGCCCATCCCAGACATGGGATCTCTCTCTTTCTTCTGTTCTGTCTATGGATTGGGGTGTAATAGCTCTCAGCTAACTCTATAGCACCATGAATGCCTGCATGCTGCCAAGTTTCCCACCATAATGACAATGGACCGAACCTCTGAAACTGCAAACACCGACCCAACTAAAGTCTTTTCTTTATAGGAGTTGCCTTAGTTATGGTGGCCCTCCACAGCAATAGAACAAAGACAATATTGCCTTGTTTATTCCTTTTTTATTATTTTTATTGGACATGTTAGATAGGTTATTACTGTTGGGACCTGCCAATATGTAATGAGAAAAAACGTTGCAGAAGAGAAACAACCACAATTTCAACAAATTCTTTTTAATGGGTGGATATAAAAAAAGGAAATTGACTAATAAATGTACAGAAAATGTTTTGATTCTGTAAAGAATATTAAGCAAAGTGGCAATTGAGTGTTTACCCTGATTTAATCAGTTGCTAACTCAGTAGCGTAGGACATTCTAAAATGAAAATACTTTAATTAGTAGGAAAGTAAGAACTCAGCAGGTATTGGCACTTATTCCAAAATTGATGACTTGAGTCCCAACCCTCGGAACTGTATTATAGAATAAGAGACATGGCATCTGCAAGTTGTTTGAAGAACTTCATGTGGGTGCCACTGGCATACGTAGGTATGCATGCAGCAGCATGCACACCATACACACACACACACACACACACACACACACACACACACACACACTAAATGTAATAAAAAGAAGAAGAAAAATTAGCAGAAAAACTCTGATATTGAGCCAAAGTAGGGAAGGAAACATACTTTTAAGAATTTATCAATAATCTAAATTATGACTTCTCTAAGGTTATGGTTCCAGATGAATTTAAAGCTTGACAGATAATGTAGTCATGTATTAGCTTCTTTGTGCATTCTGACTTTCTTTAACCTAAATAGCGTAATAACATATTCCCATACTTTTGCTCAGCTAAACTTCCCACTATTGTCTACTGCTCCAACAGCCCTCTACAGGAAAACCAAAACCCATCAAAATAAAGATGAGACATTTTACTGTTGAAACAATTTTCGTCCTACAGATTTTTGAGGTTTCAGTAATATGATGTACTATTCTTCAAAGGGACATTTTCCTAAAGGAATACTTCAGAACTTTAACACTTCAACTCCCATGCACTTTGGTTTATGGAAGTCTCCGGGACTGCACTGTATAAACAGGTTTCTGTGTTATCCCATAAGCTTCCCCAGACCATTTCAATGAAAACATCACATTGTCAGATATCCATAAGGACACCAAATTACCAGATTAATGGAACACATGGCTTTGAACATTTTGTTGTTATTGCCATTACTTAAAAAGGTTTAAAATGCCTCTGAATAAATTTCCTGCTTTCTTGGTGAGAGTGTGAATGTCTGATCATGGGGAGGTTAGCATGCCAGAGTTGCAGTTCTTCACAATTTGGTGCAGTGCCACTATTAGTATCACTGCCCCTTTTTAATGTGATATAAGTAGTGCTTTGAATATTCCTACATTGTGAAAGAATATACCATGACTAGGATATATAAATATTCTCTCTAAAGCTGTGGTAACAGAATTGAGAAGTCCTATCAACTTTGAGGCTCTTATCAGAATCATGAACTGTGCTCTGTACTGACACCTTCATTTAAGGAGACAATGGTCACAGTGAAAATATGCATGTCATCTTCATTTTTACCTTAATTTTTGTTTCATTAAAACTATTGCTGCACAAGTGTGACCATAGTAACTTAGTCTTCCCTTCATAGATTACTTCCCAAATTGCTAGAGCCATCTACTTTTGATATGATCAGATCACACAGTCTGTACCAACATGCAAAATACTGACAGATATTCATGTTCTTAGAGTATAGTTCATGTTTGTATAGTTTTCAGTGACTCAATACGTGATTGGATGCTCACTTTTCTAAACTGAGAAGCAGAAATTTAAAGTAAAAGAAAATCAAATTAAAAAAAAAAATCTTGTTTTGAACCAATGAGGAACTAAAATCTTTACTAGGAAAACTTTTTATTTTTATGTTATATGTGCTAAAACTTGACATCTAATTTATAATGACACAAGGATGGTGGCCAAATGATGTAGGGGTGTCTTATATCTATCTGTTGTTTCATTGGTTAATTAATAAAGAAACTGCTTGGCCTGATAGGTCAGAACATAGGTGGGTGGAGTAGACAGAACAGAATGCTGGGAAGAAGGCAGGGAGGCAGACACTTCAGGCAGTCGCCATGACTCTCCTCTCCAAGATGGATGCAGGCTAGAATCTTCTCGGTAAGCCACCACCTCGTGGTGCTATACAGATTACTAAATATGGATTAATCAAGATGTGAGAGTTAGCCAGTAAGAGGCTAGAAACTAATGCGCCAGGCAGTGTTTAAAAGAATACAGTTTCTTTGTAATTATTCCAGGGCTAAGCTAGCCTTGTGGGAGCTGGGCGGGATGAAAAAAAGCAGGTCTGCTCGTCTCATCATCAACAGCCACATTACATAATTTGTTTGCTCTGTCTCCAAGAATTATCTCCTATTATGTTTTCTTTTTACTTGGAATTCTCTGTCCATCAAACTAGAAGAAGAAATTTATGTTGTTTAGTTAGATATAATCCCACTGCCACTAGGATTCTGGCTATACAGCACAACAATGAGTCTAGGGCACAAGTCAAGACTGATTTCTGTATCCCATGAAAATTTAATAGTAATTTTGTTCTTTAATATTTTTATAAACTGTTTCTCAATGTACATAGTTTGTTATACACTATCAGAGATAGATTATGGATGGCTATAAGACTAATGATAGCTGTTGGTCTGCTCAAACATCTCCTAGTGCCTACACTAAATGTCACAGTATTATGGTGTTAGCTTGGCTTTAGAAATTCTAATGTGGCTTTGGGAATTACCTGGTCACTATGATAATAAGAGCCACAGCTACATAAACACACTTTTCTTAAACTTGAAAATACAACAGATTCTTACATAAGTAGCTCAAATCTCTTTTTGGGAGAACCATCTGGCAGTTGACCTATAGTGCACATAGTAGAAGAAAGAGAAGAGTAGAATCCCAACATGAAGAACAGTGTACAAATTGAGATCAGGATGTCATTTGATCATTGATGAACTGTTTCATCCCACTTCCCTGATACCATTCTCCACATTGCTGAAGAGCTTAAAGAATAAAGTAGAGAGCATCAAGTCTGACTCATCTTTGACATAAATCAATCCAAAAGGAAAAGAAAACCAATACTATCCCAAACTTCCAATATGTTGAGTAACACACACACGATACACATACACACACACACACACACACACACACACACACACACACACACACACACATATTCAGGTATTACACTTATACACGGTGCATGCGTTTCTATGTTATTAGTATGCTAATATCACCAAAATTAAACTGTTCAAATTTAGTGCACATAATTTGCATTTGTTCATAACATACTATTATTTTACAGTAGTATATGAAAACCTAATCCTACACTTAACCAATACCAATTGGGATTCATAATTAAGAAAGTTAATTAGTTATCTTGTGCCAGGTATGACTGATGAGAAAAATTTACCTGTTCTCATTGCAATGCTTCCATTTTTTCCTATTTACTTTTATTTCATGGATTTGTGTTGTGCATCAATACCCTTTAAACTAAGTCATCAAGATGTCATTTATATTTTCTGTAGCATCCAGTATTTTTTTAAAAAAATAAATTCTGTTTATCTTCATTTCCAAATGATAAAAACAAAGTAGAACAGAACTAAAGCACATCAAAGTATGCAACACTCTAAATTCTTCCAATCAGGCAACAAACTCTTCTTCATGATGCTAAATTCAATTAGTGTTGTAGGAAGCCACTTGTGTGTTCTTGGCTGCTCAGCCCCAAAATAACCACCCAGAAGCTATAGTAATTAAATCACTGTTTGTCCTATTAGCTCTGCCTTCTTATTGGCTAGTTCTTGCATCTTAATTTAACCCACTTCTATTAATCTGTGTATTGCTGTGGCTTACTGGCAAGGTTTCATCCGCTGTCTGGCTCTGGCAGGGCTACATGGCTTCTCTTTGATTCCACCTTCTTTCTCCCAGCATTCAGTTCAGTCTTCCATGCCTAGTACTCTTCTGCCCTATTACAGGCCCCAAACAGCTTCTTTATTAACCAATAATATTCACAGCATACAGAGGGGAATCCCACATCAAATGAGTATTTCTAACTACCTCTCATTTTGTGAATTGGAAAAGCTTTCTCTGAAAGAAACTTCTGAAATGGAATTTTCCCATATATTCCTTTCAAAAATTTATTCTAATTATTTAATTAACATTTTTTTCCATTTATTTTTTTCATAGGAGCACAGTTCCACTCCCTATTCTCCTCCCTTGCTCGGCCGACCTCCCTGCTCCCCATCCACTGCTAGCCTCCATTCAGAAAGGGGCAGGCCTCCTATGGGCTTGAAAAACATGACTCATAAAGTTGAGGGAAGGACCTAGCTCCTCCCCTGGCAATAATATTGGGCAGAGTAAGCCAGCATGGGGAACTGGTTCCACAAAGCCAGCTAAGGATCAGGTTCTGATTTCACTGCTAGGAGCCTTATAAACAGATAAAACTACACAACTGTCACATGCATGCAGAGGGCCTAGGTCAGTCCCATGTGGGCTCCCTATGAGGTTATTTTGTAAATAATGCCTATGGTTGGAGAGATAAGGGAAGTAGAATTTCAAAAGCTTCAGAACTTGCTCCGTGATTTGCAACTATGATAGAATCTGAGTCAGGTAATTGGGAATCAATGCAGAATCTAAATTATTAAGCAATCTTCTATTCCCAAATGTGTATACAGTATACACCATCTCTCTCTCTCTCTCTCTCTCTCTCTCTCTCTCTCTCTCTCTCTCTCTCTCTCTTTCTCTCTCTCTCTCTTTCTCTCTCTCTTTCTCCCACACCCAAACCCCCACACAAACACCACCCATGCACACATGGAGCTACATTAAAAAAAGATTTATAATAACAGCCCTTCCCTGGGTGTACATTTAGAGGTGAGGGAGTACAAGATTCACTCTCCTGGTGTTTTGGCTTCTGTTGTTTTCCAGGAACACGGAGGTGCACTGCTGGGCTTGAGGAGAGTAAATGTAAACATCCATTTATGATAATCTTATGAATACTTCCTCTTCTTTAAAAGCAATTAGTATGTCCAAATTTGATTCATATGATGGGAGAAAATCAAAATCTATATGTATTACCCTGGAAAAATCTAGGTAATGGAATGGTTAAGAAATCAAAGCTCAATTATTATTTAATATATTTTTTATTAAATTTCATTTTGAATATGACAACCTATTACTAATTTGAAATGGATAAATATCATTTTATTTTGTGGTGAAAGAGACATTGTTGATTGATTTTGGAATGAAAATCAGTGATTTAATTAATGAGGTTATGTACTTAAACCTGTTAGGGAAATAAAATAAGATCCAAACCAGAAAGATTTTAAGAAATTTGAGACCAACATGGAATAAAGAAAGATGACTTCAAAGCAACAATAGCTTTATTTATACAGAACAAAATGTTTCTCAATATGAACACTAGGATTTAAGTATGATCCCAGAATGATTTATCTCACTTATTTTGTCCTGCTTTTGCAAATTCTTTTCTTCAAAAGATAATCCTAGTGTGGTTTAAACTCCCAACCATGTTAAATTTGTGATCATAGTTTCATGAATTACTTTTGCTATTCCATTATAAATATACAAAGAAACTAATGGTATTTAATTATGACTATCCACTTATGATTGCTATTACAGTTAGTACCAATAAAGGGGTTATCACATGAACACTCATAATTGGCATCTTGTCTCTAATTTTAACTGTTTTTTTTTAAATACAGAAATCAATGCTAAATCACTTTTGTATGCACTCTACAAGCTTATAAATCTTATTAACCTATAATGTATTAAATAATCTATAATCATTTGTGCACCACAGACCAAACTCCTACAAGAAGTTAACAGTAATGGCCAAAGCATGAAATCAGAAACAGTCCAAATCCAGTAACTTGAGGAGATGTCAAATGAAAACGCACACACGATGCCTCCTCTCACTTTCAGCTGCTCTTTAGTGAGCTTTGCAGAGAAGAAAGAGAAGGAGAGGATATGGCTAGAAGACAGACCATTTGCCCTATCTCTAGGATAGTGTTCTGAAAAAAAAAATTTAGATTTCAGAGGAATTTAAGAGCGTAGGAAGAAATTAGTTGACCTAAGAAAATAGAGCTCATTGATTCGAGTCTAGTTTTCCCACAAAGCTCTGACAAAAAAATAGAAGGTTCCTAGTAGGAAATTGCAGCATTTTTTTTTTTTAAAGAAGGTTGAAGAAAGCAAGCAAATATAACTTGCACTCAAGCAGAACATTTTATTTTCTCTATTGCTCTGGCTGTGGTTCCTCATCTCCAGAGGCTCCCAGGCACAGCCATTTGGGACGCCGCAATGGATCTATTCTATTCAATCCTCTTGTGGGGCCAGGTCATTATACTAGCAGTGAGGGACTTCCCAGAACAGATTTCCCTTCTCCCACTAATTTGTTTTTCTCTGGAGCAATACGCAGAGGAACTAATCACGAGGGTGCATCATGAATGTTTTCTTCGTAGAGTTTTTAACCTCTGCTGCAGCTGCAGGGTTGCAAAATATATGCATTAACGCAATTAAATGTGGGAAAAACGTGTAAGAGGCATAACATACTATCAATGTGTGCTTGATAGGGCTTATTACAGAAAATAAACATACATTAAAATTAGCCACAAGGCAGAAACTATGATTTGACAAACTGGAAGTCCTGACATTTTCCTGACAACAGTATGTTGGCTTCTTAATAAAAGAGTATTAGTAACTTAAGAGATTGTAGGCATTTGAAAAAAGAAGGCATAATAAACATTATAATTCCCTGTCCTAATATGAAACAAGGTAAGTTTTTAGGTCCAAACATCTCTGTGACTATATAATAACTTTATGGCCATGTAGCGATAAATAAAGATGTGTTAGTCTAGGCAAATGCATGTTATTTAAAACTCCCTCAAGCATCTGAACGTCATTAGTTACGCATCACCCCACCTTATAAACCAGAGTCATTGACTAGGCTCAGAACATGAAGGTGCAGTTGTCATGTTGATGGACTTTAGCTTCAAAGCTGTGTTTCAGGACCAAGTAGAGATATATACCCTTGTCTTCCACATAGAAAGTGTTGATAACCCCAAATAAAAAATTACGGATGAACATTTGTAAAAATATCAAGATTATGATGGCAGAATCGGGAATAAATATGTTTAGATGAACTTCAGCTCCTTTAGATGCCAAGATGCAGTTTTTTAAGAAGGAAAACTAAATCCACGTAGCTTTGGGTTTGTGGCCCCCTTTGCTCTCTGTAGCCATTTTCCCGTTTCCTAGTTCTCTCTCCTCCATATCATCCTTGTATCTTAGAGGGGAACAGGAAATTGCTTTCAAGTCTGAGTCATTACATGTAAAACTCAATTCTCGGTTTTGTAATTGTCAATATTATTTCTGAAGCATTTTGTGTTATCAAGTGAGAATAATAATATTGAATTTAATCCACTATGTAATTAGGCATTTACTTTTCTTTAGCTGAAGGCCAATCATTTTGACATATTGGGTTTTCTGTTATCATGTTACAATGTGAATTGTAACACTAGCTATTATAAACGCAATTAGAATCACTGGTATCTAAATGGTATCTATCACTAGTGTAGAAACTGTGTGCACAGTTGCTTAAAGTTATTCATTTATTTTTCTGATGCGAAGAAATTGACAGTATTAAATCTTTATATGTTTTTCAGCCCACATAAATACATGTCAGATTTAACTTTTATCATATAAATGATATATTGGTTAGTAGTTGATATAATGTATTGAATTATATCTGGCGTACTATTTTATATAATACAGTGATCACAATCATCACAACTTTAAATATCAATAAGACAGTAACTATACATAATGTATGTCTAATAATTGTGGTTATTTAATTTATGATTTAAAAAGTAGTTTGGGTAACCTTTCATCTTAAGGGATAATGTGAATCACCGTTAGGTTACAATCTGTACTCAGGTATCTGAATATAATCACAAATAGTGCCACATAATTGGTAGCACCGAGTTCAAAGTAGTCTCTAAAGTTGGATTGATTAACCAGTTAGAATCCTCACTGTTTATGGAAGTCATTTGGCCTCTCTGAAAATAAAACCTAATTATATCATGTTTTAAATAATCAGAATGAAATATAATTACTTGAGAACATGACCACGTTCCCTTGCAAATGAGCAGAGCTAACACTAGAGTCCTGAGGAGAGGGGCTTGGCTAACAGGAAGTTGTAAGTACTGTTTATTCTTACAGAAACAGAAGAAAAGGGTGTTGACATTTTCCCCTAAAAATGGAAAGCAAAAGAGCAACAAGCTTCAAAAACTAATTAAACTTGCTACTACAGAAATGAAAGCATTTTTGGTGCAACTTATTAAAGGGAAAATGCTGTGAAATTAACAGTAATCAAAAGCTAATTAAGGTTGATGCAATAGAAACAGTCAAAGAATACTTGATAACATTTATTGAACTGAAAAAGACATGGCTGTCAGAGAAGGACACGTGTGGAATAAGATTCACATAATTAAAGGGAAGAGGCTGAGAGAGGCTTTGGTTGCATAGTACATGTGAATTAGAAAGGAAAACCCCTGGACGTCATCTGTGCCTCCAAAGACTGAGGGATTAGAATTGCAGTGACGTGGAAGGGTTGGGATGACGCAGGTTCAGAACCACATTATTTTGATTATGCTAGTTTTATCCACCACCCCAACAGTCATGCCTTCTCCACCTATGCCGTGATACAAATTTTCCATGTTTATTAGATAAAAACCTGGAATTTATTAACTTAGCAGAGCCCTGAGGCCTCTAGAAGAGACTCTCCCACATGGTATCACTGCCTCTCTGACGCTCCCACCACTGCATTTGAAAGCTACCCATACTGATGACTTTCTTTGTTCAGTTACTATAAAACTCCACTAAACTGATTCCTTGGGGATATTAGATTTTGGGAACCTAAATGTGTGTCCCTGGGCTCTGTTTACTCCTATTTGTGCCAAATTAAACCATATTTTTCCTCTGAGGTCATAGCTGTTTGAAATGCATAATTCCTAATGCCACCTAGCTTCTAGTTAATGACAAACAAAAGATTACAAAGGGGGTTGCCTCTCACTACTCCTCCACCATTACCCGCAATTTTGTGCAGTTCTCAAGTGGCAATGGGACAATAATTATGTGTTAATTGAATGAACTATTTTATAAAACCTGTAATGACATATAGTTATTTACTTAATTTAGCCTACAGAAGAGAAAAGTTAGTGTTTTTTTTTTTTTGTTTTTTTTTTTTTTTTTTCTGAGTGAGTGATGTGAGGACACAAGATGCTAAAGTTTTCCTGATGGCTAAACCTAGTGAGACCCTACTGTCCACATTTGACATTATGGGATGTGTTGTCCTGTTTCTCTTTTGCTTTCAGCTCCCTTCATCTTTATAGTCAATAAAACAGGGAAATTAAATGATGTTCTTCAGGCCCATGTGTAACATGCACTTACTGGGTTCCAGCACAGACTCTAGAAGCAATAGATAGCATAATGTAATATCTCAGTATTAAAACAGAGAAAAAAATTGGGGTGGGTATAAATCACAACATGTTTTTTATGGTTTATTATTAGATATTGTTAGTTTATTTTTCATGTTATCTAGGTGCAGCAGAGAGACAATAATGCACGATGAGAGTAATTATACATAATACAAAGGGTCAGGAGGCAAAGTGATATAGAAATAGCAATTCATGCACACTGAAGGAATGATTACCTTTAACTCAACAGGAAATATGTTGAACAATTTCAGAAATAAAGAAGGGTGGAAGCTGCTAGTACAGCCAGTGGAAAAAAAAGAAAATAAAAACAGAAAAGGGGGAGAGGGAGGGAGGGAGGGAGGGAGGGAGGGAGGGAGGGAGGGGGGGAGAGAGAGAGAGAGAGAAGCAGAGAGAGAGATGGAGGGAGGGGGAAAGGGAGAGGAAGAGGGAGAGAGACAGGGAGCGAAACAGAGAGACAGAGAGAGAAATCTTTGATGCTCCCCATATAAGCTCTGCATGTGAGCCACCATGTCCTCAGCAATGTTAATGAGGGTTCTCAGTCTTTGCTGTGACATTAGCTTCTGGAAAGGTTATCTGTAAGGGTAATGACTGGGGCACTAGACCATGGTTCCTGAAGGTACAAAGAGGAGACTGGTCAAATGAACGTTTGCTACCTGACCCCAGTGGTTCTGACCTTGTAAATCAGGGTGCATTCAGGGCATCTGAAATTTTCACAAACACTGCAAGTGAATTCCCAGTGAGGACCTTTCAATTGCATTGTGATCTGTGTGCTGTCATGGTCCTGAAAGGCAAGTATGGTTTATTCACCTTAGGATCCACTATGACACCAGCTACAGAGAGAATCCGAGTCCTCTTCTATTACTACAAACAAGCAAACATATTAAATGATCAAGCCCACAGTTAGGATTTTATGTAGTGTAAATTCATAACCATATTCATCAGAGCTGATTAAGATACAACTTAGTAAAATGATCAATGATTTAAATTTTTGTCTAATAATCAAACTCACCATGGGCTTTTCCAAATACTACTGCAGAAGTCAGAATGTGAAAACTATTAATTTAATCTCATTGGATGAACTTTGCAGATAGGTAGGTTGTGTGTCTGTATATGTGTTTGTGTGTGTGCATTCACACACGGTATACATACGTGTGTGTGTGAATATTTACATGGAGTTAGAAGGTGAATCTCAATCTCTGACATCATTTTCTAGGTGACATTTGTCTTTCTGTTTGGAGACAAGGATTGCCACTGGACCTGGGACTCAGCTTCTGGGCTGACTAGACCATCTGGGCAGCAGCAGCCCCTGAGATAAGTATATCCCCTGCACCTTATCACTGAAATTTCAAGCATGATCCACTGCACCTGGCTTTAACTTTTAAGGTAGGGTCTAGACATTGGACTCAAGTCCTCATGTTTGCAAGGCAAGCACTATTCTGAAAGCTTCCTCTCCAGTCTGTCTGTAATATTTAACCAGCAATCAGGTGAGACTAAGCACTGCACAGGCTGATCTACAGTATGATAGTTTGAACAATTCATCACTGATTTTAATTGTCTAGTGAGAAATTTTGAGATCTTGAATACATTTAATTACTGGAGGATATAATTTCTCTACTACACTTCCTCTTGAATAAGCCCTGATGATAGGTTTCAATAAAGTTTTTGTCTACGTTTGGTCCAACTGCTATTTAATTAAGTTTTTAAAGAAGTAAAACTTAAGTTTACTTCTGAGAACTTTGTTGCTTCTTTTGGTTTCATGTAAATTTATTTTAACTGATACAAAATGAATAGAATCCCAAAAATTTAAGGGGTTCCATGTGGTTTAGAGAGTTTACATTATGTAATGCTTACACAGAGTAAGACTTTCTCATTGTGCTAAATCCATTGTGTTAAATTTTTGATATGAGTTACTTTCTTCTAGATGTTTGAAATACACAGTACATCCTACTGGCTCCTACTGAATTATAAGTTAACATCTAGTGATCAAACTTTTCTCCTGTATCTTCCTTGCTCAAAAAAGTGTTGCTTAATAGTTTACAGGGTGCCAGTTTTTGCTGAGAAGAATGTTGGATCTTCAGTACTGAGCAGAGAGATCTGCAGAACTCAGTTCCATCACTACTGGGTGATACCTCTGCTGCTTCCTTGGGGCCTTTCTGTCTGAATAATCTGAATTTCCTGAAACTTTGTTAAATGTTTCTTACTAGCTCTCCTCTCTCTGTCTCCCTCTCTCTTGTTCTAGCTCTATAAATATTGCCTTCCCATATCTGGGTGCTAGATATCTGGTGCTCCTATATTTAAATGTATTATTATACTCTCACTTCATTACTATGTCATGACCTTCTTGTCACTTTTTTTTCTGCTTTAAATCAAAGATCATTTTAACTGATTGAATATAGCTCTTTTCACTTTTTGGAGGGTGTGGGGCTCATCTTGGGTATCTCATTTTAATCCTTCAAATTTGTATATTACATTATCAGAGGCGAAGCTATATTTTTACTAACAATATCAAGGAATTTTCAATGAATTTAAATAATTAGAGAATTTAATCAATCTACATTCAAAGTAATCACTAATAGGGAAGTTATTAAGCAGATCCTTTGCACCTTTACAGTTCTATTGGACATTTGAGTCACTGATGCTCTGTTTTTGTGTTGAAGTCATTTATTTCAGTTGTGGTTTGCTTCTTTGTTATGAGTCTTTACTTATAGTACATTGTTGTTTTGTGACTATTTTGAGATAAAAAATCATCAAATTATAAAAATCTGTTTTAAAATTGTAGCAATAATATATGGTTGCAAAATTGAAATAAAAAACCTTAAACAAATTGAGAAAACTTGCTGACTAGATAAACTAACTCTATTTGTATTCATTTAAGGACACAGTTTGAAAATTTGAAGTCTCATTTTATTTTCCTACATTCTTACCTCTACTCCTATTAATGTTACCACTGTTTTAATTATTCTGACTCAAACTTTTCATCCTGAAGTTACAAGGGTCTTAGACACCGATTTTATACTAGAAGAGCATTCTGAATTTTACTAAGAGGGTTTTTACCCTCATATCTTTTCTTCTTACTCATTAGTGCTTTTTTTTGAGTTTGAGGAATGTCTTTGGCATTTTCTGTAGTACAGATCTGATAGTGGTTCATTCTCTAATTTTGTCTTGTAATGTTTTTATCTCTCTTTTCCTTTTTACAAGCGGCTTTGCTGGTCACAGTGTTGGGGTGTGCAGTTTCTGAGGCTCATTACTGAGAAAACAGTATCCCACTTTCTCCTGGATATAAAGACTATGTGGAAAAGTCTACTGCCAGGCTAATTGGTCCCAATTATTTATTATTCTTCTATTTTCTTGCTACCTTGAGAAACAAACTCCTCTTTCTCCTTCATCATTGTGAGCTGGATTATAATATGCGTTATGGTAGACTTGGTTAGGTCTAATAGCTGTTGGTCACAATTTGTTGAATTAAAATTTCGGAAAACATCTATGAGAAATACTGAGTATAAAATAAGTCCAACGGATTACCACAGAACAGAGCTAGGATCACTGAGATCTGTGAAAATCATGTGCTTACTAACAGCTTAGAGAATCATACTGCCAATGCTAATTTTGCCAAAATATGAGGTTGTGCTGGAGAAGGGATTTTTATTCTCCATGCAAAAAAAAGCTGTTTCCTAATACTCCTTGAAATAAAGTGGCTTTTACATTTCTGTCTGCAGTATACCTTTTCTTAACATAAAAAGAAGAACAGACAATGATCTTTCACCTGGATTCCTTAAGTTATCAGAAGGAGGTTAGGTATGTGACTAGCTCTTCCAGTAGGTGAGTCTCTTAGGCAACTTTACCTGGAACTTTACTCTACTCTCCTTGAGGTTTTATTTATTTTTTTTAATTTAAGATTAACACCTATGTCTGCTTTAACAATAGTTGATCTTATTTATATACTGCTTCCTTTGTGAGAAATCACGATTAGGTTTAGTACTATAGCCCACAGGCAAGTTAGCAGACTGAGGAAGGGTGAACTCTGAAACAAATATAAGAGTCAAATGTCCTTGATGTAGGTGTGTCTTCTATCTATCTGATGATTTCATTGGATAACTAATAAAGAAAACTGCCTGGCCCATCTGATAGACCGGCCCTAAGGTGGGTGGAGTAGACAGAACAGGAAGAAGGAAGTGAGGTAGATGGCTCAGTCAGATTCCACGCCTCTCTTAAGTTAGGCAGACCACCGTGCCTCTCCTCAGGGAGACAGACGCAATGAAGCTCCAGCCCAAGATGGATGTACGCTAGAAACTTCCTGGTAAGGCACCACTTTGTGGTGCTACACAGATTATTAGATATGGGTTAGTCAAGATGTGAGTAAGAGGCTGAAAATAATGGGCCAGGCAGTATTTAAAAGAATACAGTTTCCATGTAATTATTTCGGGTGTAAAACTAACCATGCGGGAGCCGGGCAGGATGAAAAGCAGGCCTGCCCATAGCTCCTCACTACATGTCCTTGCTTAAACTTTTAAATACATAAAGTGTACGTGTGTGTGTATGTGTGTGTGTGTGTGTGTGTGTGTGTGTGTGTACTCCATTTGAGCTATAATTTCAAGTTTTTGAAGTCTCATCTTATCTTCATATATTGTTTGTCTCTTCTGGCATTAATGTGTGTGTGTGTGTATAAAACTTTAAATGTAATATTTATTTATAAATATAATAAATAAATAGTATTTACTTATACTGCAGTATTTATTTCTACTGATGCTGATTATAATGAGTGGCTCAGGTACAATATTTATACTATAATAGACAAAGATGGATACATGCAGAGAGAAAGAGAAAGCTAGAGCAAGAGAGAAGAGATTGGAGGGAGGAAAGGAAGGAAGGAAGGAAGGAGGAAGGGAGAGAGGAAGAGTACAAGGGAGAGGGGAGTGAATTTTGTAAATTAATTGGTATCTGTGTGTGATGGAGAATTCTCATTGGCTAATAAACAAACTGCCTTGGCCAGCCCTTAGGTGGGTGGAGTAGACAGAACAGGAAGAAGGAAGTGAGGTAGTTGGCTCAGTCAGATGCCACGCCTCTCCTAAGTTAGCAGACTGCCGTGCCTCTCCTCAGAGAGAGATGTGATGAAGCCAGCTACCAGGTCAGACGTGCTGAATCCTTCCCGGTAAGAGACCATTCATGGTGTTACAAAGATTATTCGATATGGGTTAGTCAAGATGTGAGAAAGAGGCTGAAAATAATGGGCCAGGCAGTGTTTAAAAGAATACAATTTGTGTGTTGTTATTTATGGGGCTAAGCTAGACGGTGGCCTGGAGCAGGGCTGCGGGAATGCAGCCCGCAGCTCATCATTACATGTGTGCATAGTGATATGTGTCATAATGACTACAGGGAGATGGTGTAAGAGGTTCTTCTGTTTATGTATGTCTTACATTGGTTAATGAATAAAGAAACTGCCTTGGCCTTTTCATAGGGCAGAACGTAGGTAGGTGGGGTGGGGGAGAATAGAACTGAATTCTGGGAGGAAGAAAGCAGAGTGGGAGAGAGCCACCATGGAGTCAGACATGCTGAATCTTTCCTGATAAGCCACTGCCATGCGGCGATATACAGATTAACAGAAATGGGTTAAATCAAGATGTGAGAGTTAGCCAATAAGAGGTTAGAGCAAATAGGCCAAGCAGTGATTTAATTAATACAATTTCTTTATGGTTATTTTGAGGCTAAGCTAGCAGGCAGCTGGGACAAACAAGCAGCCCTCTTCCTACAACAGGGAAAGATTATACTAAAACTGAGTCATTGCAAAGACAAATTACTGAAATATTATTGTTTTACCATGATATTTCTGGTACATTCCTCATATAATTGAAGGTATTTCACTAATATTTCAAATGTGGGTGTGATTTGCCAATGGAATTTAATTTTATAAAGGTGAGTTGTGGTGCAAATATGATAATAAGACTAAAAATCCTAACAAAAAACATTTTTATTAGAAATCATTTTCATCTTAAAATTTATTTAAATAGTTTAAGGAAAAGACTTTTGCTCTAGATGTATATTCTTGTGTGTGTAGAACATCAAAAACAACTGCACAGCACACTAGACAATTCCAATGAACATGTCAAACATACAAATCCATAACTAAAACTTTCATAGAACAAAAATATCTTAACTATATCCCTTTATGGCAACCCCAGCTCTAACATTTTTCAGTCCATGATGTAAATTTGCTCCTTTTAATGATTCTAGAATTCTCTGTAGGTAATTATTTTTCTAGTAGAATTTCACATAACAGGAGAAACACCTTTATTTTTATTTTTTTCTAAATTTATTTATTATTTATACACATACCAGAAGAGAGCACCTGATCTCATTATAAATGGTTATGATCCACCATGTGGCTCCTGGGAATTGAACTCAGGACCTCTGGAAGAGCAGCCAGTGCTCTTAACCTCTGAGCCATCTCTCCAGACCTATATCTTCAGTTTTAATATTTGGTCTCAGATGATGAGTGAAATGTGCTTATATTAGCATTTATTTATGAATCAAGAATGTACTGCAATATTCATTTACATATTTATTTCCCTTATTTTTTGATTTTACAAGTTCAATGCAGATTTCCCAAATTCAGCTACATATACATGTGCATCTTAACTTGCCATATTAAGGAAGAAGATTCTTCATTATATCTCAGAACATGAAATGTCCCTTATAGTACAGTCCAATGAGTACTAAATAATTGATATTTCATAATTTATTGAACTACATGGAAAATAAGAAATGAAAGAAGTTGACAGTAAAGTCTGTGGTGGACATACACATTAATTCTTACTCATGTAGCCTTAAGTCACCTGAAAGATTTTTGCCTATTATGTAGTCTCTATTTTTCTCATATATTTAGCTAGCTACTGACATGAAAATATTCATGATGCTTTGTGTGTACCTAAAACTTCAAATATATAAACCCTGGAATAAGGCCTTAGTGCTAAGTTTCATGTCAAAGAAGACAGCGTTTGCATGCTTATTCATTTTGAATCATGCAGAAGAAATGTTCTTTGAAGTTTCCCTGACCATCTTCAGTGCACAACATAAATGACTCCAATTCAGTTTCCATTACCCTCTATTCCAGGCCCATTAAATCTTTCCAAATAGATATCGTTTATGTCACACACATGCTGCGTAATTCAAGGCCCTTTTTTATCATATAGTTACGTGGTGCCACATACTGTTCGCAGACACAGAGAGTAATTTCAACATTTTAAAGCAACAAAATTAATCCTGACCTCGACTATTGACTCTTGATAAAGGTACGTGACCTGTTAGGCCTTGATCAGTTTCTCTCTATAAATCTCTAATTATTGTTAGCAGTCAGCTGAATGCAGAAAAATCAGAACCTGAAGCGGTGTGTGACCTCATGTGATTTCTTTCCCAAGAATAAAGAACTGTCTTTATTAGAAGCAAATGGCCATTTTTACAGACATTACAATTGGAATATTCTAATTGATGATGCTCATTTTGCTGTGGTGGAAAAAAAAAAAAACCACCACCACCACCACACACACACACACACACACACACACACACAAAAAAAAAAAAAAAAAAAAAAAAAAAAAAAAACCTTTGAAATCTCTTTAAACATGTGGTAATACTCTACCAGGTATTGTCAGTGTGCTTAAGGCCCTTCGCTGCAAGACCACACCAGCTGACAAGTTGCCTCCACTTGTGCCATTTGGAATGTAAGCATGGATAAGACTAATACGATTATGAGTTTATCATTGGTTTTTACACAAACACAGTGCTTAATAGCCGGGAATTAAATAGAAATAAGGGAACAACATAAAAAGACTTATTCGTGTGGGAATTCATGACTTAAGGTACTTTGACATGAGAGAAAATGTGATCCTAGCAACAAATCTCTGTTTTATCTTAGGTTTTTCTTACCAATAAGCCTTTCTGCCGACACAAATAATTCCAACCAGACTACATCAAATCAAATTAAAAGATATCCAGGTTTAATGGGACATTTGCACTCTCGGGCGACCTCGGTAAAACACGAGGGGTGGCAGAAGGGAAAGCCCACACGATCACCAGAGAGGAAAAGGGGAGACCACGTGTTCATTCTTTGGGGGTCAGTTTAAGTAGCCTGTGGTCTTGACCTTCCCTGGGGAGTTGAAGTTTGTACTGAGACAACTTTCAGCCGAGGGGGCTTGAAATGAAGTTTTCTGCCCAATATTCCAAAGATGGATACCAGGGGGCTGGAACGAGGCCCCCAATCAAATAATAAGTTATTTTTATGTGTATTTTTTATTATGAACAAAGCAAGATCTCTATTTTCACTTTGGGAATGGAATTGCACATTATTCCTTTCCCCCCCGCCCCCAGGAAAAGCAATAGAAGGCTAAGCATGTAGGATACATTAGGAAAAATATCCATAATGAAGCAAAAGGGGAAAAAAGTTTCATGATTTTTTTCTAATAGACTTGAGTAACAAGAGAAGCAAAATTTTCTGAGAGTTCAAACTATGACATTTTGTAATTCTGATTACCCTACAGGTTCACAGAACCAGGCACACCTTCTCAAAGATTCCTAAATGAAAAATGTTCCTGGGAGCTCTGCTTCCAGGCAGTCTTGAGTATCTCCCTTGAACTTTGAATAAACAGTGATCCACACAAGATCGACACGTTTACAAAACAAATAAAATTGAAACTGTTCTTATATTAGTGATTTCTTACACATTTCAGAATGTATAAATATCAGGTTTTAAAATCCATTAAAATACATCTATCAGAACATTTATCACATTTTCTGAGGAAAAGAAAAGGTATTTTGCCAGCCGATTCATACAGGCAGAGTGGGATGTTTTTTAATGCACTTCCATTTGTTACCTGTTTGCTAAAGGTTTTACAACCTTTAAGAAATTAAGGGTTCACAATTAGATACTAAAGTACATCATATATAGCACATTTTATTGTTCCTTAGCAACTATTTTAATGCAAAATCCATCTCTGCATTGTCATACATAGACATTTGACCTCAACCAAAGCAAAAGTATCTCTGTGTGGAGGTCAGTCCTGGAACAGATCTTTTAATTTTACATGTTAAGTTTGTCCAGAAAAAGCAGTACAATATTTTTTGAGTACTTAATAAAAATATATGTTAAAAAAAAGAAGTTAAGAGTTTCTTTACTGTAATTCTTATCACCACAGGGCTATTTAAGAGACTACCACGCAAAGTTTCACACTTGCACACTTGCAGACATGTTTACCAGCACGTTCTCAAGTTCTTAGGTACTGAATACCTAAGTGAGTAATTTTAATTTCTTAGTTAATTTAATTCGATTTGGGCTAATTAATTAATTTCAGTTAACATCATTTATGAGCTTGTAACTGATAAGAATTTTACTTCTCTTGGGCCATATTTATAGCAATCCATCATATTTAGATACATTTCAAGTCTCTACCAGCAGGACCTGTTTTCTGTAAAAGACGACTGAACCGACAAACTAAGTAGAGGGAAAGAGGCACACAGCCAGTGATTGGATAGAGAATCACTGGCTATGTGGCAGTGTGTCAGTCTAAAGTGTGTCTGTAGCGATCCTCAAAACAGAGCCACAGTGGACAAAAGAGTGACTAGCCTAGGTTAAAGCATGAAAAGTAAGCATGCATTGTGAGAGGCTTGGGACTCAAAGCTCATGAACTGTTTTGAAATTTTCTATTTACATAGTTTTGAATGACAATCAATGAAGCTGTCAATCACTTGGTGAATACGCATTCCATTACCGTATACACAGACAAACATGTTTGTTTTTCCCTAAGAGATAGGAAAGAATTAAACAAGAAATATCAAAGTCTGCTGAGACACAACTGGATATTTTCTTACTATTTGCTTCAGCATTCCATATTTCTTTAGGAGGCATAACTAAAAGTCATACCTGGACCTTGTCTCTGTAGGACCAAACAATGCTTATATATTAATATTATTATATCTAGAAAAGTAGACATTCAACACAAGATCAGAAGATCATTTACATTCCTTAATATAATCTAAATCTATAATTGAAATTGCATTGAAATGTAAAAAGGTTTTCTTCATTTATACTCCCAAGTATATATTATTACTTCATTACTGAAATATATAGACACATATATACATTATATGGACACATACACAAACATTTATAACACTCATATGAATAAATACAAATTAAAGTGTATATATATATTTCATTTAAATTTTCCTAGATTTTATTGTTTGTTACTTTTTTAGAAACAACATGGAAATGTTTGGTTTCTTTTATAATAAATGTTTTCATTAATTTACCTTCTTATATTTATAGTTATTAAGGAGCCATAGAATAGTTCATGTAAAAATTTAAGGATGTATCATAGGTGTATGATGCACATCTCTGTCATTAAAAATCAAGTCAAATGGAGAAAAATAAAAGCTAGGTAAATGAAATGTTTTGTTTCAATTAATCAAGTATTTGGTAATCTGAAGAATTCTAATTTTAAGCATTGATTTTCTTAATTTTAAATTTTGTATATGGTTAGTTTTTAATTGAAATAAACATTTCTGAATTAAATTTAATAACAAATAATAATAAAAAGATACCCCATGTTTATAGATAAATATAATCACTATTAAGTTTAAGCTGCCATGTCCAGGGTAATAGCATAATTTTTAAATTTTCATATGGAACATATACCATTTCATAGCATACATGTGCATACATACAAAGCAGAATAACTGCATCAAAGTAGTGCAAAATAATCACAATTAGAGATCTCATTTACCTATTTTAAATGCTATTTAACTGTTTGACTGGTTTTCATAGTATACTCAGAATAATAAACAACTTTTTTCAACAAATCATATGCAAACAGGATATCTTAGACATATACCATATACCATAAACAAGGAAATAACTTGCAGCATAGTAGGCTTACATGTAATGTCTGAACTTATTCATTTACTTAATTGAGGAGTTTTATTCGATATTAAATGGACTCAATGCATCCTACTGGGAATTCCTTAAGACTCTCACCATGAGGTCATTGAAAAGGGAGGGAAGCAGAGAAAAATGTTGAGTACAATAAAAGTTATTAAAAAAAAGAAAATGGAAGTACTACCACTGCCTCCCCCTTTTAAGTATCCTTGAGAAGGTTTCTAGCTTTCACTTATGACCTCCAATTTTAAGGTCAATTTGGGTAACTTTGTTCAATTAGAATTTCTCCTTAATCTCTGAACAATGAAGACTTCAGTGAATCCTAACTACATTCATCATGTAATCAACATATAACATTGTGTCAATTCTGTCTTCCTCTTGATTGGTAATTACGGTCACATCTTTTCAAAAGTACTTGCAAATTTCAAGCATTGATTCCCAGTTTTCTAAATGGGTTGAACAGAGTTCTCTGTTAAAAAAAAAGTTAAAAAAAAACTTTTAATATTCCTTTTGAGGTGGGTTAATCATCTTTTTCATTAGGAGTGAGGAGCACACACTGAGAATGTATTTCTACCATCTGAGTAATCAATGAGCCAACATGGTTGTAAATCTACCACAAACTCCCCATGGTTCAATTCAAAGAAAAATATTTATTCTCTGCTTCCCCTCTTTCCTTCTATTCTCCCTATTATTTTCTAACTGTGGGGGGAATCATTTATTGTGCTATTCAAGAAACAGGAAGTATTTGACGTCTTAACAATTCTGTCTTTTAAAACAATCCTTATAATTTGCATTTTTTGCTAACCATGAAGGAATAAATGATATAAAATGCTTGGAACAAAAAGAATCATAAAATCCTACAGTCAGAAAAACGATTAATTTCATTACTGTTGTCTTAATGATTGAAATGTGAACATGTGATTTGTGGTTATTTTAGCAGAAGCGGAATGCAAAGTAATGATTAAGTCTAAAAGCATTTGTTCATTAAATAGTACAGTGGCACCACTTTGCACAAAGTAGAGTCAAGCTTGCCAATAATTACACATATCCAATAATTAACTCATTGGCACTGTACAATGCTCCAAGTAAAGTGATTGATAATGCACTTGAAAAATATATAACAAGTGAATCACACAGAATGAGAAAGGTTTTATAATTATTCTGGATTTCTGTAAGTACGTGATAATAAAGAGGTCAGTAATTTTGCTGTCATGACACAATTACAAAACTAATCAGAGCTATACTATTTTACTTGCAAAATAAATTACTGAAATTGTGGAGCACAAGAATTATTAATTAGAATAGCTCTCAATGGAAATTGATTTTAATACTATACACATTTATAAAAAGTAATACATATATATGCAAGCTTTAATATCTGATATAATAATTCGTATCTATATGCAGTAACTTTAAAAACTTACTTTCAGAATATGAATTAGAATGACTGTTGTAGGTCTTATAGATGATTCTTTAAGATGATTCTGTAAACAAGGTTTTTCCTCATCCAGGTTACATTACATATTAACCATTTTCACTCCACCTACTCCTGACAAGCTGAGTATGCAGAGAATTATTCCTAATAGCTCTTTCCTCTGTGTCATTCAGTCACATTCAGACAGACATACAGCAAATAACAGGACATTGAACAAAATGGAAACAGTGAAACCAGGTGTTCCTTTTGGGTATAATAGTGGCTACTTGCTTTGACTTTGGCTTAAGCCATGTATGATAACCTGCCCCACTGATGAGAAAAATTGTACCAACCTGAGGCAACTACATCTGCATAAAACCTGACAGAGCTTAGGAAGGAATTATAGACACAAAAGAACAGAGTTAAGCACAACTTCTTGGTAGCCACAGTTTTTTAGATAGGTTCTGTTAGCTAGAGGCAAACAGAATTCTTTGATTCCTTTAACAGAAGGCTTTCTAATTCAGCATTAGCACCAAAACTGTGTGTCTCGAAAAACCAAAAAAAAAAAAAAAAAAAAAAAAAAAAGATGGTACGGTTCTTCGGGTCCCTGCTTCATAGAAGAAACTGCCAGACATTTTATAGGACACAGAAGAAAGCATCTAATGAACTTTGCCATTACAAGGCAGACACATCATCAAATTTCCTGCTTCATGGAAAAATCTGCTGGATATTATGGGCTTGTAAACTGATGATGGATGCCCCAACATTAAAGTAGAACTTTCAGTGACTCTTTGGCAAAAAGATGTCTCTGTCAATTCTAAGAGTATGGAAGTTGCTTACAATGCACTTCCTGTTTACTTAGGTAATATTATATCCTCTGGAGTCTTTGAGGAGTTCAAGACAGATAGTGTATTTATAGTTTTCCTTAGTGATGATAAATTGGATATAAAACTTTAGATATAAGAATTAGATATAAAACTTTAGACTCATAAAGATAGGATAGATGATACTTTCCTTAATTTTCTAATTGTAAATAAGCTTATTATTTTTAACAATAATTCTTTCTTGATAATTGTTTTGTATATGTAATTGTATTATGTTAAAATTAAAACATTTCTTTTTAATTAGACAGAAAAGGGGAGATGATATGGGATGCCCTTTTTTATTTGTGTTGCTTTTATTGGTTAGTGAATAAAGCAGCTTTGGCTTATGGCAGGAGTGAATATAGCCAGGCTGGAAGAGATATACAGAGAGAGTAGACAGAGACAAGGAGATGCCATGTAGCTGCCAAAGCAGAAAGATGCCTGGAACCCATCCAGGAAGTCACAGTTGTTGCTGGAAGCTGCTTGTTCATTTCCTGGCTCCGAGACTCCCAAAATAATGACAAAAAAACCTATATTTTAGAAATAGTGTCTGGCCAATAGATTAAGAGTATTTCTAGCTTGCTCTTGTATCCTATACTAACCCATCTCCATTGATCTGTGCATTGCCATGTAGCTGTGGCTTACCGGATAAAGTTCTGTCTGGCATCTGTCTCTGGCAGGGCTGCATGACGTCCCCTGACTCCACCTTAATTCTCTTATTCATAGTTTTCTCCACCTACCTCTAATCTGCCCTGTGCAGACCTAAGACAGTTTCTTTATTAACCAACGGTATTCACAGGATACAGTGGAGAATCCCATATCACACAGCCTGATAGCAATACACAGATTAATAGTATAGGTTAATTTAAGATGAAACAGCTATCTAGAAATACACTTGAGTCATTGGCCAAACAGTGTTGTAATCAATGTAGTTTCTGTGTGATTATTTGGGTCTGGGTGGCTGGGAAATGAATGAGCAGTCTCTGCTTCAGTCTTTGAACATCTTTGTAACATAATCCATCCCTTCATATAAGCTAAATAGCAAACCTATTAATTTGAAACTAAATAGTAAGACTTACTAACATTAAACTTCCTTAAAACTTCTTGAACATTTTAAACTTAAAAACACCTAAGATCATAATATAGTTACAAAATATCTCTCCTTCACCTCTTCCCTCAAAATCCTTCAATATATTTCTTCTTGGTCTCTTTCAAATTTATGGCTTATTTTTGTATTCTTATTACATGTATATATGTATAGATATAGATGTAGGTGTAGTTATAGGTATATACATATATATTTATAAATACAATCTGCTCAGTCTGTGAACTGAGATGTGCAATTTGGTGTTGGATAACTAATTGGTATGATCTTTCCTAGAGAAGACTATTTCCACATTTTAGCAGTCCTTGGTTGTATATAATTCTTTGTATATGGTTAAGACCTCATGAGTTCATCAATTCCCAGTTAACATTATGTTATTTAATTCATCTTTATTTAGAATTTTTAGAGGCAGTCATATGGGTGAGGTTTAACGTTTTGTGATTCTCTTTGTTTTCCACTGTGAACTCATCACATATTACTCTTTTGATATTATTTAAATACATCATTTAATGGGGTTCCAAGCATTCAATCTATTAGTAGCTCAAATACATGATACATGTGTTCATATAAAAGTGTAAGAGGATTGTAAAATTTCAGATTGAGTTATTCCTTTTGAAATTAAAGGCATTCATAATTACTTTATCCAAAATATTAACATCTCACATTCTCTTTTCTTTTTCTCTGAGAGTAACTACTTTCTTTTAGGACATCATATTTTCATGATTTTAGGCTTGAGACATTGTTGCCTTTATTGACCCAGACTCATGTGCTCCCCAGTTACACATACAGTAAATATATCACCAATATACGTTCCAAATTCCTAATTTTCATATAAATGTTTTTCCCTTTCTTTTCCCACATCCTAATTTGAGTTCCAACTACTTCTCAGTTAACCTAACTGGCCTTAGCCAGCATACTGCCAATAGTTGAAGTGTCATACAAGAAATGTGTACCTTTTCCTGCCTCAGCTTTCCTTGTCATAGCTGGTAATTATTTTAGAAGCTTTCAGTCAGTTCAACTGTGTATGTGATATTCTCCTAATTTCATACATGATTCTAAATTTTGCTTTCAACATTGGTTTTCCACCTTTCTTAGACTTCAAACTGTTAGTACAAAATGATATCTATTGGACTGTCAATTTACTGGAAAGCCAGGTTTACTTTTTTCACCCACCTTGATATCAATCATCTTGACAATCCATTATGCCCCGTGGACTCATGTGAAGTTTTGTTCGAATTGTGCCCTGTCCTTTGTCTTTTCTCTATTGGGTAACTCCCACTGTCCTATTCTTAGCTTCCATTTCTTCCTGATGATATACTACACTACACCAATAAAGTGATTAGCAAAGTCTTTGAGGTCAACCTCACATTGTTTAGTCACACCTCTTAGTTTCAAACCCTTGCAACATCTCAGACATTATAGATACAAGTTACTAGGTTTCTTTCCTTTTATCATCCATGTATAAAAATGCACATAACAATTTCACCATAGTGAATACTCCGAGTTAAATCTTCCTGAGCCCTCTTAATTAAAATATACTAGTTGCTATTTTCCCAGTACTTTATTTTGGATAAAAAAGTGTCAGATGGGAGTTTAAGAACAAAATGCACAAAAAAAAAAAAAAAAAAAAAAAAAAACACTTTCATCTCTGCCTGAAACTACAGCAAATTGTTCTGCCATCTCTTTAAACCCAATCTCAAAATCCTCTTTTTCTTCTGAGTTGATGGTTCCAATTTGCTGGAAGTTTTTGGCATAACGACTTATCACTGTCCAGCAGTTTGTTAGTCTTCCTAATAGGACGGGTTATAATTGTATATCTATGTATTTACCTAAGTGCAAGACAACAGAAATATAAAAATTTTCATATAAGGGTTTCTAGTTTTTCAGATCAAGCACTTTATTTTCTTTACTACAAAGTTGGCTTAAAACAAAGTATAATTACATATTAATTTTTAACATGATTTAATCAAATGCTTACTAGCCAATTTCTATTTATAAATAAGAAGACTTGCAGCCTTCTTATTTTCTGTTATATATTTGCATCATCAAAAATCTTAAAAATTTTTTTAGACTGGAATGCAGTACATTTTGCAATGCTAGGATCAAAAGTCAAACCAAAACAAAAAGCTTGGAATAATGGAATTTCTATAAGTATTTATCATAGAATATCTATAAGGTACATGAATTTATCATTGAAGTTGGTGATTAACTTATTACCATTTGCAAAATATTATTCTGGATCATCTTACCACACTGGTAGGATATGTTAAATTTTCTGTCTTCTTATAAAAGAAATGCATGAAGAAATCTATGAATCCTGAATGGGGTCCTTTCAGCTGAAACTGCGTTTCCTCACAGGTTTATAGGATAAATACTAGAATGGCTACTAACTCTGGACTGAAGATGAATTTTGAAATTGTAGCAAAATTTGCCTCATTTTGTATTAAAGCTTAAATAAGAAACTTAAGCTTGCTGAAATTGCTTCAAAATCTTATCTTCCATTTGTGTGGATTCACTTGTCTGAGACTCATTTTTCTACTATGACTGCTGTTAATGTAAGACATAGAAATAGTTCATCTCAAACCTTATTTCCTGTCAAAAATACTAGTGTCAATCCATAAAGTTTAGATCAATTAAAAGCAAGAAATACACACTTAAAGCACATTAAAATTAAACCATTGAAATATGAATAATTTCAATCTCATAAACTCATTATTATTTATAATTACAAATAACAAGACTATAACCTTAATAATTTTTCCTGTATTAACTTAGTTTAGCATGCTTTTATTTTTCTACCTAATAATTCATCTCTGTTACAGTTTTGGATGTCCTTTATGTTTCACTGAACAATGGCCCACAGAGTTTTGTAAAATCTTCATGAATGAGGATACTGTGTCTTAGTCATTATTACAGATCTATAGCTTAGCCTCTACTCAGATAAGGGCAAGAAAGTAAAAACAGTCCATTACACAACATCTGGTGTATAAACCATACACATCATTTCATGTGCAATGGAGAATAAATGGCTTCCCTCTTTTTTGCTTCCTGCTCAGATGCTGGATGGAGCTAAGGAGAACTAGGGTTAGGGTTGCTCTGCCTTGTCTATGATTGTTCTTGTTTTTCTCAATGATAAGGAGACACTTGAATTAACCTATTAGCAAAGAAATGGATAGCTCACACCCACAATAGCTTAGAGATTTGATGAAGGCATCCACTCATGCCCACCATGGTGGGAAGAAGGCTGATCTTCTTCCTCCTACTACTGGATGACCTGTAAAAAGATGCCCCTTTCTTAGCAGCATCCCCCGTGTATAAGCCTCTAATCTCAGCCTATGTTACTTCTTTTCTTGGTAAAGAATTTGAAGGCTTCCTAACTGGTTATAAAAATTTAGCAGTGGTATGTGGGTGGGAAACATGCAAATAAATGTTAAGAAAAAGCTTATTCTATGAACATATGAGGAAGCATGATATATGTAGAGAGCTACAGCTGTATTGATTTATGATTGTTATTATGTGACTGCTAAAATGTGTAAAAAAGAAAAATAAGAATGGTAAACATTTCTGGGACTTGTCATTGCAAGAACAGTGTTTGCTCTCATCCTGCCTTTCATTCCTTCTCATAAATACTCTTCAATCCAAATATCACTAAATACAGGGAGTTGTTCAGAAGATCAAGAAAAAAGAAATAAAAATGTTAATAAATTCATTATTCCAATGTTTTTTTTTTTTCAGCTACTTCCTTAATCTGTTGTCTTCAGGATCATTAAGTAAAGTGTTTCTCTCAAGGTTCCTTGTTGTTTTACCTATTTTCCCTTTCTTTCGGTTATTGTGATTAAGAAGATGACCAAAGGCAATTCAGGGAGGAATGTTTGTTTTCTCTTACTCTTTCAGATCACAGATATTGAAAGAAGTTAAGGCAGGAACTCAAGGCAGGGACCCCGGAGCAGTGGGATAGCAAGCTGCCCCCTTCTTGCAACAGAGCAAGAACTACAGAAAAATATGGCTGACTAGCTTCCTCTTTCTGCCTCATTCTTAGCCAACTCTCCTACACAACTTTGTTTCCAACATTTGTGTGTGTTTATGTGAATGTATATGTGTGCATGTGAATGTGCATCTGTGTGCATGTGAGTCAGTTTGTGTGTGTGTGCAAGTGACTGTGTGTGTGTGTGTGTGTGTGTGTGTGTGTGTGTGTGAGAGAGAGAGAGAGAGAGAGAGAGAGAGAGAGAGAGAGAGAGAGAGAGAGAGAGAGGGCGGGGGAGTCTCCTTGTTTCTCATCTTTATTTCTCCAATGCTCATACTCTGTGGAAGTCAGAACAGTACTCTGACAATATTTAAAAGATTGTCTCACTTCTTATTTTACAACCTCCAACAGTTTTGTGTCTTAATTAAAAAAAGGCACAATTCTTCAAAGTTATCAAAGCCCCATCTGCAGTCCATTCTGGAGCGTTCTCTGCCTTTGCTCCTTCTTGTGCACTCAGATACAGACAGAGAGGTTGAACTCTCCTGCCAATATGATTAGACGGTGTCCAGTTCAGAAAGCTTGCCTCGCTCACAGTCACAGCAATAGTTCATGTAGCAAGTGTGGTGCTTCAGACCTAAAATCCCCACCTTCGTAAAATGGAAGTAGATAGAACAAGAATTCAAGGCATTTTTAGTTATTCAGCAATCTTGAGTCTATTCTAGACTATGTGTGACCTTGTCTCAAAATATAATCAAAAATAACAAAATACAAAAAATAAAATAAAAATAAAAGCCCAAGAATGAACCAAAAAACAGAAATAATGTCAAACAGAAAGCGGAGGAAAAAAATATTCATTGAATCTCACTGTGTGTCCTTTCTTGAATTTCCTATTGCAATTCCCTATTGCAGAGGTTACAAAAGTTCAAGTTCAATGCATTATGTCTACATTATGTCTAGTCTAGCTAACTGTCTTCCTAAACCAACATCAAGCATTCTGATACTCAGAAATAAGGAAGAAGGAGACTCAAAGAAATCATCATCCTTCTGCTAATGGCCCGGTTCCACTTCAGTTCACACAGTACTCAACAACAAAAGGACATATAACATCAGGAGATTTAGTTCTTCCAGACAAAAACATTTTGAGATTAACATAGTATTTCTTCCTATGATTCACTCTAAAAGTTCTAGAAATATTTTATTATTACATCTAAGGATCATGTTAAAGCGCCTTCTGGGAATAGAGAAACAAATTAATAAAAGCAGAGTACATATACTACTCTATAACCCTCATGTTTAAAAATTAAAATACATTAAAATATTTATTTAGAGATATTATAAATTGTATGTTGTATAAATATTAAAATTATTTTGTAGAGGCAAGGGGAGAGAAAGCACTTGGAATTTATGAATTTAAATTTTTTTAAAATAAAATCAAGGTGAATAAATTGGAAAGCAATAACCACATTCACAAATAATTAACCGTAACAAAGTTACAGATTCATATATTTATAAATACATTTAAAAATAACCAATAACTGTGTGTATCCTATATCTTATTTCCATTTATTTTGTGTTCTCAAGCCAACATTTCTCAGTGCATACATGAGAAACTCATTGAGTTTCAAAAGAGCTGTAGTAATTTAAAGGGATATTTAAGAAATAATATTTTAAATACATACTTCTTACTTGTGTACTTAGTTTTAATTTCATAAAGAATCTACCTTATCAATAAAAGGTCATCCTAGATACTTTTTACAAATGTAACTATCCAATAGGATATCCATTGAATAACAGAGAATATAAATTGTTTTTATTGCCTGGGTCAATGACCACATACTTCTGCTTAATGCATAAAATGCAGTAATGCTTATGGTATCAACTAGGTAAATACTGATCTAGTCTTGGAATTTTGGAAATAGAAATGAAAATTGCAGAAAATTGCCTTTATTAGCATTGTAAAATCTATAGAATTTCAATCTACATAATTTTTTAAATTAGAGCCATTTCTATAATATAAATGAATCATAGCTAGACAAATTCCCAATGTATGACTTATATTAATTCTCATTTACCTATTATATAATTCTCCCTAGGTTTTGGTCATTAAGAAAATCATAGTGAACAAAAGCATTAGAAACTAACAGCTAAAACCTTAGGATGTTTTATCTAAAAAAAACTACATAAGTATAAATATTGCAATTTTAAACAATAAAATTTATCCATAATTCATTAGTGTTTCTAGTAATGTTAAAGTTCCATTTCTATACAGAGAATTACATTAATAATGTTATTGTGAAACCTTTCTCAAAGCATTAGATTTTCTTAACTTCCCACTCTGTAATGAATCTGATCAATGGACTTCTCTATACAAATAAAATGCTATTAAACTCTTATGCAAACTGGTTACTCTGTAGTCATTCTCTCTCTCTCTCTCTCTCTCTCTCTCTCTCTCTCTCTCTGTCTGTCTCTTTTGTATACAATATTCTGTCTGTGTGTATGCCCGCAGGCCAGAAGAGGGCACCAGACCCCATTACAGATGGTTGTGAGCCACCATGTGGTTGCTGGGAATTGAACTCAGGACCTTTGGAAGAGCAAGCAATGCCCTTAACCTCTGAGCCATCTCTCCAGCCCCTCATTCTTACTCTTTATACTGGAAGTGTTGTATATGATTAGCTTACAGTTCAAATGGCAAAGAAATCTTTTCCATCAAAAATCAATGTTAAACTATGTATATTTCAAGACAATTTTCCACATATTCAAGAAGGACATTTTCATTAGAAACTTGATGAACATACATCTCCTATAAAATGTTTATTATACAATTAATAAAATTATAGTTACCAATCTAAATCTTACATGGTCTTAATAATTTTTTTAGCTACTGTCCACTTCACTATTCCTATAAAGATGAAAATGACAGCAGCTTGACACTGAATGGCGAACACACACACACACACACACACACACAAACAGCACGTTAGACTACACAACCTCCAACATGATGACAGCTCCACAAAAAGTCCCAGTAATTTGGTATCAAGCATCCAAATGAACTTAATAGGCCATTCTCATTAAAACCATCTCAATTTAATATAGATTTATTTACAGAGAATATTGATTTTCAAATAAAACATTTTGAAAGACATTACAGAATTTTTCAATATAAAAAAACTAGCAGTTATAAAATGTTAAGTATAAAAAAGTCTGAGGAATCCTGAAATGTCCCAAAATGGAAGCATTCAGTGGTGTACATGTAAGTAATATCAAATTGCCAGTCTTGATGTTCTTATAGCCTATCAGTCACAAGAATGTTGATATATTTTCTGAGAGTGTTTCACTCAAGTCAGTGAATTATGAAGAAGTGAAGGTAATAATCACAAACTGTACAACTGAAGAATTTCCATGGATTTAATGTAAATGGTGTCACCACAAACAGAAATGGAAGCTTAACATCTACATCACATTTCTGGACAATGGCATTTCATCAAATTAACTTTTCAGAATGTAATTTTGTTACGGCAATTGTTGCTCCCTCTAAAGAAGCAGTGCAGATGAAGGCAGTTGTGAGCAAAGGGTGATCCATTATTATATTGGATTTATTTGCATTATGTATTAGGCTTCTTACTTTCTGTAAATCCTCCTTCCTGTCCTTTGCTTTGGGGAATATCATATTCAGGAAGCCTTGACACACAGTTTACATTTGTGTGCATCCAGGAAAGACACTGATAGATCAGAGTCAGAAGAGCAGGAGACACAACTCGCATCTTTCCCCCGGGCACTCTTCCACTCTGCTGCCAGAAGTAGGTCCCTTTGCTTCTGTTTTAGGCCCACGGGGAGGAGCATTTCCCACTGTAGCGAAACCCTGGTGTTTCTTCCTCTTTGACAATGGCCTTGAGCAGTTTGTCTCTCTATATATAATTTGTGTGTTCTATTTAACTCAAAATTAGTACTATTTTCCAAATGTAAACCTGATTCCTTTTGATTAATATCTATGTTTTTGCTACAAGAATTTATCTGTTTCAGCTACAAGGTTTTCTAATCAATGTGAAGTTTATTGTGGTGTGGTAGGGTTGAAGAGGGTGGTGCACTGAAGAGAATACAAATACAAAAATACAAAGAATGTGTATTTGGAGTATGTCCTACAATAAATTATTGTTTCTGCGAGAAAAAATAAAACGATGAAGACTAAATAAAGGCAAGAAAAGGAAGCCTGTTTGACAGCCCCATATCATACATACGAGACAAGAGAAATTAAAGACTTGTCACTTCACAAAGTAACCTACATAAGGTTACTATTTACACTCTTCAAATACTCAAGGGTCTTTTTATGCAAAACATGGGAAGGCCTTCTGAACCTATGGTTGAAGACTGTGATTGAGATGAGAAATGCTAACTATATTGAAGGCTATTTAACCATTACGTAAGAATTAGGTAAAGACAAGAGAACAATAGTAACTCTGTACTACTGTGAACAAAGAGAATGCCTGGTATTTTTGAAGAAAGCAAAAGGAAATTTAATACTCTCCAACTCGATACCTGCTTTGCTTTCTGCTCATCTTTAATATTTGAAAGCTTGTCACATTGATTGATACGAGGTGCACAGATAGACACTGTGAAGTGTCATTGACTGGTATGGAGCCATGAGAAGCTTACCTTCATTTAAAATTCACCTCATTTTTCCTCTCCTTATCATTTTTGTTTTAGGGAACTTAATTCATGTTCTTCCTTTAGCATTGTTCTTAATATGAATGTAAAATCATCAGCAGAATAATTGGTTAATTAACACAGTGACTTGGTGCTTTTGAGGGGGGTAGATTTTTATTTTCACTCCTTTAGGAAAGTTGTAAAAATTTTGGAGCATATTCTTACATGTGTATATGTATAAAGTGTGCATTCCCCGGTGTGTGCATGTTTATGCACATATAGGGAATACTTTCTATGTGTGACTATGAAAGAAGGGCACTGTGTTTATTGTCTTCCCACATCATTGCACTTTATTTACTGAGACACAGTCTCTTCTTGAGTCCTGAGCTTGTAATTTGGCTGCTTTGTCTAGATATCCCCTATGTCTGCCTCCCAAATCCTGGGAATAAAGGAATCCACCACACCTGCCTGGCATTTAGCAAGAATGCTGGGGATCTAGGCATCAATCTATATGCTTACAAAGGAAGCAAAGCCATCTCGTTATCAAAAATATGACTAAAAAGTAAAATATCAGAATAATATATTTTGCATTTTTATATGAAGACAAATCTAAGCACACATAGCTATAGCTGTGGGATGTGTACACTATATACTCCTAGAGATGTTTGCTAAATATTTGTCAATAGGAACGAATTGAAGTGTTCTTTTCTGAGAATTAAGTGATCAGTGGTTGCTACTTCAATTGTTTTATACATTGCCTGCTGAGGAACAGACACTATGATCTAATTGATTTTTTAAAATTTCTATTGCCAAATACCAAAGAACATTTCAGTGGAGTAAAAATGACCTCTGTCTCGGTCTTTATGTACCTGAACAATTCTGCCTGCTTACCAACCATTCAGAACAGTTTAGATGAGCTCTGGGATAATTGAAAGAAGAGAGTCCTAACAAGGGGACACTCTCTGAGCCACATGTGCCAAAGTTTTCCCTACACATTGTGGACCCTGGCATGGTCTTTCTTTCTGATTTGATTTTTCATTTTTATCTTCAAAGTTCTTAAGTATGAAAGAAAATGACTTCTCCATTAGCTGTTCAGAAAGGAGTTGGATTATAATTGAATTTCTACCTCAAAGTTTAATGACTTATCTTTGGGTATGTGCAAAGCAGTTAGGGATCTGTTAAAATTACACTTCCAATCTGACATCTGATCACCTTTCGAGAGGTGTCCATCCTCACCTCCTATTAGCCTAGAGCAATGTCAAAAGTCATATCTGACTCCAGGTTTATGATTTCAACCACATTTTTTTTATTTCTTTAACTTTTGATATTTGTGTTGTGACAGCCATCTGATTCTTCCTTGCCAGCTTCTTATTTTACTACCTGTGTCTATAATTCAGCAAGGTGGTTATGCAAGGTAGAGAACAAATATACTTCCAGGAAAAATGTTTCCAAGGAATAACTGTCAGCTGTGTAGCAGCATTTTATATGTGACTAGTATTCTTAAACAGTATCTATTTATTTTAAAAGAGTCTAAGTACTGATATTGTCATGTTAGCTTCTGAATTGTCCAGCTCAGGTGTAAGATATTTTCCTTATTGTGTAATTGCTCATTTTAGTATTTGTTGCAAAACCTCTCTCTGCGTGCATTTTAACGGTGTTAAAAAATATCTTCTCTTCAAGGAAGAAGTAGGTGGCAAAAAAAAAAAAAATAAGTGACAGACTATGCGACCCAAATGATGTCTATTTGCAATCCTAGCACCATAAGGATGTAGACAGAGGTGGACAGAGCATCTAAGGTCATGCTCGGCCCTTATGGGCACTGCAGATCCAAACAGGCTTTGTTTCCAACTATCAAAGAGAAACAGACGGGGTACAAGACCCGAATATTTCATTTCCTGATTCTAGAGTCTAGGAAGTTCCTCTTAGAACCAAGGTAAAGTGTCAAGATTTGACACGGGATTCGGACCCTACTACATATACTGGCTTTGGGGAGGGCCTGGCCTGTTTGGATGCTCACCTTCCTAGACCTGGATCGAGGGGGGAGGAACTTGGACTTCCCACAGGGCAGGGAACCCTTACTGCTCTCTGGACAGGAGAGGGAGGGGGAGTGGAGGAGGGAGGGGGTAGTTGGGAGGCGGGGAGGAGGCAGAAATTTTTAATAAAAATAAAAAAATAAATAAAATAAAATAAATTGTTAAAAAAAAAAACCAAAAAAAAAAAAAATCCCTTCACACCTTTCCTTAGCTGTAGGTTTGGGAACAACTCTCCTTGGCTTTTGGATATCTCATTTCCCTTAGTAGATGTGGAAATTACTTACCACAATCAACATGCCAAAATGTAGGAAAGATGATCATTTTTACTTAACTTTGATAAGAAATGTGGTCAAGTAAGTTTCATCTTAACTAATACCCTCAATTTCCACAGGGGCCTTCATAAAGATGTTCCTGAATCCACACATTTGACAGATTCCTGCTTAACACTTTTAGCTGGTTATAACATGCAAAGTATCAGACATGCTTTCTTATAGCTCATAATTCTAAGGAAGCAAGGCTTCTCTAATAATGAGGAGAACTGACCACCACCCTGAGTTCTTCATTCAGCCCAATCAAGGACATAAGAATTTCCTTTTCTAAGTAGCTTAACTGAGTACTCTGAATGCCTCTCAGAGGTCATATTAGCAGCATGTTTGGTCTATTCTCTTGAATAATTAACCCCTCTTCCCTCCAACAGAGGGAAGAGGGGTTAATTATTTGTTTCTTCCTTTCCCCACTCTTCCATTTCCTCCCACCTTTTCCCCTTCTCTTCCTTTCCCCCCTTTTCCTGTTGTAGCCTTCCCTTTCTTCCTCTTTCTTTTTAGTGTTTTTGGTAACCTATAACAGCACAGAAAGCCCAGATTATGGATGCAGAACTCTTGGAAATACAGACTTGTTTAGCCCAAAGGTCCCACCTTCAGTTGTTTCTCACCATCATTTCTAACATTAAAGTTTTTAGAAAATGTCAAATTTGAACAATTGAACTTGAAATACATCCTAGATGGTTTTTGTTGTGAACGAACCACTGGCAATTCCATACGCTACAGAATAAGGAGTAGTGTTAAGACAGAACCTTTAAAACAGGGATATGTTTGAGCGTTTAGCAGTAGCAATCAGCTTGCAGGAGCTGGATAATAAAGGGCACTAAAAGAAGCATCTATGGTATCTGACACAGGGTTGGCTTCTGCATTGAGGTCGGTCACAACTTTGCATATTTGTTGGTTCAAGGAAAGTCTCAGGAGTTAAAAGAAAAGATAGATGAATGCAAAACAAAGAAGGTGGGAAACCTGCAATTTGAAACCTTCAAAAATACTATCATTTTCAAATTCTTTTATTTGAGGACTGTTACGCTGGATATTCGCCCAGTTAAGATATCATACAAGAACTGAATCACTGAGAGGTGAGGATAATAACCATGCTAGACTGGTACTCATAAAAGAGATTCTCTGCAAACTTCTTTCCACCATAGAATCACCTGTTAGACAATGGGAGAGGTGTAATGGAGGCGGCGGGGAGTAGAGGACTGGGGTTTTGTGATGTAACTGCAAACTCTGTTTGGGAAAAGGAATAGTTAAACAAGTGCATACTTCAGGAATTAACAGGAGTAGATGCATTAGGTCTTTGGACAAAAAGTCCAAAGATGCAGGATTATATTGGTAGACAATGCAAATATACTCTGTTCCTGACTGCATAATTAACACCCAGAGTAAGAGTTGCTCTCTTGGCAGATATTGTACTACAAGCTGCTCTGTTTATGTCAGGAAATATGCATTAGCTTGAAACACTCAGAATCAATTCCAGCTTTAAATGTTCTATAAAAGATAACTTATAAAAGGGAGGCAAGGGCAGTTAATATAGATTTTGTCTTTGTGCCATAGGAAGTGAACTCTTAATTCTAGATGTCAACCATAAACAAAGATCTTTCAAAGATCTCCTGAAAAAGTATAGGGTCCATTTCAGTGTAGAGCTTGTTAGCATACAACATGATGAATGCACAACAATAGGGTGAACGAATGTTATTTTTATCCACAGTGTTGATTCTGACAAATTTCTCTTTGATAATATTTTATACATTCAAAAATTACTGTCTGAGAAATGGTTAAATTGATAAAGTAGCTTTCCTTGCTAGCTTAATGTCTTGAGTTTGATCCCTAGAAACCATCTTAAAAATCCTGTTGTAGTGGTTTCCTTCTTCTAATACCAGTACTGGAGAAGAGACAAGAATATGTCAACAGCTCACTGTTCAACCAGACTAATCTATTCAGTGGAGTTCCAAGTCACTGAGAAGCCCGGTCTCAAAATAAGATGACAGTGCTCCTCAGCAAGGCACTTGAAATTTTCCTGTGGACTTTAGACATGCTTGAAGATGCATGCACACATGTGTGTGAGTGTGCTCACACACACACACACACACACAGAGGTAAGAGTAAGCAAACAACACATAATACACCCATAGACAAGGTACTTCTAGGCAATATTGTTGAATACAAGGAAAGAATAAAGAAATAATGCTACATGAATATATTTTACCTTTGTCCTAAAATGTACACAACTGTGAAATACAAAGTATGATTGTATAACAACTGTATAAAGATATAGTATGCAGTGAAAGAATTTCTATAACGGAAACCTCAGAAAACAAACTGCTATTGTCAAGGGACTAATGTATGCACCATTCATCACTATTCACAGCTAGGTCCATTCGGTACTTGTCCTGCAATGCATACCTCACAGAAAGCAGAAATTATTGTCCTCCAATGATTGGTAAAACACTAGTTTATGTGTTGCTATAAAGCTAATCTCTGAAGTCAGTATTGCAATATTTAAATGTTTTATTAATATAGAATATAGTGGGCTCATTCATTCTTTTGGAGGCCTTGGGAGAAATTCTGAGGACCCCTGTTGGGGAGGCAGTTCTACTTTTAGGCATAGGCTGTGAGGGGAACAATCCCTTGGGTGTCTAGCTACATAGCCAGGGCATAAATATTTTAAGCCTGACTTCCTGCACAACCACATGAGCTAATTTCTCAAAATAAATTCAAAATATCCGTTCATCTACCTCATCATTTCTCTTTCTCTGGAGATTCTCAGATTGGGAGTTTTTGAAGAGAAATATACACTGAGTCATTTTTCCAGCCTGTGCATGAGGGTAGACTCTCATTTGTCTGTTTTCTGACCAATGTCAGGCAGAGACCTTCATTGTGTTTAAACTTAATCAATTATATCTATAACCAGTGTTTCATTATATATTTAAAAACCTGCAGAATTCATTTTCAATTGATAACATTAAAGAGAGAAAAAGGCCACCGATATGTAAATTTATGGTCAAAATGTTAACATTTAAAAACTAAGGTGATTTTAGGTTGCCTTATTTTTGTATAAAAAATTTAAGTATATAAAATGTAAAAATATTTTAAATATGTCTGCTTTATAATGCAAATTTATTTATAAATGTTTCCATATTAAATTACATTCCACATTATTACATTTCATGAAGTCACTATTTCATCCATTGTTATAATAGTGAATGAAGCATTAACAATTTGACATATATTATTAGATGTTTGCTTGAGTGGTAGTGTGTGGACTTCTACACCACAAAACATTTAAACCATAATCTATGTTTTATCTAATGAGATACCTTAATTGATTAAGGAGTCCAAATATACCTTATTCTTAGGCACACATAAATACAGGTTTTTAATGAACCTGTTTTTAATCAGTTTGTTAAACACACATATTTATGATCAACACATAAGTCGTTTTCATAGCTTCTCCTTGCTCTTTCAATTGATGAGAAGAAATCTATAAAATAAAATTTCTCCAAATAAAAGCGTCCTTTAAACAATAAAATTAGGATCATAAAAATAGCAGTATATTACTAAGGAGGTAATAAGAATTCACTCTGTAGACAGAGAGCTCCCGAAGTGAAGGGTATAATGTGAAGATGGCTACAAGGATCGAGCAGGAAAAGCACTTTCCAATAGAATTGAAGCTGTTTATTTTATTAGAAAGTTGACACAGGTTATCTTTGGTGTTTATGACTTGCAAACTAAAGTATTTAATATTTATCATGTTTAAGTACAAGCAGCAGCAGTTTAGTAATCAAAAGGAATAATTTGAATCATCTTAGGAAAATAAATTCATTATAATTAGGGTATTTCAGAACATGTTTAAAACATTTCTGAGAAAATGTATTCACCTTTCTTGTCATCGAAGTACAGAGTCTGTTGAGCTGGATTTGACCACTGGAGGGAGGTGTTATCATTTTGATCAACTCTGCAGGTCAAAATTGCAGTTCCGCCTTCAACAACCGTTACATTCTGAGTTAGTGGAAACTGCCCTTGGCTGCCTAAAAGGAGATTAAAGAGAATGTTGATTAAATGAAAGTTATAAAATGATAAACTTTCCAAGATCTACACTGAACATCAGGCTTTACTCAAAATAAGATTTAAACCAATAAAATTACACATTAAAAAGATGGAAAAGACATTTAAAATACTCAAGACCACCCTAGCGGTGTACCATTAAGGTTTCTTTTAATTTCCTTTTATTTCTCAGAATATGTTTCTCTCTTAGGCACACATGAAGACAAATTCCAATAGTAACACAATAACCTTTATTTTCTTTTGGCCTAAAATTGAGTATGTGGTGTTAGATGGAGCCATCACTGAAGGTAAGTCAGGCAATGATGTTGTATGAATTAAAGTCTTAGCAGAAGCATAGGAAAGACACAAAATGCTTCCATGGTAGCTTTTTATAATGCGGAAAAAGCACATAATATATAAAAACGAGAACATTAGAGTGAATTTATGATAAAGTAAATGAAAAATGAATCCCACTTCACTGGAAATCCTTATAGAACTGTTTTATGTTTTCTGAAATGCAGAATGTTGGCAAAACTATGTAACTATTCTATAAAGAATGTCCATCCTATAGAATATACATTGAAATAGATTTCAAAAACCTAGTCTGGTGGAATGCACCTGGAGTCTTAACAATTCAGGAAGCTGAAGAAGCCCCTGCATTCCAGGAGTTTGAGGCTAGCCTGAAGAGTAGCAGCAAGGTATTTTCTTCTCAACAACATCAACAACTCTACACACCTCACATATGTGAATGTATGTATTTGGTGGCTACTCAGCAAATATTTATGACTGTCTTGCTCATGTTTCCATAATTGTCTATATAATCAGAGGAATACATCTTCTTAAATACTTAAATGAATCATCAATTTGGATAGTGTCAGATCTAACCACATTTTTTATTTTATATGTATAATTTCCATTATTAATGTAATCTATGTGATAAATTTACTTAAAAATACGGTCCTAATAATTTAAACAAAGTTACTCCATGCACACACATACTATATACATTTTATCTGTACATGCACAAACATAATAAATACATTTTATCTTTGTGTTATCTGAAGATAAACTCTGTCAAGTCTGATAACAAACATTCACAGAGGTAAAAATGACTTACTAGAGCCAGGTTAAAATACTATTACATGAGCAGGTTAGCTCGTTAAGTCAAAAATAATTTACATATTCAAGGGCATTAGGATGGCTTAATCATACCCATGAAATATAGTCCCTTTACTTCTTTAGTTTGTAATGATTCTGTCATTACTCCAAGCACCACTTGAAGTTGCATGGGAGCCATTGGAATAAAGAACTTTATTACCAAGAAGCCTGTTGATTGGCATCAGAAGACACAGAGAGCCTAAAGGGAAACATTTCTTTCCAGCCTTAAATGACACAAGAACAGAGGTTCATGACCACATTACATAATTAAGACTTTCAAGTATTAAAATCTTTTATCAGGAGCTTTCCCTTCTTAATGCCAGCCCCTTCAAGTCACCTTGACGACTCCCCAGGACACCTCCCTTTAATCTTTAAGATGGATTTTAAAATTGACATCTGAGTTTTATATAATATATTCTTTGATGGTTTACTTGAAAGTCAACAGGAACCCTAATGTGGTGTGCCTTGCCTTAATCTCAGAGATGACCATTAGCAAGGAGTTCAGAGAACTATCAATCGTGTAAAATGATGTGGGGCAAAAACCAAAACAAACCCAGACAAACCTGAAATCATACAGAGTGGGACTACTTGCCTGAAATTATCAGCTCCTAAACATGGAGCTCAGTAAGGTTTTACAATTTTTTTCGTAGGTTTCCATGCTGGTAATGTCATGCATAAATTGAACAATCCAAGGAGAGGTGTTCCTTCAATATCATAAAGCTCACAACTGCTGATAAATATACATGGTTCACCCAGATGATACTCTGACTATCAACATATGCATAAATAACACTGTAGGCCTCATCAAAGAATTCAGGAGAAAAGGCAGTGATGCTTGCTACAATTTTATCTACTACATTTGCAAAATAATTTTCAGAACATCCCCACAAGAAAATATTAGCCTTCTCATTTCACAGATGGGTAAACTGACACTGGGAGGTTAAGTGATTTTTTTTCCCGTGGTGAAACAAAGTCAATGAACCATTTGAAGTTGATTCTGAAAGTTCAACATTTTTTTCTTCTCTTTCCCAGAGGCTGCTGGGTCAGAAGAGATGTGTAACTGTTTGAGGATATGTGAATTCACCACCAAAGGAGAAAAATCAATAGTCATTTCTATAATGAAATTTAAGTTGTAAAATTAGATAAGAGAAATGCCAGTATTTACTGTACTTAATACTTCTGTACTATACATGAAACTAATTTTAATCACTATTTTAATATTCATCTACTGACCCACAAAAAAAGAAAAACGAAGAAAATTTTAGGATTATTTACTACTAGATATTGATGTATGTCAGTACATCTGCATCAGGACATTCAATGGCAGACATGAGGACAATGTCCCTCCCACATCTCCCTTTAAGGTTTCTACTTTAAGGTAGTAAGATTCTAGTTCCTTAACTCTTGCAGCATAAAAATCCTTGAAGTCAAAGAATTTAGTTTACCCAATAGAGAGAAAACTCATGTGGAGATCAACTAATCCTAAATACCCTTAGGATATGTGATTTCCAAAATCAATTTAATAGCCTGTGTAGCAAGCAGTCAGACTTCTCAGAGGCCTGCATTGCCATTTACTGCTGTTTCTAAGCAGGAGAGAAGACTGCGTCGCTGGGACCTTCCTCTTCTACTCCTCATGGCTCAGCTTTGACTTTCAATCTCAGGATGTCTTTCTGAACGAGTTTTCTCAATCCAAAAATGTCATATCACATCAAATTAGGGATTTCTTTTCAGTTCATTTATTATGTACATATCATGTGGGACATTCTGCTTCCTTGTCTTTCAGGGATCCACATTTGGAATACGAATAAGGAAGAGAAGTTTGTTAATGAATCAGCAAGGTAACTTCAACCCTGACAGAAACAGATGGAAAGGAAGAAGAAACCTGGTTCAGTGTGCTGGTTTGGATTTGCTCAGCACGCTTAGAAGCAAACTTTTTCCAGGCAACTTTTGTTTGCAATTCACTAACTCCTCTCTCTGACCAAATTCATATTATTATTTGTAAAAGTATGTTTTCCGTTCCTCAATTCTAAATCAATTAAAAGTTTGGTAGCCACAGGCTGTGCCTGCCTGCCTTAAAAACACATAGGTTGCTCACAGACTTTCTTTCTTTTCTCTATTCCCACACACGTAATCCCCAATATCATACCTAGTACTCAACAGAACTCAGCTGCAACTGTCTCTCTCTCTCCTGCCCACATATGTGGATCCAAAAAACCATCCCCTTCAAACTTTCCTTCCCCAACCCTTGGCTCTGTTCCATCCTCCAACCCAAAAGGCATTCCCTGCTAAGCCAAAGGTTGCACCTCCCGTAGCAATAATTAGGGAGAAGGCAGACCCACACCTCTCCTCCTGAGATCGAATTACTCCAATCTCAATCTAAAGTCTGTAACAGGAAAATTGCTGTGGCTACCCTTTCCTGGCTGAAGCTATTACCATGAAATCACAAAGACCTCCTCTAACCTTCCTTCCCCTAACACATCCCATTACCTTAGCATGCAGCATCATCAGGCATTGTTTGGTTTGGGAAGGCACCCTGCAGGTTACCAATAGAGAAACATGGACACCAACTCAGCTACAAAACATTTGACTTACAGTCTGCCTTGCCTGCATAATGTGCTAGGGCAGTTGTGGAAGCGGCCAATGAAGGTCTGATTTGATTAGTTCAAATTATATTATGTCCACTCCATGAGCAAGAACCTGAACCTAACACTGCTTGAGCAACCAAGAGATAAAGAGAAGATAGCACAGAGACCTAGGATAGAAACAAACACTTCTGATCTAAAAATAAAGATCAATAAAATGATTCCTAATGATATTCTTGCATGGTCATAGATCAGTGCCTTATACATTCATCATCAGAGAGGCTTCCTTCAGCAGCAATGAAAATAGATACAGAAACCCAGAGACAAATATGACACAGAGAGAAGATCTAAATTGGAGGTCTCTATCAAATTCCTCCTCTCGGGGCTCAAGAAATTCCATGGATGGGGAAGCAGAAAGAATGTAAGAGCCATATGGGATAGAGGACACCAGAGGAACGCGGATCTCTGAATCAACTAAGCAAGGTACATATCAGCTCACAGAGACTGACACAGCAAGCAAGTGCCTACATGAGTCTATACCATGTCCTCTGAATATGTATTATAGTTATTTGCTTAGTATTTTTATGGAACTCCTCACTGTGAAAATTAGTACATCTCTTACTCTTGTGCCTGCGCTTCATACTCTTCCTCAAATGGGTTTCTGTGTCCAACTTTGGTATGATAGTTTTTCTTCTTATTATTATATATTTTGTCATGTTTGGATGTTATATCTTAGGAGCCTGTTCTTTTCTAATGAGAGACAGAAAGGGAGAAGATCCAGAGGGGGGGGGAGAGGCAGGGAGGAAAAGGGAGGAATAGAGGAGGGGAAACTATAATCAGAATATACTGTATCTACTTTCAATAAAGAAAAATACTGTAAAAAAGTTTGGTAGAAGGATATCTTATCAGTGACACAGATATCTTACTTAGCACACTCTATTTCAAAGGGAATCTCCCAAGGAGATGCCCATTTTCGAAGTGAATGTATTTCCTTAAAACAATGGCCTGCATTTTAATTATATTTTGCGAGAGTAGAATGACCCAAATGTAATTCAGGCATGCTAAATTTGTTCAGGCTCATATAAAGGTATAAAAGTATAGGCTTCTATTTCACTAAAATAAGTGGAAATAAATAACAAATCACACATTAGCAAAATACAGAAAAACTCTTTAGTTCTTTTTGAAACACTGTTAGGAGTATATGAAGAATATAAAAGAATATAAAAGTATATGAAGAATGGTTGAGAACAGATACACCTAACACTCTTCGAGACCCCAGATGGACAGGAACTGGTAGAAATATATTGTATAAAATGTATACATTAGAAAATAATAAAAGAGTTTATCATTACTTAGCCATTAAGTGAAAAAGTTCATACTTCAGCTTTGTTGGATGGATGGATTGCTTTGATTATGAAATTCTTTTCCTTTTCTCTTGTATCAACACACTTTTGAATTCCTTTCCTTTGTTATCTTGCCAAAAGCTGTAGAACATGCAGGGAATTTAAGAGGCTATGCTCATTGTGCTATGACTATAGACACAATACTAGGTGCATTTGGTGTATTAATGATTTAATCTGCAGAGTTCATCTCTTCATCATCTCCATCTTGAAAATCATGGCACTTGGCACAGAAACCTTTAGACATGTGCCCTCCCAAGAACCAGAAAAGACAGAAACAAAAGTTTCAAAGCTTACCTTCTCTTTGCATCACTATTTGCTTAATCATAGACAGCTATGAAAGAATCTGAATATAACTGTGCTTCTGTAACTGTGATATTAAGACGTGTCATTTGCAGCCAAGCATTGTGAAGGCACATGCTGACCCTCGCACCTCTTTTTAATAAGAGAAAGTGCATTTGAAATTCAGTTTAAGCGTAATGTGTGCAACTTCTGAGATTGCATGGGATGAAACTCTAGCCTTCCTACACTTAGTCACATAAGCTGGTAGCTTAAAATTGACAGCAAAGGGAGGATTTTCATCATGGAAATTGGTAAACACTATAGGCCGATGATTTTCCCTACAGAGAAAGTTGTTAAATATTTACAGTGAACCATTGAAAGTTATTATTTATGTCTCTGGTTGCAACAGCTGCACAGGTTTTTAACTTTTTTTTCCTTCTTCTGACCCATCATCAGTCTAATAAAACACTGTGAAACAGGGTCAAATTTCTCCTCTCTGTGTTGTCTATTGAGGTTGAGGTGCTCTATTTCCTAGACTATCCAGTTTAAGTCAATCTAACATCTGTGGTTATAAACTTTCACATTTATACAGATATAAATTGCTAATATATAAATAAGAGAGAAATTTAAAGGAAATAATTTATATACTGGAGAGTTAAAATCTTTAGATAGCAGAACAAGTAGTGCCTCTAGCTTTTCATTTCTCCACTGCTTCCATCTGTTGTATAATTAAGGGTCCTCAAACTAAAAGGGAAGCAAACTGAACCTTTCCTCCCATAAACTTAAGTTATTTAACAGCCATACTTCACTCCCAAATTTTGCACATGCCTTTACTGTTAAATCACAAAATTATCTAGGACAGTATCACACAAAGAAGCCATTTCTTAAGTAAAGAACATCAGCAATTCACGAGAGACTGGAATGGAATGGACCATGAGAACAAAGAAGGAATAAACAAAGGCAGGAGTAGCACTCAAAGCAGATAAAGATACATGTTTTAGCATTGGTCCCCAAACATGACTGGATGTCCACCAACAACTAATTTCAAATTTTGTTATCTCTTCAATGCATAAGTGTTAATGATGGTTTTCTCCATCTCTTCCTGAGATAACAATGAAGCATAAACCACAGCAGTGCTTAGTGTAACTGTGCATGACTGCTTCCTCTCTGAGAGCAATAGTCACCTGATATATTCCTAGCCAGACAGACTGAGGTTGAGGCTCTGCTCTGCTGAGAAGGAATAAGTTACAGTCAGTAATTTTTAAGGGACAAATGTTAAAATTTTGTAAGCTAATTGACAGCAGCTTAGTGCCTCTCATTATTATTTCCCTTCTTGAAAATGAGGAAGACTCTTTGAAAGAATGGTTCAGACTTTCTAAAAAAAAAAAAAAAAAAAGGAAAACAAACCAGACAGGAGAACATCAGGACACCCAATTTTCCAACAAAAATGTGTCAAAGCCTCCTGAGTTAAACAATGGTATGGAATTTTACTCTGTATTTTGGGGTGTGATTCCATGTTGTTAAAGCTGCTAAGTTTAGCTGCACAATTATCTAATTCTCAAAATGTATTGCAACCGGAGTCAAATAGCGCACGTAATGTTTCAGAGAATTTAAAAATATTTTTGTTTTCACTCAAGAACAGTATTTATATGCAAAATACATGTTTGTGTTGAGGTTCTTTTTTATTAAATGCAAAATGAACATATGTGGCATATCTAAGTGCTGTGAAATATGAAGGCCAACAGTAATTGAAAGAAATCGGCTGCACATCTTAAAATGATGTGCAATGCTGATTATTACTTAGTGTGTTCCTGTGTCCGAGAATAGACTTTGTCTGCTCATCTATCTTTCCCCCTCATTCCTTCAACCTCCCGTGTTGTCTATCTCTATTATCTCTTCTATCAACTACTTTGGGAGTACTTAAGTAAAGAACATGCATCTTACAAAGTTCAAGATCATTCCTGTTGCCTAAATTAGAGTCTAAAAATACAGCATGTTATTACTTCCACTAAATTACCAAAGGCATTCCAAACAAATAACCTTCTAATGTGAAAGCTGTGGCTCAAGAGTTGTGTGAACTGAAACATGTATTGCATACTAAAGCCTATTAGACTGCAAAGCACAAAAGTCATTAACGCATGCTTACAATTCTCAAGAGAATCGCAATGAATGCTGCATCATGTGAGAAGGGAAATTGGAAAAAAAATTGAGACTGATAAATAAGAGCAAATTAGTTCTACTTTTGGAATAGCTCTGTTCTTTCACATACTTAGAAATTACTAGTCATCTTTTCTATCTCATTTTCTACATACTAAATTTTAAGAATTTCCTAACAAAATTGACTATACCAATCCTTTTTTTTTTTTTTTTTTTTTTTTTTTTTTTTTTTTTTTTTTAATCTACTTCCTTTTTTTTTTTGGACTCAACTTTCCTTTTAGAGTATAACACCTGGTCTCTACCTTCTGTGCCATCCCTCAGCTCAGCCACTGTGGAGCATGGCCATCAGACTGATACAGCCTGCCAGTTTCCATAGAGACAGGATGCACATTGGAGACCTGTGTTCCATTACAACTGCCAGAGCAAAACTGGGAAGAGACAAAGCTGGCGGGCACTGGGTCTTGCAAGGCCAGGAAAGGTTGGAAGGACTTTTTCTTCCTGATATTGAAGCAAAGCAGTGCCAACCTGGCAGCTTCGGGAGTTACAATCCTGTAGACCAGATCCTGGTGTCCACGGTGTCTATTGTGAGCATCGCACTCTGATACCAACCCAGGCTGCAGAAGCTCTTGCATACCCAAAACTTGGCCCTCAGCCTTTGCTGGCTTCTGATCCATGACAAAAGGCTCTTTCAGATTTACAGGGGCACCCGCAGCTCCTGACCCACAAAATCATAATTTTTCTCTAAAAACTCCTCATCGTTCTCTTTTCCAGAATGTAAGGTAAGTTTCTAGGTTATTCATAGCAAACCACAGGACTTATGGAGAAACATGTCTACAAGTTATCCATACAATGATGCTTACCAGGTGATCCAGTAAACTATGTAGTATATACTGTAACCTTCTTTAATAGAATAGTCCCAGCAAAATGTTCTTTCTACATTAAATAATTTTTCTAGCTTTTTTCATCACTTTTATATTAGTTAGTTTTATTCTTAATTTAGAAATGCTTAATTTTTAGAGAGTACTTATGCATCCCAAATGAATGTATTATGTGAATGGGTTATCTTCTTGCATATAATCTATAGTTCATTAACCTATATTTCAATATACTTGACTATTTAAAAATTTAGTATGTTTATAGTTATATCTATATAAGGAAATTTTCCTTAGTTCTAGTTTATATTTTTTTAATTATTACCCTGTCCAAGAGCAAAATAAATACAAGCTTGATTACATGCAAACATATTTAAGAATTTGGAGAGCCGGGCGGTGGTGGCGCACGCCTTTAATCCCAGCACTCGGGAGGCAGAGGCAGGCGGATCTCTGTGAGTTCGAGGCCAGCCTGGTCTACAAGAGCTAGTTCCAGGCCAGGCTCTAAAAAAGCTGCAGAGAAACCCTGTCTCGAAAAACCAAAAAAAAAAAAAAAAAAAAAAAAAAGAATTTGGAGAATGCACAGATATATTTAATCTCAAAACTAAACAGAAATGGGATATAATAACCTTACACTGAATTTTAGTTTTATTAATTTGTAGATATTTAAACCATTCTTTCAAATGTTTTTGAACTATCTCTCTTACACAAAGAATAATTAATTAAAGGAGTGCATTTGATTTTTCAAGCAAAATCTAGGCTGATAATTCCCCACATTTACTTTTAAGAATACTGTTTCATGATGAATGAACAAGACTTACAACTTAGTAACCTCACATGCTAACTGCTATACATTTGAGAGGCAGCCTTCCAGAGAGAAGAAATGTATGACCACAATCACTGGCAGGTTCACATTGGAACACAGCCATAAAACTAAGTCCAAAACTGTCATGTCATCCTGACCAAAACACTCTGGAAGGGTGGGCCTCTTCTCAAATCAGGGTCAGTGATGGAGTGGAGGAAAAAAATAATTTTCTGGAGAACAAAAACGGGTGTGATATAATCATTTAAAATTGTACTTCCTATAGGAGAAATTCAATCAGAATCCAAAAGAATAGTAAGGTTTGATATACATCTATCTATATCTATCTATCTATCTATCTATCTATCTATCTATCTATCTATCTAAATCTGTTACAAAGATATGTCTGAGAAGGTTCATATACTAAGAAATGATAAATAATACTAAATTTAATAAATTTTAAATATCAAATACAATATAATTTTCATTGCTATTTATACATCTAGGAAGAAAATTTAAAAGTACAAGTAAATAACTCAAAAATTATTAAAATATTAATTAATAATATACAACTAATATATAGATGCATGGCAAAATAAGATAAAGTTAATAAGATATAAGTACAAATATATTAGGCTTTCAACCTGGCTTTGTTACTGTTTTTCTTTATTTTAAATGGAATACAAAGTATATCAGCTTTAATTAATTTATAGCCTGATTTTAAGCATTAGTTACTGATTTACATTAGCATTTATATTTAAGAATAATTATTTTATTAATTGTCATTTATTACATTTCTGAAAAAAGATGTAATATTGACATTACCTCTATATTAATATAGTCTTTATTATTCTCTGTAGAAAATAAAAGTAACTGCATATACACATTCTCCATAGCTATTTATGTTTTAATGATTCCTTATGTTTGCATTTGAATTTTATTTTCAAAAATTATGAATTGTGAAAAGGTTAGAAATAATAATAAAGTACTTAGAAAATATGTCAGACATATTATAATGGATAAATTCAATCCACACCAGCCATCTAAACTCTAAATACACACATTTCGTATTTTAATGGACTTTTTCCTATAAAACGTACCTTAATATCATGAATTTGTTTAACAAATCTGTGTTGATGCTGACAATGTGCCTTCATGGGTGTGGCTTAAATAAATCAACTAGAAATGATACTTGTGCATTTAGAGCTTAAGAAGAAAGAGAGACAAGAAATTCAGGATGCCAAATGCAAAAAGAAATTCTCAGTTGAGTGATTGTAACATTTCAACTGTTGCCTGCTTTCTAGAAAAAGTCAGCAATTTCAAAATAGTTTTAGGGCAAGAGGGTGAGGATTGCAGTGTTCCACCAGAAGCCCTAAGTAAAGGTCTCTGAATCAGAGACAAATCTGGCCTATGGTTGAAGGAACTAAACAGAAACCAAACATACACACTCACAACAAAAGAAACCTAAATAGAATGAGATTCATGGATAAGAGGCAACTGGAGGTGGTGCAAGGTGAGACAGGAAGGATGGCCAAAGGGATCTCACAGACCTTTTCATGATACAATGATCTCACCCTTACTAATGAAACTATTCTTACGTAACAGGAAACTATCAAAAAAAAAGTCAAATGACTCAGTTACATTCTCAGAAAATAGAATTGATTTCTACTTAATTATTAACTCTGGATAAAAGATTTCAATCTTGACCTTGAACCATTGTGAAAGTTGAGCATCCAATCAAGAATTTCGTTGAAAATTTTCACAGAATTCATTAAAGTTTTTCTAGAGGTGACAATTCTCTTTTATTTCTGCCCCGTAAATGTAGAAATGCCTAGACATCTTTTGTTGATTTGCACTTTTACTAAACACTGTTCTCTCTCATATGCCCTTATTCTTTTCTCTAGTAGAGAAGCACTTATTTCCACTCTAAATGTTATGGCCTTTCTATATTTTTCTACCAAAAATGATGAATTTTTATTTTATTGCTCATATCTATTCATTTGCAAGACATTGGGGGGGGGGGGCATGTACCACACTGCAAGTTTGGAGACAGCGGTCACCTTGCTAGAGTCAGTCTCCTCTTTCCACCCTGTGGTTTTCTGGGACTGATCTAGATCCTCAACTTTTTTTTTAAGCTTTTAAAACAAAAACAGCAACAAATAACGCTAGCATCTGTATGGACTGAGCCATCTCACCAGTTATCTTTAAGGCTGTATTAGTTATTTAGGGAAAAGAAAAGTAATTATTTAATTTTGCATTTAAATTTTTTTTTTGGTTTATTTTGTGGCTAAAGATATTAGCTACTCAGATGATAAATATGTTTCTTAAAAATAACGAAAAGAAAAGAAAAAGATTCTTGATATTGTTCTCTGTATCATATAAGGTCTATGAATATGAGTCATTCTTTGAATAACATAAAATGGATATTTTCGAGACATAGGATTTTAGTCCTCAAGATAACCACTGATATGTAAGTCTGAGGTCTGCATAAAATTATTGATTTTATACATAAACTTGATTTTTCATTCCCTGCCAAGTATACAACTGTAACTTATAAATCATGGGCAAATGACTCCAAACACATGAATATTGTGTTCAGATGGTGTCTCTTTAATTATTTAAAGTGGAGATCAATATTTAGTAACATATGAATCAAGTTAGAATATTCCCCAAGGAACAATCTCCCATTTGAAAAAAAAAAGAAACAAAACTGTGTAATAACACAGTGGTTAATAGGATGTGTTTTTTGCTGTTTGATCATTTCTGAATGCACAAAGAGTTCATTAATGTTGATTTCACCCATCTTGTCCGTGTTTACATGCTTTGATGTACAAGCCCTTTGTAGTGCCATGGTAGATCCAGGGGAACATTACCCTGCTGCAGCAAGTGCAAACTGCTGTGGGAAAATATTAAAATGGAAGCTGATAATTTGCGTAGATTTGTGCAGACGAAGCAGTTGAAGAATAATACTTTTGATGAGGGGAAAAGCGAAAGGAAACCAACATCTGCATTCTTGCTAATTACTGTATCTTTGTTTGGTGAGATGATTATAACATGTAAAATGTTTATAAGGTAACTGATGAAACAAGTCTCACTGGAAAATTAAGGTATTTTGCCATCTTCTGATCTGTATTTAAAAATTGAATTCTAGAGAACAATCATAAAATGGCAACCAAGCAAAAGGCATTCGTTTAAGTCCTACTGCTGTCAATCAAAATATTTTTTTCTTTGCTCTCTCTCTCCTTTCTTCTCTCATCTCAGCCATCCTGTTCCCTCATGTTCTCCTCTGCCTTCCCTTCTCCCCTCCAGTTCCCCTTCTGCCCTCCTTTATCTAGTCCCCAATGTCTCCCAATTTTCTCAGAAGTTCTTGTATATTTCCCCTTCCCCACAGAATCCATGTATGCTTCTCCTAGGGTTCTCCTTGTAGCCTAGCTTCTCTGGGGTCATGGGTTATCGCTGGTTATCATTTGCTTTACGTCTCATATCCACTTAACAGTGACTACACACTGTCTTTTGTCTTTCTGCGTTTTTTTTACCTCACTGAGGATATTTTTTTTTCTAGTTGAATCCAATTGCCTGTAAATTTCAAGGCATAATTGTTTTTTTACTACTGAGTAGTACTTCATTGTGTAAATGTACCACATTTTCTTTATCCATTCTTTGGTTGAGGGGCATCTAGGTTGTTTCCAGTTTCTGGCTATTGCAAATAATGCTCCTATGAACATAGTTGAGCAAATGTCCTTGTATCCTTTAGGTATATGCCCAAGAGTGATATTGCTGGGTCTTGAGGTAGATTGATTCCCAATTTTACCCACAGATACAGATGACCTGAGCTAGTAGGAGCTCACTGACTCTGAACTGACAGCAGGGGAACCTGCATGTACCCAAACTAGGCCCTCTGAATGGGTGTGACAGTTGTCTGACTGGGGCCCTCTGTGGGATCACTGATAACGGGACCAGGATTTATTCCTAAAGCTAAACAGTCTATTTGGAGCCCATTCTATATAGTGGGATACCGTGCTCAGCCTAGATATAGGAAGCATGTTGACTCCCCATGGGAAACCTCACCCTCTCTGAGGAGTAGATTGGGGGTCGGGTGGGTGGAATATGGGTGGTTTGGGAGGAGGGGAGGGAGAGCAACTGGGATTGTTATGTAAAATGAAAAAAAGATTGTTTCAAAAGAAATAGAACTATTGCTGGCAAACTGAAAACCTGGAAGGAAGGGAGGCACAGTTGAAGCCTGCACTTGCTCTGATCTTAGAAAAAACTAAAAATATTAGTGCATCAACGAATTCATAGCTTTATACCGGATCAAAATATGTACAAATCAGGGTGGTTTTTAGGTATGCTATTAAGTTCCCAAATGTTGTTGTTGAGTTTATTTATTTAAAAGTATAATTATCAGGATTGATTAAGAGTAGTTGTATCAAAAAATGAATTGTTAAAACAGGACCTGTGATGTGTGACGTGATGAGTGAAAGAAAAGGTATGGGGAGGGAGGGGGCTTCATGGAGCTGTTGACTGGCTAACGTAGAGTGGCTGAAATACTCCACCACTTCTGAGAGTTGAACCAGTCTAGATTTGGGATGAGAAACTGCACACATTTAAAATCATTTCACAGAATCACAACATATGTGATAGCTTATTGAAATCCATGGTGTATTAATATTAAGTTCCTTAGGATTTGGGGTAAGTCTACTATTAGATAAGCTTGTTGTATTCCCTGGGCATTGTTGTAAGTATGAAGCTGAGAAACAGACTAGTGTTTAGCAGGATGAGCACTGCAGTTGATATCATAGGGGGAAAAAAAGACCCAAAGCACAAAATCACAAGAAAACCAAAAAACAAACAACAACAACAACAACAAACACTTCACGAGTCTGTGTTGTTTACCAGAGGAGGTATTGTTTCTTTTTGTCTGAACAAACAAGTTACATTATTCACACTCAACTTTGTTCTGATTTGTCTCGTTTTTCCTTACACATGAGAGAAGATACAAATGAGTTTTGAGAAAGTTCATAAATTCCACATTTAATTTTCAGAAAAACAAAGAACAATCCTTTTAAAAGTTATATTCCTGTTTATCTATGAATACATATATTTCTGCTAGCATGATAGGAGGATTTACGCCAGACAGATCTATTGATTCATAGCTACCAGATTTTTCTTCTCTCTCTCTGAATTACAGTGTCATATTAACAATAAATTGCAGTGGTTTGAATGAGAATGCCCCCATAGGTTCATGTTTTAAATGTTTAGTGGTCAGTGAATGGCACTGTTTGGAATTATTAGGAACTGTAGTCTTGTTGGAGTTGGTGTGGTCTTGGTGGAGGAGGTGTGTACAGGAAATGATCTTTGAGTTTCTATAAAAGCCCAATCTCAATTCTCTCTCTCTCTCTCTCTCTCTCTCTCTCTCTCTCTCTCTCTCTCTCTCTCTCTCTTTCTCTGTGTGTGTCTCTCTCTGTCTTTGTTTCTCTCTCTGTCTTTGTCTCTCTCTGTCTGTCTCTCTGTCTCTGTCTCTGTCTGTCTGTGTCTCTCCATCTGTCTCTGTCTCTGTCTGTCTGTGTCTCTCCATCTGTCTCTGTCTCTGTCTCTGTCTCTCTCTGTCTCTCTCTCTCTCTCTCTCTCTCTCTCTCCTTCCTCTTCCTCCTCATTCCCTTTTCCCTACAGATCAGTATGGAAAACTCTCAACTATTGCTTCAGCACTATTTATGCCTGTCACTATGTCTATGGTGTTTGTCTTAATCATGGAATAAACCTCTAAAACTCTAAACAAGCCTCCAATTAAATGCTTCCTTTTATAAGTTGCCTTGGCCCTGATATCTCCTCACAGCAATAGCTCAGTTAACAAAACAACAGCTAATACATATTGCTCAAATTAAAACATGTAGTTAATATAAAATTTTCAAAATGTCATAAGTATAAGTCTTCTCTCGAAGAAATTCTACTGATATACACATATAATAGAGCAGTCCCCCATAACCAGATGATAATATCCCTATTTGATACCATACGATAATAAATAAAAATTCCAATGCCAGGAATTGGTTATTTCCTTTATAGATGTTAGATAGCCAAGTGCAGTACCCACTGCTCCAAGACATGCTATAAACTCTTACCAGTGCTTTTAGTTAAACTTCAGATATAGTTTCATATTTCTGTGATTTCTAGGTAAGCCTGCTCTTTATAACAGTTTTCAAGATAGCAGGAGATTCATAAGGAAAACCTGTCTCAAACCAATCAATTAATCAATCCAAAAATCAGACCCAATTCCTGATGATACCATATAGTGAAGTCACATAGCATGGAAATATTCAAATAGTACTACTTGGAAATTGCAACACTACTGAATAGCTTTGAAATATCTAAGGGAGTTATGCAAGTGACCAGATTTGTAAAACAATCATCAGTCTTATCCTGTTGTGAACCCTGTGATCTATAATAGCTATAGACCTGGCAATGCATGTCTACTTGAGCAATTAAGACACAAACGTCAAAGGAGTCAACTACTTTCTGAGTGAATTTAAGGACTGCTCAACAAGATAAAAACCAATTCTCAACACCATTATTGTGTCAGAAACCTATGGTTAAACACATCATAGTTCCTAGAAGAAAACCTACTATTAGTAATCTGCTAACAGGACACAGTAGTAAATATACTCTTATTAACATATTGTTCTTTCCATAGATAATACCTATCTCAACAGTTACCAGAAATACTTTTATTTGTAATAGGTAGTGATTAACACAGATATCTACAACGGATCAAGGTATAGAGAATTGGAGATCGCTGAATGTTCAGCCCTAAATGGAACATAAATATTACATGCCCCTGCAAGGGTCAGACATCAATGCAGAAGAGGGGCAGAAAATGTCTAAGAGACAGAAATAATGCATAACTGCAAAGAAACAATGTCTTCCTGGCTCTGCACCTATGAGTTAATAGTGGGTGTAAAAACTTGCCCAAGAGCTGAACAAGGTCAAGCCAGCCTGAATCCCATGACAGATTGGAAAGCTGTGCATCAGCACTCAGGACTAGGAGAGGAGCTATTGGCAACTGATAGCATCTGAGATGGAAAGGGTTGGTTTTCTGTAAGAGTATAGGCCTGACAAGTGAACCACACTCCAGTGGAAGAACATAAATAGAAGAATATCTAGGCAGCACACATTGGAATTGCATGTAAAATGAAATTCACATAGTTGGGTGGGTAGGGAAGTAAGGGTCGACATGGGGGGATTTGGGTAGGTGAAAATGATCAAACTGAAATTTTCAAAGAACTAATAATATTTTTAAAATTAATTCTAGCAGAAAATACATCTTATTGTTTCTAATTTTATCTTGTTTATAACTTTTAAAATGTGAATCCTATTGTTTTTACAAATTCCTTTTTGTTGTTTCTAAAATTTGAAATATTGAAAAGGGTGAAAATTCCAATTTCAGTCACTGAATGGAATACTTAGAAAGATCTGAAAGAGTTCCTAGCATCCAGACACTGGAAGAAACCTGATATTCAAGAGACATTCACAGGCAATGACAAGGCTCTGTATGATAAAAATCAGTAATTGCCTGGAGAGATGACCCAGTGAACAAAATGTTTGCCGTGCACACTTAAGCTTTTGAGTTCAGATCGCCAGCATGACATGAAACTGTGCTTAGTGTTGCAGTTAAGACAATTAAGACAATCATAGTGGGGGACAGGATCTCACAGTACAGCCAGTCTAGCCAAACAAGCAAAATCTACATTCCCGGTAGAGAACCCTGTCTCAGAAATTAATATGGAATAGGATAGACATTAACCTCTTGCCTGTGCATGTGCAAGCATGAGTAAGCAAATGTGAATATACCTGCATGCTTCACACTCAGACACTTACAGACATACATACAATACATAAATAAAATTAAGCAATTAAAGCTCAACCATGGTAATAATTTGTTAATCTCATATTTGCTGCTACTATAACAGATTTAACTACTGAAATTATCTGCCAGCCAATAAAAAGTAGTCTCACAAAATTACTTTACGTAAAAAAAGGTACATATATTCTGACAAAGTAAACAGTGTCCAACTATTGAATTTAAGAGTAATCTCCATAAGTATATTTACAAATTCACAGGATCACTCAATAATTAAAATAATAAAATTAGACAATAAACTATCATTCATTAGGATTAGAATTTTGGAGTTATTAAAATCACAGTACAGGCTGGCTGGGTGATGTTGGTGCACAGCTTTAATCCCAGCACTCGAGATTCAGAGGCAGGTCGATCTCTGTGAGTTCAAGGCCAGCTTGATCTACAATAGCTATTTACCGAACAGGCTCCAAAGTTAGAGAGAAACCCTGTCTAAAAATAAAAAATCAAAATACATGATGCCATGGCAGTTCCTTTAAATACAGAATACTTATTTAATGAATGAATATTCGATTTGAGATATACAGTTTTTCTCTTTTAAAATAGGATTGCATAGCCTCAAAGCACAGGAAATATTGACTCATATGGCAGAGTCGATAAGCATCAAATGTCCCTGCAGACTTGAACTAGCAAGCTGCCTGTGAATTCAGCAGATGTTTCTACTGTCTGGGCCAATGGGAAACTTATGAACCCTTTTTCCTTCATCTCTTCCCAGGAGCAAATGTTGACGCAGCAGAAATTTGGAAACATGCCAAATGAGAAACAGAAGGGTCGATGAGAAAGTAGGGTATGCTCTTTTCCATAAATAGTGGTCATCAGTGGTTTGAATCTTTAATGGTTTATATTCGTACATTTAGTACTTCATTTAACAAATTCCTATAATAGTTGTTCTTTTTAGTAGTAATTATTCTAACTATATAAAGTCAATCCTTGAATATACTAGTAGTTTCAAACTATATACAAATGAACAAAAAACTTTGAGTATATAAACTAAGAATATTGTTTACTCTTAATACTTCTTTTTCTCATAAAAATGTGCATAACTATTAATTTGTAACTTCTCATATTTGATATACATTTTGTTAATCTAACATACTTAAACACAGATTTTTTTATATCAAGGAAATGCCTTATAAATAAATCCAGTCATTTCTTTTAATTAAATATTATATATATTCAGCTGAATTTTAAAAATATTTTTTGAAAATTAAACTTGACTTATTGAATGTAGATTTCCTCATATCTTCCCCCATTATCTTGTCCTCCACTAACTGGTACAAAGGAATGAGCATGGATTTTACAAGATTTGTGCTAATTATTTATATCTAACTTATATATGGTAAAATTCTGTGTTACCTGTATTCAAAATTTCTTCTCTGACCCACAACTGACTTATGAGGAGGAAAAAAATATTTGAACAAGATAGAGTGTGGTCTTCTGACTCTCAAATGTATTATGGAACCATGGAATATAGTTCCTGTTAACAAGCAACAAAGAGGTGAGGAAGAGAATGAAACCAACTTCAGCATCCTTGTGTTTGCTAAATTTTCATTTATTCTAACATTATTTGTTGCACAACTAAAATGAGTAAGTCGTATTCAGTTCAAAAGAAATGAAACCGCAATATATGTAAAGTTGCATATGCATCATGGCCATTGTTATGGGTTGTTTTAATAAGGATAATTAATGTTATCAGTGTTCTATGACAACATCAACAGTGCTCAATCAAATCCAAAGTCTTCAGCAAGTGGCTGCTGGGCAGAGGCTGGCTCTCATTTGTTTCCCTGATTACTTTGGAAAGGGCGTGTCATTTGAGCACAGGAGCAGAGCAGAAGTGACTAAAAATTGCTGGCAGTGCTGGCGTTGTGCTATGCGCAAAACATTTGTGAAAGGTGTGGAGAAAAGACACTCGCTCGTATGAATTTTCAGTGCCAAAAGTTTTATAGTTTTGCTTCCATGTATTCTAATTGCCAGAAAGTTAATTGTAAACCTTCCGAGATCACATGGACCTGACTGGCTTTTTGAGTGGAAATAGAAATTCTTATCCAGAAAGCCAACAAGCATGACCGCGACACAGACTCACAGCAAAGATTTAATTTCCACAAGAGTACTCTTAGCAAGCCCCAGTCTTTGGTTAAATAAGGAACTATGTTGACAGTGACTTTAACTTTCAGCAAAACAGCTATAGACATTATTCTTGATTGTAAAATAATGAGAAAAAATCCTTTCCAAATAGAAGATCTTGCATTTTGTATGTTATCCATCATAAAGGATATGAGGAACTTTCAGAACTATTAATTTGTTAGACAATAAATAAAATTATAAGCAGATCCTCAACTAGTTCATGGCCTCATGAACAGATAATAAAAATATTATAAATTTAATTAAAAAAATATAAAATAAGACTACATTATAGAGTGTGAATGAATAATTCATTTTATTTATAATTATTAGTGTAATAAATATAATTAATATATAGTAATGAAAAGTTACTTCATAATCAAGACAGAATTGAAAAACAGAAAATTTATGTAGATTTAATGAAGGATACATTTGCAGGAAACTGTCAAGAACAATCCTGGTATTCCAGATAGATGATGGAACGCATACTGATATCACTAATTAAAATATGGATAAAACAGGGGTAGTAGTTTTTTACATTCTGCTGTTTAGCAAATGGTCCAAAATAATAATGGCATATACCATCCACATTTTTGTGTTTCTCAATTCCCTAGCATTCACTTATGAATACAGTAAGTTCTGATCGTGTCTATTCTCCCTAGCAACACGTCAGCCATCAGCTGTTAATATCCAGTTAGTTGATATTGAGTGTTCTGGGGATGGCTGACTTTCAGCTAGTGTAACCAGGTGGTTACTGGGCATAATGCTCAATGCTTGACCCAAAGATTAAACAGTTTCATTAGTGGATCTGAACTCATTGTGAATTTGCTAGTGAATCTGTCCTCACTGTATATTTGCGATTGTCTTATCAGCCAAAGCAAGTCATATTCAGAAGCTGGAAATCTATAGGGAAGGATGCTAGTCATGGAAAGTAATATAACAAAAAACATAACAGGACATGTTGAATAATATTATTATTTGACTATTGGAGAAAGATTAATCAATATACCTAGAAGCAAGGGAATATAAAAGAGTTTTTCATAGTTTATATGTTGAGGAAAACTTAAGTTTAAAAAGTTACAAACTATATCCTAGTAAATTAACCTAACAGGGGCCCAGGGATTGTCATAGGAGTAGATTAGTAGAGCAGAGAGTAGGAGAAATGCAGAATGCAGTACTTTAGGAAGTAAATGAGAAATCATCAGGTAACTATCTTAAGTGTAAGTAACACTTCAAACAGTTTGTTAGAAGAGGTTGCTAACTAAAGATGTTATTTATTTTGTATTTATTTTTATTTTTATTGTCTTGTTTTTACAGTAGATATTTTAACTGGTAATGCTACAGCTTTCCCATGACTTCTGTCTAGTCTAGGGATAATCTCTTGACAGGATGGAGATGAAGAGAGGGAATATAACCTACAGTATGTTACACTTCAGAAAGCATTTTACACAAGGTGAACTATCTTGGCATCAGCCTCCCACAGCATAGGATTCTCCCGGGAAAAGTGTTGAACTCAATGCCATATCCTTATGTTCTGTTGACATAATTAACAAAAGCAAATAAAAAAAGATGTTGTGAAAGTAAAAGAATATTCTTCAGTTCAAGCTGAAGATTTATATTATTTTTATTACTTGGTTTTAGAGAACGCTTTCTCTTAAACAGCTATGTTTTCCCATCTTAAAATATGTGGAAAGTGAAGACACACTCTCTATATGGAATTTTGATAAAATGTTACTGGACTATAATATTACTTACCTAATGCCAGTCTAAACATTTCTGGGTTGCACTTACTATTTTCATCTGTATATGAATCAACTGAAAAAAAGTAAATCTAACAAAAAAGAAAGAATTTTAGTTCCCATTAATGAATGATCCTATTAGTGTGCAACTCATGTTTGATTTGTGTTAACCTGTCATAGAATCCTTGTCTGTAAAGCATGTAGCCAAGAAAATAATGAAACAGTAGTAAGCTAAGCACTGCAGAGAATAATGCATGGGTATTTCTGAGGAAATACTTATCAATTAAAAGTCAAATAATAACACACATGGTTGTTTGGAATTGTGGTCTGCAATAGTTCTTGTACTGACTGTCTAATATCATTAATTAGATCAAAAAATGTTAGTTTCTCTGTGAACAAAAGGATGGCCAAGCATCTTGATTTTTATTTTTTTTAAATTTAAGGTAATTTAATTTAAAATAATTTTTATATCTAAATTGCAGGTGAAAATAAAAAAATATACTTATTGAATAGTCATAAAATGTAAATATTTGCTGTTTCTGTATTATTTAGAAATAGTTTTTTATGACACCAATATACTTGATATAAATCTCTTGAGGAAGGATAAATTTATTCTGTAACACAGAGTCACAGCTTTCAGTCCATGGCAACTGGCAGAGCCTGACGGAAGAGAGAAGGCAGATTCATAAATGGAATGAATGAGTGGAGGGATGTAGCTCCCACTCTTTGTTTCTCTCCACACTACTCTTTATTTCTCTTGGACCCAGTCTGTGGAATGCTGCTGCGCTCGCTTAGTGTCAGCCTTCCCTTCCATAGTTACCCTCTCTGCAGATGTCCTCAAACACACCCCTAGAGGTACCTTTCCAGATCTCAATTCTTCTCAAAGCTGATTAAGCTGGTCATCAAGGTTATCTATCTTAGCCCTTCTGTGCTGGAAGAAAGAAAGCCTCATGACATACATTTGACAAAATCGTTTTCTTTGTTCATTACTGATATTCAGCTCCTTGTGAGTTATACATGAATAAATCATGTGAAGAATGCATTGTGAGAATGTATGTGAAAGCTTCAAGTCAGAGAGGAAAGACACAGGTAAATAAAATTGTTAGAGGGAACCTAAGTAGCCTAAGAGGAAGAAGAACGAGAAGTGGTGACTGGTGATTTATTTTAGTACAGCAACAAGAAGAACTGGCTATAAACAGTTGAAGCATCCCTAATGCGGTAACTATTCATATTCGGAATGATGTACATATATGTCTACCAACATGCCAACATTTCTACCAGCAGGAAAAGAAAAGAAAAAATTAAAATGCTAGAATAATGTTAATGTACTAATAATAATTGTGCTTTTATTCTTTCTTCAACTAACCATTTCAAAACATCTCTCTTATTACAATTATTTTATACAAAAAAGAAATCAGATACAGTCTATAAGGGAATATGAAATCATCTGTCTTTGCTCTCACACAGGAATCAATACAGAATTTCCTAGTCAGGTGGCAAAAAGAACAATAATAGCACCAATTTACATATACCGCCCACAACTATACGTTTAAAACGAGGCACTGTTTTCATCTTTTCTCACTTTTAAGTTGCTTCAGGAAGATTGTTTATCTTCTCTGGTGCTCCTCAGTGCTTTCCATATTTACAATAACCTGACACACTTAAATAGCTTTTCTTTAACTTTTCTCAATTTGAGAGAATAACTTACTAAAAATTGAGATCATGCACTTCTACTAAATGATTTACAAGCGGGAAAATCCCTTACAAATGGAATTAGGTTGAATATAGGCATATTGGGAAAAAGAACAAAATAGAGTTGCAAAGGGTAGTAGAGAAATTTGCAAGCAGATTCAACTAAACATTAGCTGCGATGTTCAAATACATTCTGGATAGGTATATTAGAATGTGATAAAAATTTTTCCACACATGATATATTTATGAAAATTATAAATCTTAAATATAAAATGTTATATTTGTATAAATAGATGAAAGAAAGGAAGCATGCATGCTCACGTTGATTTTTAAAACAACAGTGAATTTGAGCTATTTTAAAGAAAATTTAAGTAAATAATGTATAATTTTACTAATATAGATAAAAATCGGTATGGATTAAACTGTGGCTACAAATTATATTCAATCAACTCATATTATTCAGAAGAACTTTCTGACATGTCACAGACATACTCTATTTTTCCAATTACATAAAACTGAACTTACACAAAAGCCTATTTCCGCTTTGGGAGTTGTTAGTCATATAGTGATAATGCTCCTTATTGGGAATAAAAATAGTTAGCATTATATTCTCACATTTACAAGTTACAAGAAACCAAAAATTTCTTCAGAGATGTGATACCATCATATTAAGACATAAGATTTCTCTGTTGTATAAAAATATAGTTAAAGAACAATAGTAACTTTATGATATTTATTTTATTCACCAGTAATATAAATACTCAATAGCAAATATCTAGAGAATGACAAGATATTTAATTTTATGCTGTTTAATATTGAAATACTTTTTCAGTGTATATGAAGTTTGTTTTCTATGACAAATCACATAACAGACCTAGAGATCAAAAATTATATTAAAATTAAATGTTTTGACGTCAATACTGTACATTTGAATTATAACTGAATCCTTCTTCTTCCTCTTCTCTTGGCATTTCATGTTCTCCTTAAGAATTGAATATAAAAAATTTTCACTTTGAAGTTATTTGTCTGCTAAGACTCTCATGTCTTTAAAGGCTAGGGATAGATTTATCATTATATTTTCTTCTCAATACAGAAAGGCTAGGTTATGCATCAAATATGATTTATTATCCCTATTTTCACATTTCTGCTATCTATAATTTTATTTTACTGTTTAACAACAATGAAGAAATAAGTATGATTTTACTCTGAAAAAATTCTTGTGTATTTTTATTATACACACAAGAAGGGGATTTAGAGACTTTTTAATTGCTGAAATAGAAGCATCTGGCATGGATATTGATATGTGCATTAAAGTAATTTTCTAGATCACTGAATTCATGTTAGAAATGGTTTCTTGTACTAAGTGTATATTTCTTCTTTTGCTCTAAAAATCTTTTAATAAAAATCATCTACTTTTTATATTACTGAATTACTTTAAAGGTAATTTAGTACCTAATAACATGTAGCCACGGGTGGATTTATCTGAATGGCAACTGTGTGTTGGAGCATGGTTTTCTCATAAAGGAAAGCATAATTTGCTCTGCATGTCAGTGAATACACTTATTTTATCAGATTGCATGCAACTGAAATAATAGAAGATCAATCTCTCGTTCTCTTGTAAAACACAAATGCAATGAGTATAGCAGCAAATCTATTTGAAAGGCCAGAATTTGAAAGATACAAAAATTGTAACTATTAACAAATATCACTATTAGCAATATGAAATGCAAATTACATGATTCTGATTGAGAATAATGAAGTCATTTTAGAGACAATGTATTTCTTGACTATATATCTCTACTTAAATACAAATACATTTCATAGTGCCAAATCTTGAATTGTATATTTTTAGTATCTAAATTATATAACTATACAATATTAATTATTATATTAGTAAGGACAGTAATCATTCAGTGACAAAAGCTTGTAACATTAGGATAATTAAAATTGCTTCATGGAATGTAAATAGTTTTAAGATTTGAAACAATTACAAATTTTATAAAACCAGTCAACTGAATGTACTTCCAAAGATTAGGTTTTATCTTATGTTTGATATAATGATTGTTACTGTTCAATTCAGTTATTCAGTTTGTCTAGCCAGGTAATTAAACTTTATATTTCCAGTTTCATTTTTTCACAACACATTTTTATATGGCTTTTTAAAAATCATACTAAAATGCTAAAGTAAACAACTGAGCTACATTTAATGGGTAGGTATGTGTATATACAAAAGTTGTAACCTTTTTTGGTCCGGCAATCTTGTCTACTTCCAGTATCCAGGAGGATAACTATATGTTTTTCTTTGGGTTCACCTTCTTATATAGCTTCTCTAGGATTTTTACGAATTATAGGCTCGATGTCCTTTATTTATGGCTAGAACCCAATTATGAGTGAGTACATCCCATGTGGAGTCTGACCGAGGAGCCAAGGACAATGGCGATGGGCTTGGTCTCTACGACATGGACGGGCTCTGTGTAAGCCTTGTCAGTTTGGTTGCTCACCTTCCTGGACCTGGGGGGAGTTGGGAGGACCTTGGACTCAACATAGGGTAGAGAACCCTGATGGCTGTTTGGCCTCAAGAGGGAGGGAGTAGGGGTGTGGGTGGAGGGGAGGGGAGGGAAGGGGGAGGAGGAGGGGAGGAGATGACAATTTAAATAAAAAATAAATAAACTGGAAAAAAAAAGATCCCCCCCCCCCAAAAAAGTTGTAACCTTACTAAAGTAGCAATATACAATCCTGCAAATATCTATGTGGTAATAGTGTGTAATAGCTGTCTCAAAGATTGAAACACTCCATCCTGCAGAAAGCTCCTTAAACAGGAAGGCAAACAGCTCAAAATAGCTTCAGGAAGTTCCTAAAACTGATCAAATTCATTAGGCCCCTTCCCTGCCAGAGTAAGCAGTAAAAGTTGAGTGTTTTTATCTCGGATTAGAAAGGAGTTTAGCAAGAAAGAAGACCTTCTGGTGATAAAAGCTGCAAAGGAGACTCAGACTGAAACAGCAAGAGCAAGAGAGACATCTGGAAAGGACATTCCCCAATCTGCTGAGCTGCCTGTATATAGGCTGTGCAATATACTCTAGTTTCCCAACTTAGTGAGCTGTATGTCTATCCATGAAGGGGTGGACTTTGGTGATGTAACTGTCTTTCAGTCATTTATGCTTTTTCAAGTAACACCAATAAAACTCATTGGTTCACAAATTAGAATATGATGGTATCAATACTTTGGTGTGTTGCAGGTTTCATGTATGGGGTAAGTAGACATGTCTGTTGCATCTCCCCAAGGAAAGTTGTGTCACACAACCAGTTAGGAGGGTTTCAAACACTAGTATGTTGACCATGTAAATGATTAAAGACGTAAGTGATCCTTTGTCTCATTAAATACATAGACTTTGAGAAATTTTGGGCAGTGTTTAATGACACTATTAAATGATTAGTAGTGTCAATATCCCTTCAGAGAGAAATGTTGCTTTCCATAAAAGTAGAGTGTTGCAGTTTTCTGTTCTCATACCTAGACTGCATTGCTTATTTGATTTTTTACTGAATTATAGCCAAAAGACAAAGGAACAGATACAAAGAGATTATTTACTTTGAAGCCCTGACCCACAAGAAAGTTGCATACAACCGTATTCCTTCATTTTTATCAGAATTTATTCTCTCAAGATATTTTTTTCAAAAAAGGATAACAAATTTCTGTTTGAGATTTCCTTGAAATTCTTTGAGGAGGAATACAACTATAAGATCAATACGTTTCCAAAGGGGAAAATACAAGCCAACTATTTTGAGCCAGAATGAAATTTATGGTCAGTCTGTAAAAGCAGCAACATTTTCTTATGTTAATCACCAGGAATGAGATAAAAAAAGAAAAAAAGGGGGTGCAGGAAGAATCGATACTGAAAAAATGATAATTATCAATGACAACAAAGGATAAGATGATCTGAATTACTCAATAATAAAGACTGCACTTAGTAAATTTTAGGAAAAACTACATTTGTGTCAAGGCTAGACAAACATATGCAGGAAATATGAATGACATTTTTAATAACCACTAGAGCTGGGCCTTTCTCTCTTATCACCAGGACCAGGGGACATACATGAGAGGGGTTAACTCTGCTACTCCCACTCTCTCAGGGCTGTATCAACTGCTATCCTGACAACAGAGTCAGCTCTAGTTTGCTCAGGTGGAGAGCAGGCCCTGCTCTTCTGTGTGTTATAGCTGGTGGGTGTAGGACAAGGGCTGGTTCTCTTACTCACTCATGACCCTGGGTGTCAATCTCTCTCTCTCTCTCTCTCTCTCTCTCTCTCTCTCTCTCTCTCTCTCTCTCTCTCTCTCTCTCTCTCTCTCTCTCTCTCTCTTTCTCTCTCTTTCCAGGAAGCAAGGTGCAGAGGGGATGAAGGGCATCTTTCCAGAGGGCGTTTTTCCCTCACTATGCCACTGCATGGGGTATGAACTTTTGGATCATATGAATGAAGGGGAAAAAATTACAGATCCAAAATTGCCGGATCTCTATGACACAGGACAAAATATCAAAAGGGGCTCCAGTGAAAGCCAATTTGGTGTAGGAGGTACTTCTGTCTCTGTATTGCTTTCATTGCTTAATAAAGAAACTGCTTTGGGCCTATTATTGGGCAGAACATAGGTAGGCAGGGAAGACAGAATTGAAGGGCAGAGTCGGAGATATGCCATGGATCCACCAGAGACAGACACTGGTAATTTTACCTGGTAAGTTACTGCCACATGGTGATATACAGTTTAATAGAAATGGGTTAAATTTAAGATGTAAGAATTAACCAATGAGAAACTAGAGCTGATAGGCCAAGCAGTGATTAAAAGTGATTAAATTAATACAGTTTCTGTGTGGTTATTTCGGGGCAAAGCTAACTGGGCAGCCAGGACAAACAAGTGGGCCCTCCCTACAACACCCATTATTATTTTTTTCCATTATAAGAGTTTATTAAGAGAAAAACACGTGTGCACGCCTGAGGAAGTTAGTGTGTGTGGAGAGAGAGAGAGAGAGAGAGAGAGAGAGAGAGAGAGAGAGAGAGAGAGAGAGAGAGAGAGAGAGAGAGAGAGAGGAGATGGAGGGCGAGAGGGAAGCAGGAGTTACATGATGTAGCAGAAACCAGAGGCCTCAAACCAGACCAATGACCCCTACTTGCACGTACATATGAATGGACTAAAGGGTAAATTGTGTCTCAACCGGCCATAACACGCCTTCCATAATAAGATTCTTTTGTTACTGTGTTCGTTTTGTTTTGGAAGGGTTGCTTTTGGTTTTTCTTTTCAATTCGGTTTTGTTTGTGGGGGGCTTACAAGGGCAAAGGTAGGGCAGGAGGGGTCAGGAAGACAAGCAGGATCAAAATGCGTTATGTGAAGTTCACCAAGAATCAATAAAAGTAAACAACAACAAAGCAATGACTGTAATTATAACTTCATTCTCCTCATTAGGTTTCTTTCCACTTCCAATAGTGGTCAAGGTGCACAACTATTTTATGAATACTTTTCATACCCACACAACAAAATCCATTATTATACCAGCTTGTAAAGGTCCCGTGCGTTTATTATTTATTTTGATAAGACAAAAAAAATTCTTGTGTCTTGATTTGTGATATTTTTGGTTCATTATGGAAATAAACAAGAAATTCTTTCTGATCTCTGAGAAAATAAGTGTAGGAAAGCTAAAAATTCTTATCTTAGTTCATTGCAGTTTGGTCCATCCTGAAAAAGTCACGTCAATTTTTGAAAAGAGGTGTTTTTAGTAAAATGTCTCTCAAAATGCCACAATAATCTATCCTGTTCTGCACCATTCTTTAAAAACACTGTCTTTAAATTAAAACGCTTTCTCTGTTCATTTTCATCTGTCTTCAGCAATTTTCCAAAATATTTCTACTAAATGTATTCTTTATTAAATTATATGCATGAAGGCAAAAGATTTAAGAAAAGGAAGAATTTTAAATGTTAACATGCGACTCACTTCATGTATGTGCATTTAGTTTATGGCGTTTAGTAGTCGAGTTAGGTTTATTTCCTCCAAATAGTACAAAAGTTCTTAATTCTTGAATATTTTGAAAACCTTTTCTGTTCATTTCAACTTTCTTGGTAAATGTTCCTGTTATTACATCTATAGAAACACTAATTTCTACTTCATATCTCTGAAGAAAGCCATGATTCCATTTTGGATTGACCAGTGCATTTCAAAAATTCAGGAAGTGCTTTGATTCTAGCATGATAATTATTTAATGTTAAGGAACCAATGAACTGTAGCCTATGCTTCACTGAACCAAAAGCTTGAAGTCTAATTTAGATTGATATAGTACTCACTTCCAGGGCTGACAAGGCTTTACTAAAAGAATTATTGTTTTCTTATTCATAAAAATAAGAGGGTTGTCATAATCCATATGAGAAAAAGGTTAACAAAGTCAAAGTTGGACACCTTGTAAATTATATCTGTTAAGGGACACATCAGAAATGACATCTATTACAGAGCATGAAGTCCAAATAATACATCATTATTGCTCAGTATGAAGTGAGGGATATTCTATGCCTGCCCTTGAAGTATAGCCAATCATTTAAACATATGGAAAGATGTGCTGTATTTAAATGATTGGAAAAGCATGCTCTATTCTTATAAAATCTATGACATGAGCCTGATTAGTTAAAAATAATGTAATTAAAATTTATACAACATGTAAATGAAATCCAAACTTTATATACCCATTATTTGCCTTTATTTCTATTAAACTTGCAAGTACCTTCATATTTTTCTAGAACTAAAATCACAAGCCCATCTTCATATTTTACCTTCCAGCCACTTCAAATCCTCATGTCTGAATATGTTAATTGTGTTCCTGATGAATGAATTTTCCAGCATTAAGGACAAATTTGAAGATATTAATATAAGTTCCCTCTTAATGTACATAGGAGGCCATGGAGAGACTTGAAAATATATTATTACACGACAGTCAATGCTGAGTAGCTAGGTACCCTAAGGTTGTCAACAAAAGTGGCCTTTATTCTGTCCAATCCAGGGACCAGTACTGTAACATCCCATTGAAAAGGGGTGTCGAGGTTTTTTTTAGTGAATCACATATAAAGTTTTAATATTCTAGAATATCTTTTAGTTCATTTGTCAAATGATTCACTTCTATTATATATTCTTTCCAATACTAAAATATAAAAAAGTTAATTTCTACCTGTTTCCCTTGCTTTTCACCAAAATCTGACTTTGCAATACAGATCTCTTAAAAATCATTAATTATCACCTATTAAAATAAATATAAACAGTTTATAACATATGTAGAACAAAATGATCATAAAATAAGGAATTTTATTTTTGATGTATTATTTTATATGTATAAGTGTCTTACTGACAACATTTGCATGCCTGGTGCTTTCCGAGTTCAGAAGGTGTCAGAGCCTCTAAAACTGGAGTTAAGAATGGTTGAAAGACACCATGTTGGTGGTTATTTCTCTGAAATAGCAACTAGTGTTCTCATCCACTAATCAAAGTCTCCAGCCCTCAAGTCGTATTTCTAACTAGAACTTAATTCAAATTTCACAGGACTATTAATATTCTAAAATAATGTTATCTAATCACAAGGAAAATTGGGAATACGCTATTTTCAATTTCCATTTAAATCATGTAGGTACCTAAAAATATTCTTCAATATAGGACCCAGCAATTCCACTATTGGGAATCTACCCAAGAGATGCCTAATCATACAACAAAAGCATATGCTCATCTATGTTCATAGCAGCATTATTTGTAATAGCCAGATCCTGGAGACAGCCTAGATGCCCTTCAGTGGAAGAATGGATGAAGAAACTGTGGAATATATACATGCTAGAATACTACTCAGCGGTAAAAAACAATGACATCTTGAATTTTGCAGGCAAATGGATGGAAATAGAAAACACTATTCTGAGTGAGAACCTCCACCTGACGATAGATGAAGAAAATGACAGAGCCCCACATTGGAGCACCGGACTGAGCTCCCAAGGTCCTGATGAGGAGCAGAAGGAGAGAGAACATGAGAAAGAAAGTCAGGACCGTGAGGGAACCTCCAGCTGGCGACAGATGGGGAAGGTGACTGAGCCCCACATTGGAGCACTGGACTGAGCTCCCAAAGTCCCGATGAGGAGCAGAAGGAGCGAGAACATGAGGGAGAAAGTCAGGAACGAGAGGGGTGCGTTCACTCATGGAAACGGTGGGACAGAACTAATGGGAGATCACCAACTCCAGTTGGAATGGGACTGATGGATCATGCGACCAAACCCGTCTCTCTGAGTGTGGCCAACAGCGGGGGCTGACTGAGAAGCAAAGGACAATGGCTCTGGGCTCTGATTGTTCTTCATGGACGGGCTCTGTGGGAGCCTTCTCAGCTTGGTCGATCACCTTCCTGGACCTGGGGGGAGTTGGGAGGACCTTGGTCTTAGCATAGAGTGGGGAACCCTGATGGCTCCTTGGCCTTGAGAGGGAGGGAGGGGAGGTATGGGTGGAGGGGAGGGGAGGGAAGGGGGAGAAGGAGGGGAGGGAAGGGGGAGGAGGAGGGGAGGGAGGGGGGAGGAGGAGGGAAGGAGATGGAAATTTTTAAATATAAAAAAAATAAACCATGAGAAAAAAAATTATCAAATGTAAAAAAAAAAGAAATAAAAATATTAATAAAAACTTGGATATAATAGTGATTATAATGTTTGTTAATTAGTTAAAGGTTTTCTTTAATAGAAACTGATTCCAGTTAGTAGTTGGAAAGATTTTTATGTTGTCAAATGCAATCAGAGTTAGTTTGTTCTGGAACAGACTCCAAAGCAACAGAAAAACCATGTCTTGAAAACCTATAAAAAAAAAACCCTAAAAAAATCTTATTAATGAGCTGCTAGGAAAGATTGAAAGAGGACCTTATCTGAGTAGTTACAATGGAAGTTTATCCATATAGTACAAAGCATAAAATGTAAAATGCTCCTCTAGTCTACCATAAAATGCATCATAAGCAACAATAAAAATATAACGACTGCTACCTCATTTTGTAGATGTGTAATGACAAAGACACGCAAAGGATCTGACATTATTTTACATATAGGATTCCAAATTATAAGCCGCTATAGAATATTTCAGCTACCCATGAGTACAAGTACAGGAGAAAGTTTCATGAGTTAAATTTGTACTGGCTACTGTGTGATTTGTTTCTAACCATCAACAAAAATAATCAAGTCTCTGCAATTGTATAAAGACATATTACTTAATAGTAAATCACTACCATGAAGGTAAAGTCATACATCTTAAAATCTGTTTGCTTCACAGGATTTACATATTCACAAAATGCTGCTGAGGTAGCCATCCAGATTTATAGATATATTAAAAGTAGTATCTTATTGTCTGGTAGTGATATTCATCCATCAAGAAGTTAGAAGGAGTAAGTCTCTTGCATTAAATAATATTTTTCTTTTTTTTTTTTTTTTTTTTTTTTTTTTTTTTTTTTTTCCTCATGGTTTATTTTTTTTTATATTTAAAAATTTCCATCTCCTTCCCTCCTCCTCCCCCCTCCCTCCCCTCCTTCTCCCCTTTCTCTCCCCTCCTTCTCCCCCTTCCCTCTCCTCCCCTCCACCCATACCTCCCCTCCCTCCCTCTCAAGGCCAAGGAGCCATCAGGGTTCCCCACTCTATGCTAAGACCAAGGTCCTCCCAACTCCCCCCAGGTCCAGGAAGGTGATCGACCAAGCTGAGAAGGCTCCCACAGAGCCCGTCCATGAAGAAGAATCAGAGCCCAGAGCCATTGTCCTTTGCTTCTCAGTCAGCCCCCGCTGTTGGCCACACTCAGAGAGCCGGGTTTGGTCGCATGATCCATCAGTCCCATTCCAACTGGAGTTGGTGATCTCCCATTAGTTCTGTCCCACCGTCTCCATGAGTGAACGCACCCCTCTCGTTCCTGACTTTCTCCCTCATGTTCTCGCTCCTTCTGCTCCTCATCGGGACCTTGGGAGCTCAGTCCAGTGCTCCAATGTGGGGCTCAGTCACCTTCCCCATCTGTCGCCAGCTGGAGGTTCCCTCACGGTCCTGACTTTCTTTCTCATGTTCTCTCTCCTTCTGCTCCTCATCAGGACCTTGGGAGCTCAGTCCGGTGCTCCAAGGTGGGGCTCTGTCATTTTCTTCATCTATCGTCAGGTGGAGGTTCTATGGTGATATGCAAGAAATTCATCAGTATGGCTATAGGAACTGGCCTTTTCAGGCTCCCTCTCCTCAGCTGCCCAAGGAACTAACTGGGGGCGTCTCCCTGGAAACCTGGGAACCCCTCTAGGGTCAAGTCTCTTGACAACCCTCAGGTAGCTCCTTAAATTCAGATATATGCTTCCCTGCTCTCATATCCACCCTTCCTATATCCCAAGCACCCCATTCCTCCGAGCTCCCCCCGCTCTCCCCTTCACACTTTTCTCTCCCCATCTTCCCTTGGCCCAGTCTTGCCCAACCCTCAAGTTCCCAATTTTGCCTGGCGATCGTGTCTACTTCCAATATCCAGGAGGATTACTATATCTTTTTTGGGAGTTCACCTTCTTATTATCTTCTCAAGGATCCCAAACTTATAGGCTCGATGTCCTATAATCATGGCTAGAAACCGAATATGAGTGAGTACATCCCATGTTCATCTTTATGGGTCTGGGTTACCTCACTCAGAATAGTGTTTTCTATTTCCATCCATTTGCCTGCAAAATTCAAGATGTCATTGTTTTTTACCGCTGAGTAGTATTCTAGCATGTATATATTCCACAGTTTCTTCATCCATTCTTCCACTGAAGGGCATCTAGGCTGTCTCCAGGATCTGGCTATTACAAATAATGCTGCTATGAACATAGATGAGCATATGCTTTTGTTGTATGATTGGGCATCTCTTGGGTAGATTCCCAATAGTGGAATTGCTGGGTCCTGGGGTAGGTTGATCCCGAATTTCCTGAGAAACCGCCACACTGCTTTCCAAAGTGGTTGCACAAGTTTGCATTCCCACCAGCAATGGATGAGTGTGCCCCTTACCCCACAGCCTCTCCAGCAAAGGTTATTATTGGTGTTTTGGATTTTAGCCAATCTGACAGGTGTGAGATGATATCTCAAAGTTGTTTTGATTTGCATTTCCCTGATAGCTAGGGAGGTTGAGCATGACCTTAAGTGTCTTTTGGCCATTCGAACTTCTTCTGTTGAGAATTCTCTGTTCAGTTCATCGCCCCATTTTTTAATTGGGTTAATTGGCATTTTACCGTCTAGTCTCTTGAGTTCCTTATATATTTTAGAGATCAGACCTTTGTCAGTTGCAGGGTTGGTGAAGATCTTTTCCCAGTCAGTAGGCTGCCTTTGTGTCTTAGTGACAATGTCCTTTGCTTTACAGAAGCTGCTCAACTTCAGGAGGTCCCATTTATTCAATGTTGCCCTTAAAGTCTGTGAAGCTGGGGTTATGCATAGGAAACGGTTCCCTGTGCCCATTTGTTGTAGAGTACTTCCCACTTTCTCCTCTATCAATCTCAATGTGTTCAAATTAATATTGAGGTCTTTAATCCATTTGGACTTGAGTTTTGTGCATGGTGATAGATATGGATCTACTTTCATTCTTCTACAGGTTGACATCCAGTTATGCCAGCACCATTTGTTGAAGATGCCCTCTTTTTTCCATTGTGTACTTTTGGCTCCTTTATCAAAAATCAGGTGTTCATAGGTTTGTGGTTTAAGATCCGGGTCTTCTATACGATTCCATTGGTCAACTTCTCTGTTCTTATGCCAATACCAAGCCGTTTTCAATACTGTAGCTCTGTAATAGAGTTTGAAGTCAGGGATGGTAATGCCTCCAGAAGTACCTTTATTGTATAAGATTTTTTTGGCTATCCTGGGTTTCTTGTTTTTCCATATAAAGTTGATTATTGTCTTCTCAATCTCTGTGAAGAATTTTAATGGGACCTTGATTGGGATTGCATTGAATCTATAGATTGCTTTTGGTAGAATTGCCATTTTTACTATGTTGATCCTCCCAATCCACGAGCAGGGGAGATCCTTCCATTTTCTGGTATCCTCTTCAATTTCTTTCTTCAAAGACTTAAAGTTCTTGTCATATAAATCCTTCACTTCCTTGGTTAGCGATATTCCCAGATAACTTATGCTATTTGTGGCTATTGTGAAAGGTGATACTTCTCTGATTTCCCTCTCTGCTTCCTTATCCTTTGTGTATAGGAGGGCGACTGATTTTTTGGAGTTGATCTTGTATCCTGCCACGTTACTGAAGGAGTTTATCAGCTGTAGGAGTTCTTTGGTGGAGTTTTTGGGGTCGCTTATGTATACTATCATATCATCTGCAAATAATGAAAGTTTAACTTCTTCCTTTCCAAATTGGATCCCCTTGATTCCCTTATGTTGTCTTATTGCTATTGCTAGAACTTCAAGCACTATATTGAAGAGATAAGGAGAGAGTGGACAGCCTTGTCGTGTTCCTGAATTTAGTGGGATAGCCTTGAGTTTCTCTCCGTTTAATTTGATGTTAGCTGTCGGTTTGCTGTAAATAGCTTTTATTATATTTAGGAATGACCCTTGTATCCCTAATCTCTCCAAGACCTTTATCATAAAAGGGTGCTGAATTTTGTCAAATGCTTTTTCAGCATCTAATGAGATGACCATATGGTTTTTTTCCTTCAGTTTGTTTATATGATGGATTACATTAATAGATTTTCGTATGTTGAACCAGCCCTGCATCTCTGGGATGAAGCCTACTTGATCGTAATGGATAATTTTTCTAATGTGTTCTTGGATTCGGTTTGCCAGTATTTTATTGAGAATTTTTGCGTCCATGTTCATGAGTGAGATTGGCCTGTAATTCTCTTTCTTGGTTGAGTCTTTGTGTGGTTTAGGTATCAGGGTAACTGTAGCTTCATAGAAGGAATTTGGCAGTGACTCTTGTGTTTCTATATTATGAAATACCTTAAGGAGTATAGGTATTAGGTCTTCTTGGAAGTTCTGGTAGAATTCCGCATTGAAACCATCTGGTCCTGGGCTCTTTTTGGTAGGGAGGTTTCTGATAACAGTTTCTAATTCTTCGCGACTAACAGGACGATTTAGAGCATTTACCTGGTCCTGGTTTAACTTTGGTATATGGTATTTATCTAAAAAACTGTCCATTTCTTTTACATTTTCCAATTTTGTGGCATACAGGCTTTTGTAGTAAGATCTAATGATTTTCTGAATTTCCTCTGTGTCTGTGGTTATGTCCCCCTTTTCATTTCTGATCTTGTTAATTTGCGTGTTCTCCCTCTGCCGTTTGATTAGATTGGCTAAGGGTTTGTCAATCTTGTTGATTTTCTCCAAGAACCAGCTTCTTGTTTCATTGATTCTTTGGATTGTTTTCTGTGTTTCTATTTTGTTGATTTCTGCCCTCAGTTTGATTATTTCCAGTCTTCTACTTCTCCTAGGTGAGTCTGCTTCTTTTTTTTCCAGAGCTTTCAGGTGTGCTGTTAAGTCACCAATGAGTGCTTTCTCCGTTTTCTTTAAGTGGGCACTTAGTGCTATGAACTTTCCTCTTAGCACTGCTTTCATTGTGTCCCATAGGTTTGAGTATGTTGTGTCTTTGTTTTCATTAAATTCAAGAAAGACTTTAATTTCTTTCTTTATTTCTTCCTTGACCCAGGTGTGGGTCAGTAGTTGACTGTTCAGTTTCCATGAGTTTGTGGGCCTTCTGGGGGTAGCATTGTTGTTGAATTCTAATTTTAATCCATGGTGATCCGATAAGACACAGGTGGTTACTAATATTTTTTTGTAACTGTGGAAGTTTGCTTTGTTACCAAGTATATGGTCAATTTTCGAAAAGGTTCCATGAGCCGCAGAGAAGAAGGTATATTCTTTCCTATTTGGGTGGAATGTTCTATAGATGTCTGTTAAGTCCATTTGGTTCATTACCTCCATTAAGTCTTTCAATTCTCTGTTAGGTTTCTGTCTGATTGACCTGTCCATTGGTGAGAGAGGAGTGTTGAAGTCTCCAACTATTAGTGTGTGTGGTTTGATGGCTGCCTTGAGTTCTAGAAGTGTTTCTTTTACATAAGTGGGAGCTTTTATATTAGGGGCATAGATATTCAGGATTGAGACTTCATTCTGAAGGATTTTTCCTGTTATGAGTATAAAGTGTCCCTTTCCATCTCTTCTGATTGATTTTAGTTTGAAGTCAACTTTGTTGGAAATTAGTATGGCCACACCCGCTTGTTTCTTAGGGCCATTTGCTTGATAAACCTTTTCCCAACCCTTTACTCTGAGTAGGTGCCTGTCTTTGTGGTTGAGGTGTGTTTCTTGTAAACAGCAAAATGTTGGATTCTGTTTTCGTATCCAGTCTCTTAGCCTGTGCCTTTTTATAGGTGAATTGAGTCCATTGATATTAAGTGATATTAATGACCAGTGGTTGTTAACTTCAGTCATTTTTAGTAGTAGAGTTTGTGTGTTTCCCTTCTTCTAGTTGTGCTGGTGAAGGGTCGCTAGATGCCTGAGTTATTGTCGGCGTTGTTGGACTCCTTGGTTTGTGATTTTCCTTCTATTACTTTCTGCAAGGCTGGATTTGTGGCTGCGTATTGTTTAAATCTGTTTTTGTCCTGGAATATCTTGTTTTCTCCATCAATGGTGAATGCAAGCTTTGCTGGGTATAATAGTCTAGGCTTGCATCCATGTTCCCTAAGTGTCTGTAGCACATCTATCCAAGCTCTTCTGGCTTTCATGGTTTCCATTGAGAAATCAGGTGTAATTCTGATAGGTTTCCCTTTATATGTTACTTGACCTTTTTCCTTTGCAGCTCTTAATATCTGTTCTTTATTCTGTATGTTTTGTGTTTTGATTATTATATGGCGTGGGGATGCTTTCTTTTGATCCAGTCTATTTGGTGTTCTGTAGGCTTCTTGTACCTTCATAGGAACATCCTTCTTTAGGTTGGGGAAGTTTTCTTCTATAATTTTGTTGAATATGTTTTCTGGGCCTTTGAGTTGTAATTCTTCTCCTTCTTCTACCCCAATTATTCTTAGGTTTGGTCTTTTCATGGTGTCCCAGATTTCCTGAATGTTTTGTGTTAAGAATTTGTTAGATTTGTTTAGTTCTTTAATCTGTGAGTTTATTTCTTCTATAGTATCTTCAGAGTCCGAGATTCTTTCTTCCATCTCTTGTATTCGGTTGGAAATACTTGTCTCTGAAGTTTCTGTACGTTTACTCAGAGTTTCCATTTCCAGTCGTCCCTCAGATTGTGTTTTCTTCAATACCTCCATTTCATTTATCAGGTCTTGTACTGTTTCCCTTACCTGTTTGATTGCTTTTTCTTGTTTTTCTTGTTTTTCTTGGGTATCTTTGAGAGATTTATTTATTTCGTCTACCTTTTTGTTTGTCATCTCCATTTCTTTATGGCAGTTTTTTACCTCCTGTTTAAGGTCCTCTATTATTTTTATAAAGTACTGTTTAATGTCGGTTTCTTCTATATCTTCTGGGGTAGGGTGTTCAATTCTTGTTGTTTCGGGATGTCTGGCTTGTGGTGATGTCATGTTGCCTTTCATGTTGTTGGAGGAGCTCCTGCATTGGCGCCTGCCCATCTCTTCCCCAAAGAATGATGGATCCTTCTGCAGACTGTGAGGTCCCCTTGCAGGCCAAGCAGCTCTCAGACAAAGGCCTACCTTGCTCCGGGCAGTCAAATGAAGGAGGGGACCTCCCACCGGCCTGGGAGCACTCAATTCCAGGTCCCCAGAGCCCAAACAGGCTGAGCTGTGGGATTTTGTGGCCCCAAAGACGGGAGGATGAGGAAGGGGGAGGGGGGGAAGATTCTGGGTGCAAGCTGGGAAGGGACAGGGAGAGAGAGGCGGTATCCGGGGAGAATAACCCCTGCAGGAAGAGCAGGAAGTGTGCTGGTGGCAGGGGGAGTTGTGGAGAGTCGGTGGTCCCTCACCGGGCAGCTGCCGAGGTTCGGGCACTCACTCCTCACTCACCCCAAAGAACGATGGATCCTCCTGCAGACTTTCAGGTCCCCTTGCAGGCCAAGCAGCTCTCAGACAAAGGCCTACCTTGCTCCGGGCAGTCAAATGAAGGAGGGGACCTCCCACCGGCCTGGGTGCACTCAATTCCAGGTCCCCAGAGCCCAAACAGGCTGAGCTGTGGGATTTTGTGGCCCCAAAGACGGGAGGATGAGGAAGGGGGAGGGGGGGAGGATTCTGGGTGCAAGCTGGGAAGGGACAGGGAGAGAGAGGCAGTATCCGGGGAGAATAACCCCTGCAGGAAGAGCAGGAAGTGTGCTGGTGGCAGGGGGGGGTTGTGGAGAGTCGGTGGTCCCTCTCCGGGCAGCTGCCGCGGTTCGGGCACTCACTCCTCACTCACCCCAAAGAACGATGGATCCTCCTGCAGATTTTCAGGTCCCCTTGCAGGCCAAGCAGCTCTCGGACAAAGGCCTACCTTGCTCCGGGCAGTCAAATGAAGGAGGGGACCTCCCACCGGCCTGGGTGCACTCAATTCCAGGTCCCCAGAGCCCAAACAGGCTGAGCTGTGGGATTTTGTGGCCCCAAAGACCGGAGGATGAGGCAGGGGGAGGGGGGGAGGATTCTGGGTGCGAGCTGGGAAGGGACAGGAAGAGAGAGGCAGTATCCGGGGAGAATAACCCCTGCAGGAAGAGCAGGAAGTGTGCTGGTGGCAGAGGGGGTTGTGGAGAGTCGGTGGTCCCTCTCCGGGCAGCTGCCGCGGTTCGGGCACTCACTCCTCACTCACCCCAAAGAACGATGGATCCTCCTGCAGATTTTCAGGTCCCCTTGCAGGCCAAGCAGCTCTCAGACAAAGGCCTACCTTGCTCCGGGCAGTCAAATGAAGGAGGGGACCTCCCACCGGCCTGGGTGCACTCAATTCCAGGTCCCCAGAGCCCAAACAGGCTGAGCTGTGGGATTTTGTGGCCCCAAAGACGGGAGGATGAGGAAGGGGGAGGGGGGGAGGATTCTGGGTGCAAGCTGGGAAGGGACAGGGGGAGAGAGGCAGTATCCGGGGAGAATAACCCCTGCAGGAAGAGCAGGAAGTGTGCTCTAAATAATATTTTTCAATAGGAGAGTGCATTTTATTGCCTACTTGCAGAAGCAAGCATGATAATCAGAACTTCTTTAGTTTATAGTCTAGATTTCTTGTAAAGGGAAGTATCTCATCAGTTCTCCATTGGGTAATGTTGAAAACATTCCAAACAAGTTAAGAAATTAAAGTCCATTAGTAAATATTCACTATAAATATGTATTGAATCAATTTGTTATTCAAATCCTGTAGGAGTTGCTAATCTATGACAAAGAGTGGTGGACAATATTAAATACATTATGTATTAAATGCAATCCATAAAAATTTAATGTGGAGTAAATTTCAACACATAAGGATGCATATTATTAGATAGAGTGGACTAGAAATAAAAATTTAAATAATATTTGGCTTAGTAGTCTGACTCACTTTCTCCTAGTATTCAAGAAAAGTACTTTCAAGATACAGGAAAAAAAAGGAAATGTTTCCATTGGAAAGAGACACTTGTCATTGCAGTGCAAACCAGTCAGGTAGATGTTTGTGATCTAAAATACTGACAGAAATAAAGATACAGATGTATTGAGTTGGTTTTTTCTTCTTGTGCAATTGTGAAAACAAACCCTTTCATCACAGAATAGAAACATTAAAGAATGCTTTATTTCAAATGTGCCAATAATTTCTCACTGTGAAAATACTGTGTCCACCCTCCTACTCTTTAGTGGTTACCAAGGAACAGAACAGTATTCTCTGGCCACCTCTTCCATGAATATTAGTGTTTCCTATGGCTACTGTCATGCCCTGTGATAAGGGTGCACATACTTCCCAGGTGGCTTGGAACAATTTTAATTTGTACCTATTTTTCTAACAGTCTAAAATTTTAATTTGCAGCTATTTTTCTAACAGTCTAAAATTTTCTTTTTCAAGCATTATCTAGCATGTCAATTCTAGCTGAAATCTATACGCTCTGAATATGCTATGCATGGCAGTTTGTAGGAAAGGGGCAGTGGGTTACAGACCCAAAAACAAAATGACATAATTTTAATGTCAAATATGGACAATTAGTTCACACAATATCCTCCTGAATATTGGATGTTCTTCTTCTTTTTAATCTAAATTCATTCAGAATAGTATGCCAAAGGAAGCTGAATTTTAAAAATATTGTGTCTTGTTGACCATGCCCTTTCCTTTACAGAAGCTTTTCAGTTTCAGGAGGTCCCATTTATTAATTGTTTCTCTCAGTGTCTGTGCTACTGGGGTTATATTTTGGAAGTGGTCACCTATGCCAATGCATTCCCACTTTCTCTGCTATGATGTTCAGTGTGGCTGGCTTTATTGCTGTAGAAAGTCTTACAGCTTGTGGTTACCCACCTACTGGGGCATGACCTCTTATATTATATATGCTGATGCAGAACATGCATCCAGCCTTTTTTTTGGCCTCTCTCTCTGTTCTGGTTGCATTGCTGGTAGGGATGCAAATTGGTACGTATAAAGATTTCTCAGAAAATTAGGAAACAACCTTCCTCAATAGCCAGCCATACAACTTTTGGGTATTTACCCAAAAGATGTTCAATTGTACCACAATGACATGTGTACAACTATGTTCATAGCAGCATTGTTTATCATAGCCAGAACCTGGAAACAACCTAAATCCCCCTCAAATGAAGAATGGATGAGGAAAATGTGGTACATTTACACAATGGAGTACTACACTACAGAAAAAATAATATCTTGAAATTTACAGGCAAGCAGATGGATCTAGAAAACATCATATTGAGTGTGGTAACATAGATTCAGAAAGACAGATATCATATGTACTCACTCCTTTGTGGCTTTTAGAAATAAACGAAGAAAACTAGCCTACAATTCACAATCCCAGAAAACCTAGACAACAATGAGAACCCCAGGAGAGACATATGTGGATCTACTCTACATGGTAAGTAGGAAAAGACAAGATCTCCTGAGTAAATTGGGAGCATGAGGACCATGGGAGAGGGTTGAAGGGGAGGCAAAAGAAAGGAAGGGAGAAGAGCAGAGAAAAGTATATAACTCAATAAAATCAATTAAAAATATGTCTTGTACACCTGGGAACCCTTCTAGAGTCAAGTCTCTTGGCAACGCTAAAATAGCTCCCTTAATTAAGATATATATTTCCCTGCTCCCATATCCACCTTTCCTTTATCCCAACCATCCCATTTCCCCAAGCTCTCCCCATCCTCCCTTTCACACTTTTCTCTCCTCATCTCCCCTTAGCCCCATTCCACCCCACCCCCAAGTTCCCAATTTTTGCCTGGCAATCTTCTCTCCTTCCAATATCTAGGAGGATAACTATATGTTTTTCTTTGGATTCACCTTCTTATTTGTCTTCTCTAGGCTCAATGTCCTTTATTTATGGCTAGAAACCAATTATGAGTGAGTACATCCCATGTTCAAATTTTTGGGTCTGGGTTGTCTCACTTGGGATAGTGTTTTCTATTTCCATCCATTTGCATGCAAAATTCAAGATGTCATTGTTTTTTTACCGCTGAAGGGTCCAGGGAGATATACCCAGCTAGTTCCTTGGGCAGCTGAGGAGAGGGACCCTGAAATGGCCAGATCCTATAGCCATGATGAAGAATATCACTATAGAACCTTCATCTGGCGATGGATGGAGATAGAGACAAGGCCCCACATTGGAGCACCGGACTGAGCTCCCAAGGTCCAAATGAGGAGCAGAAAGATGGAGAACATGAGCAAGAAAGTCAGGACCGTGAGGGGTGCACCCACCCACTGAGATGGTGGGGCTGATCTAATGGGAGCTCTCCAAGGCCAGCTGGACTGGGACTGAAAAAGTATGGGATAAAACTGGACTCCCTGAACATGGTGGACAATGAGGGCTGCTGAGAAGCCAAGGACAATGGCACTGGGTTTTGATGCTACTGCATGTACTGGCTTTGGAGGGGCCTAACCTGTTTGGATGCTCACCTTCCTAGACCTGGATGGAGGGGGGAGGACCATGGACTTCCCACAGGGCAGGGAACCCTTACTCCTCTTCGGACTGGAGAGGGAGGGGGAGGAGAGTGGGGGAGAGGGAGGGAAATGGGAGGCTGGGAGGAGGCGGGGAGGAGGCAGAAATTTTTAATAAAAAATAATAATAATAAATGTGTCTTGTGCTAACATACATAAATTAGTTGCATAACTACCTAGGAGTTGAGACTGAGTTCAGGAGTATTACCTGTCATTTACTCTGTCACTTTGCTATAAAAAATATCCTAATACTAATGGGTGGTAGAATTCATAAAACCTTAGCACATAATTGGAAAATACAAATAGAAAAAAATTCCTTGATTCCTGAATAAATAAACAGATAAAAACATTGGCAGGAGCCTTTAAATGAGTAATTATAAGAATTTCTTAATAATATACTCAGTTGGATCCAAGGAACGTGGTCTCAAACTGGAAATAAGGATGAAAAGTAGGAGTAAAAGGCAAGTAAACACACACAAATGCCTGGTAGCAGAAAATGATGTGTGTGTGTGGGGGGGAGGTGGGGAGTGAGACCAAGGGACCATAAAAATACAATTGAAAATATAAAAAAAAAATTGGATAGGCTGCTGCCAAAGCCCAGTGTTAGACAGACTTTGTGGTTAGTATGCTTGAGACCCTGTGTTCAACACACACATACAACCATACATTTTACTTAGAATCATTCGTGTTGGAGCTAGAATTTCAATTTGTATATTGAATCAGCAGAGGCCCAATTATGTTGAAGTTTTTCTCCAGCGTTCTAGAATCGAAAGATGTTACTAGAGGAAACATTTGAAAAATCGTTGAGGGCTAAAGACACAAATGAGTTAACATGGGGCACATGCCTCTAATCTCATCATTTGGAAGTAGAGGCCAGAATATTATGAATTATAGATCAGTCTGGGCTACAAATGATCCCCTCTCTCTCTCTCTCTCTCTCTCTCTCTCTCTCTCTATATATATATATATATATATATATATATATATATATATACATTTTTTCTCTCACTCTGTTTGTCTTTCTCTCTAACATACACACACACCCTAAAAATAAAATAATGAGGAAGATATTGACTGATGTACAGTACAGTAGTTAATGCTGAACATTTGAACGCCGGAGAAAAACTTCAACATAATTGGGCCTCTGCTGATTCAATATACACATTGAAAATAAATGTATTTCACATGAGAAATGAAAACTGTTAACACCTCGTAGACAAAATCATGAGCCCTCAGTTAGGCTATGGCTTGAGAAGCTCTAGATTTTAAGAATATATTTTAAAATCTTCATAACATCCAAGAAGGTCATTCATAAACGATGCAAACATTTAGGATTCCTTTTCAACCAGAATTGTTTCAGGGTAGAAAAGTAAATAGCTATGAACTGAAGAGGCATTTAGTATTCATGGCCATTATTTCTTTGTTAAGGCTTAGAAAGAGTATTTTCTACATTCATTGCAAGAACAATATCCAACATCAAAAGTGTAATAAATGTTAAGAATTGAGCTCTCTGCCTTTTTTGTCAGCTTTGCAAAAGATTAATTTTCTGACACCATTTAAAAAAAACAAAACACAAGGAATCAGGGAAAGCCTCATGACCCGAGTTTGATCCCAGAACACAGTGTAAAAGGAGAGAATTGATTCCTTAAGTTATTCTCATTTCCACACTTACCTTGTACCAACGATATACCATACTGTCTGTATGCCTCACTAAAACACATATTGTACATTCACACATGTACACACAACACCACACACAGAAAAATGCAGACATTCACATAATAATAGTAACATTTATAGAAAGGAAACAACCAAATGAACAATAAACCTGGGTTTTACTCTCTGCTAACTCTACCATCGAAATGGCCCTTTTAACTTCGCTGGCCATAGTTCATCCATTTGTAAATAGTATGATTATATTAGGAACATCACAGCATTGTTGTGAACATGAGAGGACATAATTAAATTCCAAGTGATCGTATAATGCTTTTGTTACACAAATGTGTAGTGATTATTAATCATTTAGGGGTCTTGTCATAATTTTATTGGAAGAACAAGTGTGCCCTCTACATTCTTTTGGAAATGACCCTGCTCCTGATATTGTGGTATCTGTTAATGAATAAAGAATTAAAGACTTGGGCATTTCATATAGAAAACATTTCCATGTAGATTCTTTCAAAGACTAATTTAAAATTTGATAACAGCAAATACATCTTTATATAACACAACTCATCAATAACTATTAAAAGTTTATTTCAGTCATGTTACTTTTTCTTTTAAATATTTTTTCTTTCTCTTTGTACAAACAAATGTATACACATGTGTGTTGTACATGTATGCATGTGTATATGTTCACATGTAACAGAATGATGGCCAGAGGCGGAAGCCTGGTATCTTCACTGATGACAACTTTATTTGTGAGTCAGCTCTCACTGAACCTAACTCTCTTCCACCGACTAGTCTATCTTTGGAGCACATTTTGCCCAATTTCCTGTCTACCTTCCTCTTTACTGGTATTGCAGGCAAGGCACCATGCCTGCCAGGCAGCTTTTATTAGGTGGGAGGTGGGATCCAAACTTTCATCTTGACACTTATGTGGCAAACTTTTTATCTGCTGAGCCACCTCTCCATGGGTTATGTTTTCCCGGAGCATATACCATGAAACGTTGTTTTTCCTCTGGACGAAAACTGTTGATTTTAAGACATTTAGTATCTGTACCTTTCTGATCATATAATTTTTATAATTTTTCAGTTTCCTAGGAGAATTCTATGCTTTCCCAACACTTGGTAGTACTGACCTTTGGAGTCAGAATAAGGGCTTAAAATGGAGATCAGTACTAGAGTATTGGTGTAGATTTGAACCAGATACTAGAGAGTTACTAAATAAAATATGAAGAGAAATGCAAAAAAATAATATAAACTACATAAAAATTGATTGAAATCTTAAATGTTTCCTGTATGTAAGAAAAAAATCTACAGTAGATTTCAGTTTAGGGTGAAATTATTATTTATTATTATTTTATTATAGCATTCTATTTCTTCTATAAAATATATAATTATATATCATTTTCACTAAATATAACAAAAACAAAGAATATTTCTTGAAATAAAAAATCAGGTAAAGTGAGTTAATTTTCAGGGGCATATTGGGAGTGACATTCCCAGGTGATATTTGTGAGAAGACTATTTGTAAGGATGGAAAGAACAAATCGAGTACCCTTGTACAGAAAGATTAGGACAGGCATTGCCATTCTGATGTCTAGATTATGAAGCCATGGGAAGATATAAATGAGAATAGAATTACAATCAAGTCAATGAGAGTCAAGAATCATTGTGACAGCTGCAGACTATAGGAGGGCAACCTTACAGCAGGAAGATCAAGGAAGAGTTGTGTAATGGTCAAAATGAGAGATGGCCACATCACAGACTTGCTAAGTACTGTGCAATGTGTTACCAGGGAGACACAGCTGAATGAAAGATACTTCCCACACTCCCAATCAACAGGCAAGATGGCAATAAATCATAAACTTCTACAAAACAGTTCCTGGAAGGGAGATTAGTATGAAGCTACTTCTGTAACGGTGAGGATGAGGTGATATCCAAGCAATTATAGCATAGTGAATATGCCAGCAAAATTGCACACACCAGTTAAATAAAATGACATGAAAAAGTGTTACAGAAATAAAGAGTGTACCATGACCCTCCTTCTTATAACTTGTGTGAAGAATGATTTGTATGGTGTTGTAAATCACCATAGCTGGGATCACTTTGTGCACATTAGTTTCTCACTACAAAGAAGACAGAGGCTTTCACTTCCAGATCAGGTGGAGGTTATAACCTGGCTTTTATCAGGCTTTCTATAACCCTTCCACCCTGCTTGATGCAGTGGCGATTTCCTACTAGAGTTTAACATGATCTTGTTCAGCTTCCTTTCACTTGTATTTCTGTTCTTTGACTATGTAAAGGACTCCCGTTATGTTTAAATCATGTCTTCGTTATTTGCATAATCAGCCAAACCAACAACAGGGTAATCCACTTCTTTCATCTATTGCTTCCACAAAACCCTCTGGATGTGCACATAACTTGTCAGCTTTCAGAAACTTGTGCTTCAGTTGCAGGGCCAAGTATTCATTAGCCCAAGTCCACATTTTAGCTGAGTTCCCCTATTCTTCAGAGAATCCCACCTTGCCAATGCCACAGTCCTTTCCTTACAGTAGCTCGCTGGTACCAAAAGAGAGGACCTCCTTTTAAGGACATTGTAATTGCAACACTCCTGGAAAGGTCAGGTAATAAATACATCCCCAAACCCAATTCCTTTTCCCTTCAAATATCTGTCTTATTGTCTTTTTCCATAGAATCTTACCTAAGTCTTGGCAGTTTAATTGATTTAAACTTTTGACTTGCCATGTAGACAGCCCTGGCATGATACTCACAGAAAGTCACTTACCTTTGCCTCCTAGTGTGGTATTAAAGACCTATTCTACAATGCCTAGAAAATTTTCTGTGTGAATGTTTTCTTACTTTTCTTTTCTCCTTTTTATTTATTTTTCTTTCATACAACATACCCCGACTGCAGTCTCCCCTTCCTCCATTCCTCCATATTTATATGCCTACTTCATTAAAAAAAAAAACACACTAGATTATTTTCTCAGCCATATAAACTGAGGTTAGGGTTACACACTTGTCCATCTTTGTATCTAGTTTCTCCAGCACAGAACTATTGATGTTGACGAAATACTCGAGGACAGATTTGACAGCACTTTCTCATCTATGTGGAAGGTAGCAGAAAGTTTTAACCAATAAAGAGAAGCAAAAACATATTTTTCTGCAGTATTTTAATTAACTTTCTGTGGTTAATATAATTTTCTTCTTTATACATAGTTTTATTTTATAGTGACAGAATTTATTAGTACGATTAAATGTTTCTACTTAGGATATTTCCAAACTAATTTTATTACTTACTATCTACCATGTACCATCTAATTTTCTGTGGACCTATTTATTATGCATTTTATCATCTATCTAATCTATTTTTAATTTTATTTTCTATGTAATCTATCTCTCTTTTTCTCTTTCTCCCTATCCATCTCCCTATCTATTTTATTATATTTATCTATTGATATACTGTCAATCAATCAGTCAACCTATCTAATCTAATCTATCACCACCGGAACCAGCACTACTTCTCATCACCTATCATCTTGTTATCTACGTATCTTATCCTGCTATATCCACAAGTTTAATATTATAAGATTAAACCAATTTTACTTAAAAGGTATACCCTTATCATGTATATATATATAAGTATATATATATATGTAAGTATATATATATATATAAGTATACACAGTTTTTCTTTTCATGCTTCCCCAAATAATGAAATAGACTCCTTATATAGCATTTAATCTGAATTTGGTATCATTTCTAATCTTGATATAACAATGCATTTATGGGAATAGATATAGCACATCGAAATGGTATATTTCTTATCTTAATATAACAACGTTTATGGGAATAGGGATAGGCCATCCTACCTTTAAATAGAGGTTTGTTAGTATTTTTAAATTTATTAAAAATAATCAGTCCAAATTTCCACTCCCTCCCCTTCTCCCATTCCCCCCATACATTTTTCCACCCCACCCCCATCATAAGGGAGGGTAACACACTTTGTTCTGTGGAAGGTTCAAGGCCCTCCCTACTTCAGCTAGGCTGAGCAAGGTATACATCCAAACAAAACAGGATCCCAAAAAGCCACTACATGCAGTAAAAGTAAATCTCAGTGCCACTGTCAGTGTCCCCTCAGTCTGCCGCAGCCATACAACTGTAAACCACATTCAGAGGGACTAGTTTGGTCCTATGCTTGTTCCTTCCCAGTCCAGATGGAGTTGGTGAGCTCCCGTTAGCTCAGGTAGACTGTTTCAGTGGATGACACAGTTGGGAGTATGGAGGTGGGGGGTAGAATGAAGGGTAGAAAGGGAGGAGAAAGGGAGAAGGTGAGGGTTGAGGAGAACTTGAGGAAATAGAATAGTCGAGGAAGGATAGATATGAGCGCAAGGAAAGAGATATCATGCATAAGGGAGCCATTATGGGGTTAGCAAGAAACCTGGCTATAGAAAAACTCCCAGGAATCCGCCAGGATGACCCCAGCTAAGGCCCTAAGCCCTAGAGCAAAGTGTGCCTGAACTGGCCCTGCCCTGCACTCAGACTGACGTTTATCTTAAATATCACCATAGAACCTCATCCATCAACAGATGGAAACAGAGGCAGAGACCCATATCAGAGCACTCGACTGAGTTCCCAAGGTCCAGTTGAAGAGTAGAAGGAATGAGAATATGAGCAAAGAGGTTTGTTGGTTTTAAATGGAAAGTTAAGCTGTGTTATAGACTCTGGAAAAGGAATTTCTGTTTGTACTCATACCCTGAAAAATGAAAAAAGTAACTTCATATCAGCTGACAAATGGGTGGGGTCAGGCATCTTTCTCCAATGTTCCAGCTCTGGATGCTAGTAGTCCCTTCCTTTTCTCTTTTACACATACTCTAACTAAAGGAAACAGAACCCCCAAAACACTGATAATAAACAAAATATTGCCCACTTAAGTTGTGCATGATCTCAAGTAGGGAGAATCAGATGTTAACATTTTTTAAAATTTATTAATTTAACTTTTTCATTATTTTACATGACCACATCAGTTTCCTTCCATCCTTTAATTCCATTCTCTCTCCCCAACTCTCTTGTGAACCCCTCCCATCCACTCCTCCTCTGTTTCTGTTCAGAAAGGGAAAGTCTTTTCATGGGTGTCAACACAGCCTGGAATTACAAATTGAGGTAGGGTATGGGTGGAGCGGAGGGGAGAGAAGGGGAAGGAGGAGGGGAGGAGATGGAATTAAATATAAAAAAATAAACCATAAAAAAAGAATGCAGGAAGTCATTCTAAAAAAAACAAAAACAAATTGAGGTAGGACTAAGCTCCTTCCCTAGTATTAAAGTTTGGTGAGGTAACCCATTATGAGGAATAAGTTTCCAAAAGCCTTCGAAAGTATCAGGGGCAGAACCCACTCCACTGCTAGGAGTCTGACAAGTAGATCAAGCTATATAATTGTCTCTCTTATGTAGAGGGCCTAGGTTGGTCCCACATGGGCTCCTTTGCACATTATTCAGTGTCTGTGAGCTGCTGCAAACCTAGATTCATTGTCTCTGCATTCCTCTGTTGATAACCTCATCAATTTTTAGATATTTTTTAGAATGTTTGCAGTTTTGGTGAATGTTAATGAGTTGAATTTTTAGAGCACTTTTATTCATTTCTGCTTTAGTAATTTGGTTATAACTACTATTCATTCCTTTTAAAGTAAGTATATAAAAAATGAAAATAATATGATAATGGCAAGAAAATCTATTTTTTGTATCAATGTATAACTTTAAAAATATTTTCACATAGTTATAAATGAATCAAAATAACTTTATTGTGATTCAGAAGCATTATTGATGCTTTATGTAAATTATGGAGAGATAGCATATTTCTTTGAGCTGTCCACACTGCAGAATATCTGTGAACGGAAAGTGGCTTATGCAAGCTTCATATTCTTTATGATGAATTATGCAGAAGTTCCATTCCAGAACCAAGCTAAGGTGCTAAAAGTTCATGTCTGTGAGTTGTTTGGGAGTCATACAGATGTAGTGGACATAGTCTTACTTTTTCCATTACATGAAATCCAAATTTTCATGTAGAATAAGTGTCACTGATTGCACAACTAGATGGACTGAAAAATTCAGATAAAATGATTTTTTAGAAGCAAAATAAGTAGTCATCTTTCTAGGATACAGATGGGAAAAATTCAATGTAACTCGCTTTTCAGGATATACCTCAAACCTCATTAACAGTACCGGAAATTCAACAGAACAGCTAGCATATTTGATTTTAAGTATTTCCCATCATGGACATTTCAAGTTTAGAAAACAAACATTTCTTCCATAGAGGTGAGAGTTAAGTAGACTTTGTATTTATATATAGGGTAAGTTATAGTAGATGAATACTTGATAAAATTGAAGTTATAAAGAAACTCAGACACTAAAGACCTTTTGAATATTTTCTAAACTATAAAGCACTAAGAAAATAGCATTGTGACCATTTCATAAATGTTCATATTATTCTTTAAGTCTTTATGTGTGCTGTGTGCATTTATCATAAAAATAAAAAATATTTCTATCTCAGAGAGGATTTCTTTTTTAAAGAACTTCTTGTATTTGAAGCATTGGTGATTTTGAATTCTATTGCTTAAAAAGTAGGAAATAACTATCAAAATATGGAAAGGACACATTTTGTTATACCCAGAGAAACAGGTACCAGAGAGAATGTTAATCATTTTCTGATGTGTGAAATATTAGAATATTAACCCTTGTAATTACTATTTTCAATATGTCTATGACAGTTAATCTTACATGTCAATTTGACATCCTTGGGAGGTCGGATTCTCAGAACAGAATTTACTTCCACCAGATTTGTCAATTTTATCAATGAAGAAATTAAAAAAATAATTATTCTTACTGTTATTAGATGGAGGAGGTCTATCTCACTATGGGTAGGTGGGTCTGGTTATGAGGAATTAACTGCGCAGAAGCAGAAATAAACCAGGCAGAAGCTTTCTTTCCAGGGTCATCCCTGGCATCAAGGTTTTTGTCTTAGCTTTGCTCAGTGATGGACTCTACCTCATAAACCAAATGCTCCTTCTTTCTAACACCAAAGTTATTTTGATCCTTGTGGTTATTACAAAAATAAAAAACAATCTGTAACAATATATCAGAGTTTTAAGTCTCTTAAAGAACCACGTTCCAGGAAAATTGGGACACTGTGTAAAACAACCTCCTAGGAATGACTGACTACCATTAAGGATAGAAGGCATACCCCTTATTATCAGAGGACAAACTTATACAACAACAAAAGAATAGCAGAACATCAATCATACATTAATGACATAATTTCAAAAAATAAACAAAAAAACAATGAACTCTACCTATGCTTAGGTACTAATGCAAAGTCTGGCAGCAACTTAGACTTCATCCTAAATCAGAACCTGTGGTACAAGGACAATAATGATACCTGTTCCTGTTAAAGTGATTAAGAGAGTAAGTAGAAAAGCAAGAAGGTATTTAATATAAGTAAGCTATTTGTCTTGTTGTCCCATTTTCCTCTCATCAAGGATGCTGTGCCTTTTTTCTCTCTTATTAGAAAAATGAACATATACTCATTGTTAATCAGACTCTTAGGGCCAGTATTAGGAGGCAGTCATGCAATATACACAAGTTTAACCAAGACTGGAAATATAATAGGCAGTGAGATTTACCATGGATCATATTACTTCTACCTGCGGAACCTCAGTCATATTTAGCATTATTTATTTATAAATTTAGTGAACTCTTAAGTCTTTGTTTCTAATAAAACTAAACTAAATATGGAGCCATCAATAATTGTCATACATGAGTCATTGCACTAGAAATAGGACACATATGTGAGTAAACTTCCCTCTGTTTTAGAAATAAGCATAATAATTATAATTATAAGTATTGAATGGCTGGATCATGATCAAAATAGTCCTTAAATGAGTCTTTTGCTAGGAATTTGAACATTTCAATATTTTCTGAAAGAATGGCCTACAAGGAGAAAAAATGCTAGGCATGTCTCTTATGGAGTTCATCATTGCCATTAGCAAATATTTTCTGTGTCTCCTGTGCCTGGTGGTGTGGGGATGATGATCGGCATCACTGACCGCCATCTAGATGTCCAACGCTAAATTAAGCTTCTCTGATTTATATTCATGACTTCATTGGAGTCCAGGCTCATCTGTTCTTACAAGCTGCTCTGTTGCGCTCCTACCAGCAAATTATGTGACAGTACCAACCTGGTGCTAATTTACTGAACTCTGGACTCTGTGCTACCCACAGAACAGCTCCCAGTTTATATAGATATCCCTGCTCATTATTGTTTTCCTGCTTCCCTTGTCTCTAAGTGAGCACTGCCAAGCCAATGATATACCCACTGTAATTAAAAGCCCATGAAGCAAATCAACAGTACACTTTTCCATCTGTGGAACTGCAGCGCTCTACATTATTTGTATACCCTGATGAGAGATATAAAACTTCCATTCAGTAAGTTAAGTCATTCTAGGTGAAATAAACACCATTATTCAGAACAGTCTTTTAAGCCATACTTCTGAAGTCATAATTTTGAATTAAGTCCTAATTTTGAGAAGTTCATTGAGGAATTTCCAACAAAGTCAAAAGATTAAATCTTGAATTCTCCATCAGTGTCTAATTCACATTTCACTCTCTTGCTTCATCTCCCAAATACTCTCTTCTGTATACAATAAGCTTAAAGAATATTACCACAAGTTTCTCAGACTTCTTTCCTATCAACTCATTCCTGTTAATTCAATTTCCCCATAATGTCTGACTCAACTTCTATTAATTTTTAAGACATAGACAGAGCTATTTTTCCTCTTTTTCAGTTCATAACATACCATCTCAATGAATGTTCTGTTGTGACTCAGAAAACAATGCCACAAAGGGTAGTCTCCAACTCATGATTTGCTAGGAATACAAGAGGAGAAACAAGAGAGATCTGTAAACACAAGACAGGCTTGTGAGCATGAGTTGTGGTTTCCAAATCATCATCAAAATGTGAGAAATACATGCCTGGTATCCTTGCTATTGCAAGAGAACTGCTAATCGTGTCTTTATGGCTATATAAACCTTGTGGTAGTGAGAGGATTTTTGGAACAGAGATGGTAGATTTTAGAAAAACAAAGAAACTGGTGTTTTAAAAAAGGTGAAGAAAAATACCATTATTCTTTCTCCCATGTTTTTCCGGACAGGAGTTGGTCTCATAAAACTCTTAATAATTTTGCTACAGGTGTTTAAAAACTAGAGCATAAAATGGCCATATTAAACCTTTTTTTCAGAAAACCATGATCAAATATTCTCTATGCTTTCTTCTTGTTAACCCATCTTTTGTCAACTGTAATCCATAATGAAAAATAAAAAAAATAAATAATCATATTTTTGCTAACTCAGCTTCCTATTATATATATTATGTAATATATATTATATATATGTATACACACACACCACACACACACACACACACACACACACACACACACACATATATAATTTTGTAGTATGGGTTGCACATAACTTTCATTCAAAAGGAGCATTCCTGGATTAAGTGTCACATGATAGATGGAATTTAAAAACATTTTTAAATATGTTGATTTAACATATAAAGTCTTCAAATATTTTATATCATATACTGGGACAAGGCTGACTGTATGAAATAGCTAGATCTTCTTATTGGCAAATTATAATGCATATAATATTGTAGATTTCTTTTTTATTTATTAAACAAATTTCATTGATAACAAATCTTAAAGAAAAAGAAACACCTAATATTAAGTATATGTAATTCCAATGTAAGAAATTACAGGTCACATGAAAAGTTTCATTTTATAGCACTTGAGATTTATCACAAATTTAGCAATTAAATCACCTGTGTCAAAACTCTTTACCATAAATCAAAGAAAAACCAAAAAGACTTTCATTTCTTAAAGTGTTTTAATAATATAATGACTTATATTAGAATAAGTGAAATTTTTAAAAATCATACTCTCAAAAATTGACTTAGGAAGTAAATATTTATTATTATGCTTATTTTGCAGAGATATTTAAAATAAATGTGACCATTTAGAAATTAGAAGCTATAAACATTACCGGTTTTTAATTCAAAAGCCAAGAGAAACAGTTGGAAACTTGCTATGTATAATGTGAGAGTCAGAAATAGAGGAAAATGTATTTGCCGCACATGACAAATTGCACATATGGATTCACAGTAGCAGTGACTACATGCAAACGATGAGATCAACCCAGTGAAGTTCTAGCATGCATGAGCGAAGAGGTTATGAAGTCACACCCCTAGCTTAGAAGCTACTGTCAACTGGATGACTGCTAGAGTAAGGATGATCAATTCTGCTCAGAGATGCAGTCCCAGAGAGGTGACCCATGTTCCAGTGGATGACCCTACGCCATGTAAGACAGACTGCGGTAAGTGAATCAATGTGTTCAAAAACAGAACACATGAATGTGGACCAGAAAATTGTGGTGGAGCATACAGGAGACATTGCAAATGAAGAAATGGAGTGATGAATTTGCTAAAATCAAAGTACTCATGTATGGCACTCTCAGGCAATGAAAAAAGAAAATTTGAAGTTAAGAAAAGAATAAAATAATATTGAAAAAATACACAGACTTCCTGAAATATTTAATCTCAGTAATATTTAATGACTAATATAAGCACTTCAGGCTTTACTTTTGTTTCCTTAGTGCTCAAGTTCTATATTGTTCAATATCTTTTTATGTTCTCTTCTTTATGAAAAAATGATATTAGAAAGAAATAGCACCAAAACTGGTAGTACACATTTACTTCTGCCCAATGCCAGTAGTGGAAAATTTACTACCATCAGAGACTTTCATGTAAGTAGAAAAGAGAGTGGTATGGGGAACAAATAAATTTGTTCTGATTCTTTCTTTGTTTAGGAGAATGAACATAAGATTCAGACTCCCTACACAATATACGAAATTCATTTGAAATGATGATTACCATAAAATCATAATATAATCCAATACTATCAAATCTGGCTTTCAAAGACAGTTTTAAACACACTTATACACATCCACTTGCCCACCCCTCATTTACACACATAAAACATGTGATAGGAAGAGATGGAAAGATAACATGTGTGCACAAGAGACAGAGTAAATGTGAATAGGAGCTTTCTGGCATCCCCTGTTCTGACACTGAGATAACTACTAGGTATACATCTGCAGATGATGGTCTGGAGGAACCAGAAGCCACAGTTAGAACTCATTATTGCCTTAGGCTCAAGACAATCTAAGATTAGAGATGAAATCTCTCCTTATCACATGATTTAAGCAGAAAAAAAGGTCAGAGAGAGAGAAAAAGAAAGAAACTTTAAGTTTCATGAAAAGATATCCTGTGTTATTATAAATGACAACCTTTACATTGTACAAGGCGCCTTGCCAAAGAAGTATAACTTAGAGGTTAGTTTTTTCATATACATACATTCAATATGATTGTATCATTTCCCTCTTTTTTCCATTTCTTCGAACACTCCCATATATCTTCCCTTTGCTTGCACTCTTTCAGATTTATAGCTTCTATTTTGCTTTATTTGTGTAACAAAAACATTAAATAGTTTTGGTCGTGAGTCCCACACTTTGGTAAAAACATCAGTGTTTGGGGACAGAGTGGTATGTCTAGAAAGAAACAAGTTCTGTGCCAATCTTTCCCGAGAGCTTTTAATATTAAACTACTTGATCAGGTAACTTCTGTGTCATATCTCAAAATAAAACTATAATCATTGATTTTTAATGAATCATGAGAGTAATTGCAGATTGTGTTACCAGAAATAATTTTATAGAATGCTTTGGATACTTAGCTTTAAAAACATACAGTTGTCAGATACATATCATGCCTTCTGAAATAGAGGCAGTGTCATTCACTAGAATCCTCATATGTGTTGTGCCACCTTCAGTTAAGACCTAAAATCATGTCAATAATTTGATATCAGAGAATTAGTATGAATAACACCCTGTTTGACTAATCTGTAGAACTGGGCATCTGATGTATTATAAAAATTATCTGATTTTTGGTCAATAAAAATTTACTGTTCATTTTCATTAACAGTGTTTGCCTACCATGATGCTTCCATTGTACAAGATGAGTTGAAATTATATACTGACTAAATTATCAATACTCTATTATAGAATTTGTTAAATATTAATCACTTTAAAACACATTTAGAATGCAGAGAGATGTGGTAACAGCAGTAAGTTTGTTGGACTAAGAGAAAATCCAAATATAGGAACTGGAGACTTTATAGTGCATTCCTTGCCTGCTGCACATGAATGAATGTCTGAGTTTGTCTCTCAGCACTCAGGTAAAAGGCCAGGCTTGACAGTATGACCCTAATGCTAAAAATCAGAGAGAGATCAATCCTGGGGGTAGTGGTCAGCCAGTCTAGGCAAAATCATGAATTGCATGTTTAACTAGCTTTCCTATTGCACAACAGAAGGAGAGATGGAAAATTATTAGTAGCCTGAAATACTGCTCCCAGGCTTTGAAGAAACAATTCACAGTATAGTGAAACTGAATTAAGGTTATTTTGTCTGACAGGTACGGAATAAATTCACACACATGCTGTTCTGATCATGCTTTTAATTTATCTGACTATTTTTCTGCCCCCTAATTTTCTTCTAAGTTCTAATCATTTCTACTTTTTCCTTGTTTCAAGTTTTCTCTTCCAATTCTATTCCAGTTATCTCTTGCTTCTTTTATCATCTAGCTTAAAAACATTTTTTATAGGAGTCTTGAGGCAATAAGAAAAAAAACATTAAAAGAGTTCCGTCTCAGCCGGGCGGTGGTGGCGCACGCCTTTAATCCTAGCACTCGGGAGGCAGAGGCAGGCGGATCTCTGTGAGTTCGAGACCGGCCTGGTGGTCTACAAGAGCTAGTTCCAGGACAGGCTCCCAAACCACAGAGAAACCCTGTCTCGAAAAATAAAAAAAAAAAAAAAGAGTTCCGTCTCATTGGTGATAGTACATTCCTTGGGGAAGCAAGGTATCAGGTTGTTTACCATGACTACTTAAGGTCTCAAGGTTTCTGATGTAAGACTGTGATCAGAAGCTGGAGGCACAGTGCCTTGTGAGAAAAGCTGCAAGACATAGGTTTTCATCAGTCATATTTGACAGGTGAAGAATAGGCATGTCTTTTAGATTGTTTGTGTTAATATCTTTGGTTAAACATCCACAACTCTGACCTTGTGCATATCTGTAAAGATTTAACTTATGATCCATTTACAGAAACATTCAGTCTAATTTGAACTTTCTCTGAGGTAAAAATGAAATAATTGTATGTAGTTTAGGTAAAAGAAAAATAGCATACTTTTTAGTGTCATATAGTCCTCATGGTACAATAGATCCAGTATGAAGCATATCCTAGTATATTTTTTACATGTCAAAATTATACAGCTTAATCAGAAGTCATCTTCCTGAGCATCCATGGATACATGCACCCATAAGATTGAGAGCAATCATGAGATTAAATCTACATACCATATGTAACCATATACTTCAGTGCAGGTATTAGGGAGACACCTTATCTGCTTTAGCAAATGTGAAGTTACAAACAGGAGCAGCAGTGTCCAGAGTCGGTGGTTCATAGGCCTTGCCTGGATGGGATTCTCCTCCATCAAAGAATCATTCCTCTGGTGGTTTGACATCTGGACACTAGTTTTCACCTGTTGCAACTTCCACAGCCCCCAAAAGAGAATCACAGAGGAAAACAACTATACTGATCCCCAACATCAACATAAATGCTTAGACCAGACACATGTGCACATATACACCCCTTCCAATTTAATGCAGCTCCACAAAATAGAGTGAGAAACTTCCTTTTATACTTTTTAGTTATTAAAGAGTAAAAATCTGGCAAATTTTGCAAAATGTACATGTAAAGTTACTAGGATTTTGTAGATACTAGTATACACGAAAAATAGGAAAATGCAGAATGATACTCAGGGCAAACTATGCTTCACAGGGTGAGATCCCCATGAGAGATAATTATGAAACCATGGTATGAAGGTGTGGTGTATCCCTGAGAATACATGCTGCTTTGCATTTTTCCAAAGCCTCATTCCTCTAATTAAGTTGTCCATAGCTAGCTTCAGACTAGATCTAGACAAGAATTAGACAATAATTGGGGGCTGGAGAGATGGTTCAATGGTTAAGAGTATTGCCTGCTCTTCCAAAGGTCCTGAGTTCAATTCCCAGCAACCACATGGTGGCTCACAACCATCTGCAATGAGGTCTGGTACCCTCTTCTGGCCTTCAGGCATACACACAGACAGAATATTGTATGCATAATAAATAAATAAAAAAAGAATTAGACAATAATTGAGAAGTTAACTCTGAAATATACTGGCTTTTTATACATTCTCAATAAACAAATGGGCTTTTTCTACATGATGAGCATGTGTGTATTGACATTGGGGTGTTACAGAAAGAGAAATGCAGGTACTTCTTACTAGGATTATGTATGGTATGGCACTGTATCAAGTTTCTTGATAGTTGCTTTTTCCACTTGCAAATCATTCTTTCTTTTCCCATCCTAACTCTGTCTGAAAATTTCTGCACAGCAAGTGATCACACATGCCCCCTTCCTCTTGCAGTTCTTTGTCTCCACCAGTGTTACTTTATAATTGTCTCTTTCTTGTGCTTTCAAATACAGGGCTGTCTTGATTCTCTTCTAATAACTGCACTACTCAATACTTTTTTAACCACATTGGACTATGGTATAAACACTATGCACCTGTTGTATGTAGGACAGCTTCCAATATATCTGCAAGCGCTGTGGTTTTATACTGCTTTTGTTTCTCTTTAAACAAATTCTGTCATGTTAAAAAGTAAAACAATATCATCAATCACGAGAAACAGATCTGCCTACCTTTGCAGCTGCATTACAAAAACAACCCAGTAAACATGTTTTATTTGTATATACCAAGTGAGGCACTAGCTAACCATGGCTCCTGGAGATTGTAGGCTGTATTATTTCAATATGCTTTGTGTGCAAGCCTCTGTTTTAGATAATGATTTTCTTTGTAGTCCTTAATTCTCCAGTGTCCTCCAAGTTGTTGTATGTATCCAGTGAATGAAGGCCTAAAATCTTTATACAATTATTCTATAATTTTAATTATACACTTACATAATGGATGTTCAACATTTTCATTTTAGGATTAAAAATATATAAGGCTATTGTTTTTTGCAAAGATGGAGCAACTTTATGTTAATGTGGAAAGTTCGGTTAGATGTTATAGGTGACTCTGTAGATCAGTGTAGATCGGTGGTGGATGTTATTCTCTACAATTCCTTACCTTCACTCCTCCTGTGTAACAAGAAAACCTTCTAATCATAATTCACTTATAAGTCCTAAAATGTGTGTGTGACCAATGCGTGTAAGCTCACACACATATGCAAGCACACATGTATGAAGAAGAGACAAATAAAAGCCTTCCCTGAGTTTATTATCTGGTAGTTTTCTGTGAAGATATACATCATACCATAAATCCTTCCTTGTTTTAGCCCTGAGAGTCTGACTTACTTAATGTCATTCTCTGGACTTTAAGTTTTCCCAACCTGGAGATGAGAACTATCACATTGAAGTTGTCAAATTTCACGTTTGAAGATAGCTGTTTGTCTATCCATCTTTCTTTTTCCTTTCTTCCCTCTGTCTCTTACACACACACATACACACACACACACACACCATCTCATATATCTATCATCTATCTATCTATCTATCTATCTATCTATCTATCTATCTATCTATCTATCATCTATCTCTCTATCTCTCTATTCATCCATTTATTTATTTATCACCCATCAAGCATTCATCTGTCTGTCTGTCTATTTATGTATCTCACTGTATGTCCTCTTTTATCTTCATGATGAACGTTAGAAAAAGTCTTCTTTTTAGTAACCTTGAGAAACTGCTCTGCCACCATGACCTTTTTATATTCTACATATTTACATTGCTGTGCATTTCCTTATTCTTTACATATTATCTTATTTTTGCTGAAGTCCTGATAGACTCATTACACCTAAATTATTAATTTTTAAACTTATTTATCGATTTATTTTATATTGCAACCACATTTTCTCCTCCCTACTTTTCTCCCATTTCCTCCCTCAACCCCAACTCAATCCATTCCTCTCTGCTTCTATTCAGAAAGGGTCAGGGCTCACATGGGTATCAACAAAGCATGGGAAATCAAGTTGTAGTAAGACTAAACACCTTCCCTTGTATTAAAACTGGGCAAGGAAATCCTTTATGAAGAATTGGTTCCCAAGAGCCAGCCAAAGTGTTTGAACAGTTCTTACTCCCATTATTAGGAGCCCCACAAGTACAAAAATCTACAAAACTGTCACATATATGTAGAGGAACCAGATTGGTCACACAAAGTTTTCGTGGTTGTTTGTTTAGACTCTCTTGAGTTCCTTTGAGCCAGGTTACTTGTTTCTGTGATTTTTTTTGTGTGTGTATGTGTGATGTCTTTGACCCCTCTGACTCCTCTCTCCCTCTCTTCAGCAGTTGTGGGTCTCTGCATCTGGTTTCATCAATTACTGGATGAAGGCTCTCTGATGACACTGGGGTAGTCATAAAAAATTGCTATTGATCCTAGCCTTTATGATGGATCTACTACAATTATTGCAAAAGGATACGCTTATCAAGTAACTTTCTTAATGATATGTAGACAAGACCCTATCAAAAGCTGAAAAGTAAAGTCAGACAGTATTTATAATGAGTTTTGTTTGAAGCATAGGCTTTGATGTTTGTAAGTCTTGGCTGCCAAGTGTTCCAATGATTCTTGAAGAAATATACTAAGGAAGCTAAAGAAATGGCTCTGCAGTTAATAGCAGTTGCCTTGCAGAGGGCCCAAGTTTAGCTTTCAGCAACTCAAGGTAGATAGCAACCATCTACAAGTCCAGTTCCAAAGTCTGATGATGTCTTTTGATTTCCATCATCATGAAGCACACGCATGATACATAGACAGAGATAAAAACAGTCAAAATATTCATAAATATAGAATAAAATAAAAAATACTTTAAAATATATTATATAGCTATTTTATAGGTTATAGGTAACAAATATATACTATAAACTTACAATAAAATTTCACTTCTAGTAAGACATACAAATCAAGTTTATATTATTTCAGGTAATTTAAATTGTATATTCTCTGAAAAATGTGCTAAATGTTTAATTACTGGGTTTTATGATAGCAAGACTCCACTGTCAACAATATGTATTTTGAATAAGACTTTCATAAATTATGAAACTAGAAATGAGATACCTTTTACCAACTGATATGTTTCATGAGGTATAATCATTTAAATTTGATTCTTAAAAAAGTTAAACAACAGGAATAATATATTTCCTTTTGTCCAAAAAAATACTTGAAGGACACATCGCAAAATATTGAAAACATCCAAAAATTGATCCCATTGGAGAAAGTACATTCTGTTGTAGTATTGAGAGGATTGTGTTAAATGGGCTTGTCTAATTCTTCTATATTTAGGTGCTCATCTCACTTTATTACCTGTGTTTGTCTTTCAAATCTTTTTTATTTCCCTGCCTCAGGGTACATTTTGGGTGGGCTTGCCTTCACATTTTCTAATTCCATAGTTCTGGGTTTTTATTTTTTCCAGAAATTTTTCCAAAGAAACTACCACACCTATAAAACCCTAATGCTTTTTCAATTATAACTGTTGTACACCCCAAAAGGTATTTTACCTGGAGACATGAAGTTTGTGTGTCAGTACTATTAGTAAATTATCATTTCCACTAGATATCCTATGCTTGTTTGTTAATTTGAAACTGTATCATTGACCTTTCTGACTATGAGGCACAGAATTTACTTTCTTCAGGGGGAGCTTATTCTTGGGATCCTTCAACAGTTTTGCAAGTGAACACTGTCTCTGCTTTCATGGTAGGGATGTGCTCTGATCTCTCCTGTCAATATGTGTTTATTTGTCTCAAAGCTGCCCATAACTCTAGTTTCAGTGAAGTCTGACACCATTTTATGGCTTTATAGGCACTGCACTCATATGGTATGCACACACACACACACACACAAACACACACACACACACACAATCACATGTACACATGAATATGAGTGCACGCAAGAAGACACAATTAAAGGTAAATAAATCTTTACAAATACAAAACAGGTGACTGTGTGCAAGCATCAATTTTCTGATTTATTATTTATACACTTCCCATAAAATCATACTCTATATTGTAAATACACAGAATACAACTTAAATTTTAAATAAAATCAATTTTACAAAAAAAATTGATCCCATTGGGAAGATGAAGTGCAATTTGCATCGGTCTCACTTTATTTTTATCCATGTTTCTTTTCCAAACATGGTTCTTTGAGGACTTTTCATGCACTGTACTTGTATGTTAGATATCATTCCACTACCACTATGACAAGGGCCACAGCAACTGCCCTATTTCTGCCAGTTTCCCATGGCTTCTTCCCAACACATGCCTCCATGTCCTATGTCCTCTGGTTCAACCCACATTCTTTCTTCCCTAGACTCAAGGCTCCTGGTTAATTGTCTTCTGAAAAATAATCTTTCATGCTTATTTTAGTTAATATTGAACTATTCTTTTATTTAAGTCTTAAATCCAATGTTTAATCTTCTGAGAAGGGAAGTTATGAATGTTTACTTTTCATAAATCAAGTTCTTACTAAACCGCTTGAAGTCTAAGATGAGATAAATGATATTTCATGTGAAGTTATATTTTTACTCTTTTAGTTTGCTCATGGTTAGCATGAAGGACTAAAGAATGCTAAGTCAATAGAAACATAATATTGATTATAATGGTGTAACTTTTTTTCTATTTGCTATAACACCAGACATTAAGTGCTAACGATACTATACTATGATGGTTGATAATTTTAGCTTATGCTAGTGAAAATTTCCTACTGAAAATTCTATTTCTTTGTCTTATTTTTCAAATATAAGAATAAAATAATAATGTAAGAATTAATAATAACAGGATCACCATACAACTCATATTCTTACTGAGTTCTTCAGTCAATTACATGTATTTCAAATATGACATGATGTGGAAATAAAGGATGATTGTGTTTCTTACCATCTATAGAACCCTAACTATCTCAAATTTCAAGGTCAGATTAAAGTGAGATTGACCAATCAAACTTGCCCAATCAAATATAAGAGGGTGAGTTATTTGCATTTTTGTAAATACTGACCTAAATTCAAAATAAACTCATTCAAAAGGAAAAATACACTAAGACATAAGGAGTTTTTCAAATATGACATTTTTGCAAAGTGTAAATAAAGTTGTGTGTCAATTTTGTATGGTATCACATACCTATGATGTCAAGAGACAAAATAAGGAGGTCATTATTTTCAAGACCACTTTTGACTCCCCAAGAAGTTGAAGTCTCTTAAACTCTTCACGAGACCCCATTTTTAAAAGAATTGTCTTACATTATGTACATTTGCTTTAATAATGCTAGTAATTAATATTTATTACAAAATAATATTATGAATCAGAGAAAATTCTTAGTAATTGAATAGTGCAATCTCTTGCTTTCTCTCCTGGTCATTAGAAGATAGAGCATTTCTAGGCATTTAAACAGCAATATACAAAGGTTACACACAGTAGCAACAGTCATATAAAGCCAATATAAAGTATATCTCCACTTGAACCAAATATTTACAAATAGAAGAAAGTATTTGCATTTGAACGTGAAAAGTAATAAAAGAATCATGAGCCATTTGGTTTTTAGAATATTAAATTTTATGAACTCTTTATGGAACATTGAGAGAAGGCACAGGGATAGTTAGAACCACTGCAGTGTGCATTCTACTTTTAGCCATACAGCTTAAAGTCAAAATATGTCTATTTTTCACTACACAATCTCCCTAATAGTTGTTTTTCCAATACAATAATTTACAAATGTTTTGAGATACAGCTACATTCTAAATTGTGTTTATTGCAGATTATACCACAGTCATTTTGAAATTAGCATTTTATAAAATATTAATCTACAATTCACTAAAAAGTTTAATAATCTAAAGATGAAAAGAATGGGAAAGTGAACTATAAGAAAAAAAACTAGCCATGTAAAATATTTCTGTGAAAAAAAATATGTAACCACTGTATTTTCCTTTTTTAAAAGATGCATTTATTATGTATAAAGTCTTCTGCCTGCATATATGCCTGCACATTGGAAGAGGACACCAGATCTCATTATAGATTAGTGACACCATGTGGGTGCTAGAAATTGAACTCAGGACCTCTGGAAGAGCAGCCAATGCTTTTAATCTCTAAGTATTCTCTCTTGCCCCAACAACTCTATTTTCTTTTGAACTAATAAATGGGAAATGAGACAAGACTCAAAACATGCTTTGAACATCACCTTTACTTATGAAATGATTAATTATAAATTTATTTATGTATTTATTATTGTCATCAATTTCTTCTTATTGTATTTTTCGGGTTGTCTTCACTTGTGTACACTGCCTGATCTCTTTCAAAATTATTGCCTTCATTTCAGAGGCGTATGAAATACCTAGAGAGGGCTAGATGTATGTTTAGTTACTAGTGAAGTGTTCAGCAGCTTGAGAAAATAAAGGGCATCAAGTCAAGTTTGAGGAAATAAAGGACATCAAATCAAGAATAATCACATCTCGTGAAAGTTAAGAGATTAGATGGCTTTCTTCACTTATAGACGGAACAAAGGAAAGCCACCCCAGTGTACCTTAGGATAAAAATATCTGTGGAAAGGATGAGAAAATGTGTAAGGAAAGTCTGTCACTACACAAAACTCAGCCATGGGTACTGTGTCGGGTACAATCATGCTCTTCTCGTCTCCACTTTCCTCTTTGCATCCAGGTCTCTGATTTTGTTAGACTCTGATAAGTGAGCATTCAGCAGAAATGGCATTCCTCCACGAATACAAATCACCATCAGAAACCTAGGTAGAGAAGCAAATTGACTGGAAAGGAGATACAAGGGCAATTTAGGCTACATTGCCTGCTTGGATATCTATTTGGCAATGCTGCTCTTTTTTCCCCCCAGTGCATGTCTAGAAACAAATAAGATAATATTGATTATAAGAATATAAATGAATTATGCAGTTCGTTCTCTTTAAAATCTACCAATATCGAGACGTATTTACAACAGTATAGCAGGCGAATACTTTTGTATATTGAAGAGAAGTTTCTTAAATGTTTGGCAGAGAAAATACACCTATTCCCAAAAGATATTCTGTAGTAGTTGAGAAAGTCAGAGACAGTTCTCAGTTAATTCATAAAGAGTTTTGTGAAATACAGTTTTCAAGTAAAAAAAAGATGTTGTATATTATACCAATTAGATTCCTTTGATTCAAATAACAATTTAATCATATTGTATGGAAAACTAGTTTATATAAAAGATTTTCAACATATCCACTATTTGGCCCTCTGATATGAGGTTCAATGTATGCCATCCACCAACACACAATTTATTACCAATTTCTTTTAAGATCGACTTTTACTATAAGTGCTGTATAGCCTAGAATTCACTATGTAGATCATAGTGGTCTCAAACTCATATGAATCTATTTTCTTCTGCCTCTAAAGAGCAAGGATAAAAGTTTTACAGCCCTGCCTGCCTACCTGCAATAATTTTTAATTTAATTAAAACAAGAAAGAAGCCGGGCGGTGGTGGCGCACGCCTTTAATCCCAGCACTCGGGAGGCAGAGGCAGGCGGATCTCTGTGAGTTCGAGACCAGCCTGGTCTACAAGAGCTAGTTCCAGGATAGGCTTCAAAGCTACAAAGAAACCCTGTCTCGAAAAAACCAAAAAAAAAAAAAAAAAAGAAAAAAAAAAACAAGAAAGAAAACGATGACAAAACTGTAGTTTCAGTCTGGTGCTCCTATGTGGGGCTCTGTCATTTTCTCCATCCAATGCCAGGTGAAGGTTCTATTGTGATATGCAAGATATTCATGAGTATGACAATAGGATCTGGACATTTCTGGCACCCTCTCCTCAGCTGTTCAAGGAACTAGCTGGGGACGTCTTCCTGGAAACCTGGGAACCCCTCTAGAGTCAAGTCTCTGCCAACCCTAGAATGAACCAGACTGAGCTCTCAAGGTCCTGATGAGGAGCAAAAGGAGGGAGATCATGAGCAAGGAAGCCAGGACCGCGAGGAGTGCTTTTACCCATTGAGATGGTGGGACAGATCTAATGGGAGACCACCAAGTCCAGTCGGAATGGGACTGATGGAACAGGGGACCAAACCGGACTCTCTGAATGTGGCTGACGGTGGAGGAGGACTGAGAAACCAAGGACAATGGCAATGAACGTGAACTCTACAGCATGGACGGGCTCACTGTGAGCCTTGTCAGTTTGGTTGCTCACCTTCCTGGACTTAGGGGGAACTGGGAGGACCTTGGACTTAACATAGTGAAGGAAACCCTGATGGCTCTTTGTCTTTAGAGAGGGGTGGAGTGGGGGTATGGGTGGAAGGGAGGGGAGGGAAGGGGGAGGAGGAGGGGAGGAGATGGAAATCTTGAATAAAAAAATGAGAAAAAAAAACCAAAAAAAAAAAAAAAACTGTAGCTTCAACTTTATTACGGCAGCAACTGATAATCTGATTCTAAATCTAATTTAAACTTACATTAAATGTTGAATGCTGAAAGTTTGTATTGTACATTGGACAGCTTTGATTTTAGTCTTTATTTTATTGGTGTTGGGATTCCTGGCCATTGCTCTACCCTTGTTCATCAATGCTTCTGGTACTTTCTCAGGCACCCTGCTTATCTCAAATCACTTTACTAAAAGTATCACTTCCATCTAAGTAAAGAATAAGAACTTATTTATACTGGACAAACATTTCAGGTAGTGTAAGGTATTTTGAATGTAGTATGAGCATCTCTATTTAAATAATGATTTACTATTTCCAAATTATCTGAACATACATGATTTACTGTCCTCCCATTTAGAAAGTTATTCTATCACAACTTGTATGAATTAAAATTTTGTAATAAAATTATTTGTGGTACCTAATCTATGGTAAATGCCTTAAATTGTGATTGCTGCGCAAAAAAAATTCCATGGCTAAAGCATCATTAAAAGAATTTGTTTAAATTGGTTTATGGTTTTTGAGGTTTAGCGTCCATGTTGATATACCAAAAGAGAGAGAGGGAGAGACGGGGGGGGGGGGGGGGGGGGAAGAGGGATACAGGAGTGTACTGGGAATCACAGGAGTTTTTTTTTTTTTTTTTTTTTTTAAATCAAAGCCTGCCACTGGTGACTCATCTCCTCCAACAATGTCACAGTTACTAATTCTTCTTCAATGGTTCCACCAATTGGGAATTAAGCATTCAAATATATGTTCCTATAAGGACCATTTTTTAGTGGGTTATTTGTAGAGTTTCATGAATATAAGATGGGGAGAATAATGGTATTCTAGTTGCATTCATGAAATTAATTAAATTATGTTCAATTTGAATGTACACATAAATACATACACATATATGTATACACACATCACATATATATATATAGTATATGTGATGTGTGTATATTGCTTAGGAGTATGGCATCCTAGATAAATGGATATAGCTTGGGCTTGCTTTGACAGTTTAAAGACTCCGGCCATTTAAAGTTCATGTTATATGTTTCCTTCTTGCAGTTTGAGATATAAACTATCAGCAGTTCCTCATACCATGCCTGTTGTTTGCTGCAATGTCTCTCTTCAGTGATGGTGATGAACTCCTATTTTTCTAGAACCATAAGCTCAAAACAAATCCTTTCTTCTACAAGTTGCCTTGGACCTAGTGTTTTTTTCACAGCAATAAGAAAACAGCTAATATAGTTCCAATTTTCAAACACTATTATTGCATGTGTATGCAATTTGTGTATGTGTTTGTATGGACATGTATATATAGAGGAGGACATCAGGTTTCCTGCTCAATCAGTCTCTACCTTATTTTCTGGTGAAAGGCTCTGTTACTGTACTTCTAGGTAGGATGTCAGTGACCAAGTCCTCTTTCTCCCAATGATGTAGGATTCCACTCTGTACGCTTTGAATATGTTTTATTGCCATTAATTGATAAAGAAGCCTCTTCAGCCTATGGCAGGACAGAATATAGCCAGGCTAGAGGCAATATATAGAGAGAATAGGTAGCGTCAAGGAGAGGCCATGTAGCTGCTGATGTAGACAAATGCTGGAAATTTAATGGTAAGCTACAGCCTCATAGTGATACACAAATTAATAGGAATAGGTCAATTTAAGATTTATGAGGTAGAGAGGAATGTCTGAGTCATTGGCCAGGCAGCATTGTAATTAATGTAATTTCTGTGTAATTCTTTGGGTCTGGGCAACTGGGAAATGCAAGAACAATCACTGTTTACACAATGGCGCCAAAGGTGGGGCCCAGCAGCAAGGAAAACTGTGGATCACTACCCTTACTGTGAGTTTATTCCTAACTAAATAAACCCGTATAACACTCCATTCCAGGCTATTGTGGAACTCTTTGGTATGACAACACCCCTTGTCTTTCCTCACCCTCTTTTCTTTCTAACACTCCAGGTTAGAGGAACATGAAACAGTTCTTGCTTTGTTACAGTGTGATTTTTGACGGTGCTTAGCTCAGTGTCTCATAGTTCAGTGTAAGTACTCTTATTCATTGATCCATATTCATGGCTCTCCAACATTTATTATTAAAGATAATCTTATATTAACACTAGTAGTAGGAATTGGTAATAAATTTGTAGTTAAGCAGAATATATAATCTTAAAATGTGAGAATGTAAGAAACAGATATCAGTTTTGAATATTTTATTAATTTAAATCAAATGTTATTTAAATACCTGCTAAATTCTCAGATGATAGTTTTTTGAAATATTTAACACATAAAAAGATATTTTATGTTATTATTATTAATTAATTTTTCCCAGCCTGATCACAATTTCCCTCCCTCCTCTGCTTCCAGTCTTCCCCCACATCCACTCCTTTTTTCCTTTCAGAAAAGTGTAGGCCTCCCATGTATATCAGTCAGCCACGGCATATCAGAGTACAGCAAGATGAGTCATTTCCTCTCATATTAAGGCTGGACAAGGCAATCCATTAGAAGCAAAATGTTCTGAAAACAGGTAAAAGAGCCAGAAACAGTCTCTGCTCCCTCTGTTAGGAGTGTCACAAGAAGAACAAGCTATACAACTATAAAATGTGTGCATTTTTAAATGTATTGTGGAGGAGAACATATTAGTCATTCATTGTTATGAGAATGACAATTCAAAATTCTTGAATTTCTCTTAAACAATTATAACCAGTAATCGAAAAGTCTGTAGAAACCAGAACGCTATTGTATGAAGCCATCAAATGGATGTGACCTTTCGGTGACTTTTATTGACTAGGACTTGGGGAGGTGATGAGATTTTAATTTTTGAATATTAATATGCTTTCATCTAAACTGTTATCGTTCAATAATTTTATTGTCAAGTTAGCTTGAAAGTTTTAAAGGAGCATTTTATTGATCTCTCTCATTTTATCCTTCATTTTATAGTCATAATAATTTTCTTGAATAATGTAATTATATCATAATATATTTAAAATTAAGATATGTTGTATGTTAAAAAATAAAATTAAATAGCCCTTTTTTTGAGTTGAAAATGTTTTGTTTAATTAGACTAAGAAATATCCAGTTATTTGCTAATAATAGTAGTTATTTACTACTATTATATATATATCACATTATAATTATACATTTTAAATATGTCTATTGAATATATTATGCAAAGTTTAACTATATAGCATTTTACCCTGGCTGTATAAATTAGATATGAAGAATGAGTTGTCTCATGTATTTGTACATTATAACTTCTGTGGGTAGAGGCATTCTGAGAACTTGTGAAGACCTCATTATACTCTACCATTCAGGTATACTTAGTCCCAGTACTTTATTGCTTATAGTCATCTCTACCTTAGTTAATGGAAAATGGCATGCCTTTGGGGGAGGTATCATTTTATATTGGCCATAATACCAGGGAAGTATTGACATTTTTCTTTCTATTCAGTTACTATTCTGCAAAAAAATTCTAATTGGCAATTCACACCAAATGGAGCTTCATCTCACCAAATCCAGAGTAGCATGTGGTTAAAAGTCATCAATGAACCAACCCTATTCTCTCTCTCTCTCTCTCTCTCTCTCTCTCTCTCTCTCTCTCTCTCTCTCTCTCTCTCTCTCTTTCTCTTTCTCCCTCCCCACTCCATGTGTGCATATTTGTGTGTGTATGCATGTGAATATGTATATAAGCAAATGAAATCTTTTCCAGCTCCAAACAACACAGCAACACAGCACCTCAAACTTCTCTCTCAATTCATAAGCGAACCTTGGCTCTTCTTTGCTGCCATGCTACACCAGAGCAAAGACAGGGCCCATATGGTAACTGAGACACTGGTCTTACAGTATCTATCATTTCATCTACTCCCACCAGGCTTGACTTTCTTTTTATTTCCCTTATAGCTTCATGCTACCAAACTTCCTGCATCTAATCATGCCAAGTCTGCTCTTGCCTCTAGAACTTTCATTGCCTTGATTTTTTTTTGCCCATATCACTTATCTTCTTCGTCATGAATGTGGCTACAGTGTTACCTTTATTTTGTCACCTTCTTAGTAATGCCTTGTCCCATTAATTCTACTTAAAATATCAATTCACTAACTTCCAGACATGTCTCAACTCACTTCCCAAAGTTTGCTTTTTTATCATGTCAATCATTGTTAATGGATATATCATCTGTAGAATATGCTCAATACTGCGTATATTTTGATTTCTTTAGTTACTTGGGCACACAAATGAACTAGAAACAATTGAAGTAGAACTTGGAAGACAATAGATAACTATTAATTATTTTCAAGATTATGAGTCAGCATGGAACCTCAGATATTTTAGCATTTTTACTATCCTTTTAAAATCATATATTATGCCTTCAATCATCTTTTGTTTTCAACCCTATGCAGAAATGTTTTTGTAAGCTCTTTCAAATCTCTTTTTAGGAGATTTAAATCTATCTTTTTAAAGTTCTTCTAGTCTTAACCTAACATTTGCTATTCAGTGTGTGAATACTTGTGTCTGAGTTTGTTAGGATAAGGTTTGTAGAATATTCTAGCAAGTACAGAGGGACGTTGTAAATTCTTTTTATACCAAGATAAATAACCGTCTGAATTGCACAGATTAAATTACCCCCAGGCCATTTTGGAAGCAGGAGTATAGAGACAAATTCTATGGGTCTCCTGTAGCTCTATAAAAACCATTAAAGTTTCAATGAGGAAAAAAAAGCTCTCAATGAAAAGGTAAACCTTCTGCTTTAAAATGATAGAGACAAACACCCTTATGCAGTATGAGCATTTTTGGAGATAGTAGAGATCATCTGCATTATGTTCCTGTGTTGCACAAAAAAAAAGGATGTGTGGAAAGCATACTGCTTCAAATTCAGCTCCAATATTGAGTTAGCTGCAAAGCCCCATTTCTTAGTAAATGCAAGAAAATACACTGACATTTTCAAAGTGTATCTGATACATTTCAATAATTAATTCTTAAGTCAAAGAAGAGTCAGGAAATCAGATGAAGAGCACCGTAGCCTGAAAATTGCTAGTTGGAAGGGAAAAACAAGTCAGCAATAGATAGAAACTTTTTAAGCTGAATAAAAGGTTAGTGGGATACCACTGGAAACAAAGATGAAGCTTCCAGGTTTTTAATTATTGTTATTTCATAAACCACCAGAGGACTGAAAAATAATCAGTCCATAACTTTGCAGAAAAAGGTATATGTAGAAAAAGAAAAATTCATTTGCATTATAGAAAGAACTGGATTAATGAAATACTTATATAATAGGCAGTCTGATGGAAATAATCTCAGAAAAATATCATCTTTTAACTAAAACAACTTGTAAAATATAGGTAGTGGATAGGAACTAAAGAAATGTTCTAGTCAGGCATGGTGGCCCAAATAGGTATACACTGCAAGAACAGCTTCAGAAAATATGCTGTAATAAGCTCCACTGGGAAGGTTTATATGTATACTACATACATTTATCTTCATAAGGAAGACTATTGCAAGATTGCTATCTGAGTCAATAAAATTCTAGTTGTAAGTGACTAGTGTTTTAGTATGGAAAAGATACATTTTTGTATAAAATATCTAAGACATACATAAGAGTAATTATAATAAATTAATACCATTTTAATGGATCTGTCTGCAAAAACATGTTTCATGAGGTTTCTGGTTATGCTTTAGGCATTATTACTCTCAGTAATACCATAATTAAAAATAATATGATGAAGTTTAAAATTGAAGTAGTAAAAGGCTAGTGAAAACGTTCAATTTAATTCACCACTTACGTTGTGTTTGATTTTAATGTGCTTTCAGATGATCATGGCTGAGGAGGTGACAAGACTCTGATCACTGTCATTACTGACCTATGTAGAATATTTTTTTGTCGTAGCTTTTGATATCAGGTCTAGAGAAAGGTTAATGTATGCAGAAAGAGATGACTGCATAAAATCTATAGCATGCTTTATGAGGCGAAATCTACTCACTGAATGTAAAAGATGATTGTTGCAGGCAAATGCCTGTAACTTGGCATAGGAACCACATTCCCAGTGCTAATCCTAGTAAATGTTCACGGCCTTCAAGAAGGCAAATACAATGATACAATAAACCAGGAGGCTGATTTTAAATCATACATATGATAATGGCTATTCTTATATTATGCAATACAGAAACATGAAGCGAAAATGCTAGATACTGCTAAGAGAATCAAATGCAGTAGCTTGATTTCAGCTTACTGAAGATATTTAATATAGATGGAACTTATGACCTTAAAATGCTTCAAGGACAATAATTTAAAAAATATTTGCTTAGATTAAAAAAAAATCCCTACATGTTTTCTATGTTTAGTATATGTTATACATATTAAAATAAGTTGTATGTCCTTTGATCTCATTTTTTTCTTCAGAGAATGAAAGAGAAAAAAATGAAAGAGTAACGTAGATATTTGATTTGTAATCTGAAATTATATAACATAGTTGTGGTACAGGTAGGGAATTTTCTATATGTAACAGAACTTCTTATTTTGTAATGAAAGATGAAAGTCATTCTATTTTTGTTTTTCTCCTGGGAGAAATAAATCACCTAAGACAGGAACAAGTGACATGCCCTAATGCACGCTGCAATTACATAGAGGTTTCAGAAACAAACACGGCCACTGTTAGTTAAAGATAAATCTTGTTATGCTGAAATATAAGATGACATCAAAACTATCGTAGATGTGCAAGTCAAATGAGTATAAAATTGTCAAGGACACTGAACATCCCTAAAACTGTGCCCCATTAAAGCTCATAGAATAATTCTCTCCAAACACATGAGAAAAACCAGGATCTCAGGAAATGAACTCTTGAGAGGTCCTTGGGAACAGAAATGTCTGCCCATTAAGATAAAGAACAAAGATAATGCCTGTCTGGACAAGAACGCCCAATGCTTGTTTGGACTGATGAGGATAAAGATGCTAGATAAAATGGGTATAGAGAAGAGTTCTGAACAACGAAACTGTTTTAAATGGGAACTTATTTATTGGCACTGATGCGAGGAATCAATTTGAGAGAAAGAAGTCAGGGACAGGAGCAGAGAAAAATGTAGAGCTCAATAAAATTCAATAAAAAAGAAATTAAGTCTAAGTTTCTTGATAGAAGTGTTGCAATGGGTTCTTTGTGCAAGCAAAGAGCAGTGGTTGTGGTGGATAATATAGGAACATGAAACTCTGACTTTAATAATTTGAAAACCTGAGTGACCTGATGGCAAACAGCAGACTTCCAAGGAGAGGATGATTAGTCTCTAAGGTTCTTCATAGCCAAAGAAAAACAGGAGGATAAGGAACAGGAGGAAGAGAACAATTGTTGGTGATCAATATATAGTAAAAGCTAAAGACCTATACTGGAAAAATTGAGCCATTAGACGCTTTAGATGAAGATAATTGGTCACTTAAACAAGGCTTTAAAATTAATATTGAAAAATGTAAGTCATTTCATCCACATACTATAACAAGAAGTTCATTATACTATTAATGCCATATTTTATTACTGATGTATTATTGAAGCTAACAGGCTGAGTTTTATTATGGTGTTTGCTGGGGTAAAATATATTAGTGAAAAATATAAGAATTTGTTTCTGCTATTGAAGATTAAGCTATTCCATGATATCAAATGAATAAAAAAGCTTATTATATTTATAGATATCAAAAGACTACATAGACTTTTTTTTTTTTTTTTTTTTTTTTTTTTTGGTTTTTCGAGACAGGGTTTCTCTGCAGCTTTTTTAGAGCCTGTCCTGGAACTAGCTCTTGTAGACCAGGCTGGCCTCGAACTCACAGAGATCCACCTGCCTCTGCCTCCTGAGTGCTGGGATTAAAGGCGTGCGCCACCACCGCCCGGCAAAAGACTACATAGACTTTTTAACAAATTCCTTAGGAAATGAGATGTTATCAATAGATGTATACTTGTAATTAATGGTGTTTCTTTAAGTTATTGAGCCTAGATATAAATTATATTTGTCTATTCAGTTTCATATAGCAATGTAATTCATAATGCATTTGTTTCGAGGTAAAACTAGATGAAGATGCTAAATCATTTTCCCAGAAAACTGTTCAATACTGCTCCTCATATCTGTCCTTTGCATATAAATCTCAGCAACTCAAGGAAAAACAGTGATTGTAATATGTACTGACTGGAGTATGATATGTCACAGTACTGGATCAAAAAAGCCATATTTTAATATTCTTGATATATGACTTCTCTTTGTTTTTTGTAAAATTGCCAATAGAAGATTATGTCTCATTCATGATCTCCCTCCTTTTGCTCCTCATCGGGACCTTGGGAGCTAAGTCTGGTGCTCCTTTGTGGGGCTCTGTCATTTTCTCCATCCAATGCTAGATGAAGGTTCTATGGTGATATGCAAGATATTCATGAGTATGGCAATAGGATCTGTACATTTCTGGCACCCACTCCTCAGCTACCCAAGGACCTAGCTGGGGGCGTCTTCCTGGACACCTGGGAACCCCTCTAGAGTCAAGTCTCTGCCAACCCTAGAATGGCTCCCTTAAGTAAGATATATAATTCCTTGTTCCCATATCCGCCCTTCCTATATCCCAACCATCCTATTCCCCCAAGCTCTTCCCATCCTCCACTTAACACTTTTCTCTCCCCATCCCCCTTCCCCCCATTCCACCCCACCCCACGGGCTCACTGTGAGCCTTGTCAGTTTGGTTGCTCACCTTCCTGGACATAGGGGGAGCTGGGAGGACCTTGGACTTAACATAGTGAAGGGAACCCTGCTGGCTCTTTGTCTTGGAGAGGGGTGGAGAGGGGGTATGGGTGGAAGGGAAGGGAGGGAAGGGGAAGGAGAAGGGAAGGAGATGGAAATCTTTAATAAAAAAATGAGGAAAAAAAAGATTATGTCTCACTCTATATCTGATATTTTGATAATATTTAAGCAATTGTTAATTTGCTTTCAAGTGTTTTCTTACTGGTTAATGCTTTGGCATTACAATTATAAGGTGTATTATTTTCCAAAATAAAAGTTCTGTCTAATAATGCATTAATTTCAATGAATTTAACTTGGATTTCATGCAAATTTTTAATAATTGCACTATTTTACTCTTTTGCAGGTAATTTTTTTCATTTTTAAATTCTTTTACTTTTTATTAAAATAAATCCTGATTGCAATATATTTATTAAGATATATATATCTTAATATATACCACATATATTTACACAACATATTTATGAGGCTCATACAGTCAGACAACTTTAAAAGAAATCATGCTAAATTTATCTAAACTTTATCAGTTCAGATATATTTTAGTATTTATCTCCTTGCCACTTTAAAAATTGTTGATTACTTTGATGGTATTTAATTTTCTTACTCAAATCTACCATAAAGGATAATTAGTAAAGAAGAAAATTTCAACAACCAAATCATCATTATTCTGATTGATGATTTACTACAACATGTAAATGAGAACAGGTCAAAATTTAATTGCACAATATAAAACTAATAATGCAACCTTCAGCTGTTTATGCTTTAAAACCTCCCTGATAGAAGACTCAATGGAGAGCAACAGTTATTCTTATCACCCTAAAAGTGATTTTATACAAAAATTTAACACACACTGTTTTGGTAGATTATAAACATATATTCATGTTAGAAGTCACATTTACTTTTTTTCCTAAATGACTGAGACTGATATTTCCATTAAAGTTTTTTAATTTAATTACAAAATACATTATATAGTCTTTACTTTTGACTAAGGTCTAAATTCAAACATTACTTTGGAAGCTAAAAGATAATAATTATATGTGAGGCAAATGTTATGTCACAAATGTATTTCCTGTGGTTGTAAAATAGAATGATTATGGCTTTCAAATAATGTCATTTTGGTATAAATTAGGCTTCAAATTATATAGTTCCTTCTGTTTTATTTTGAGGATTCTCTTAAAAATAACAAAACTTTATTTTCTTGAATTTTCCAATCTTTCTGCAGTATTAATAAGACAATATATAAATAGTGAAAGTATGGGGAAGAAAAAATATGCTGATTGAATTAAATATGAAAATGCACATTAAGTACCTAAGTTTATTTATTACATATAGAGTCATTTTGCAGAAATGACCTTTGTCCATGTGAACCATGGGAAATGATGGATTAAACAACATTCAAACAACAGAAATGCCAAAGTTATTTTCAACACTCCCCAAAGCCTATAATGCATTTTAAGTTTTGTTACCTTAGTTATAGTTAACCTAAATCTATATCATACTACTGTTTTGTGACAAAGAAAACATTTCATTGATAAAGAATAACTGTTTTATTTGCTAAGAAGGTAATTTTGATTCTTTAAAGAACCCAAAATAAGATTGCATAGAAACATTATATGTCTCTAGGGGAAGTTATCCATATATTGTCATGTGTAGACAGTTCCCTGCTTTTGAATTTCCTTTGACTATACCGTGGTAATCTTATATATTTTATATTATAATTCTGAATCTATATCATGAATAGTGTATAACTTTATTTGTGCAACCTGAAGACACGACATACTTTCCCAAGATGATTTTGAATCTGAGGAAAATAAGTTTACAACATACTAAATGATTATTAAACCCAAACCTAACACAGTCTTATATCTAAATAGCACACTTATGCAATGTAATCTCAATAACTGACAAGGATGGGCAATGAACTTAAAAATTAAGTCATTTTAAAATGATACATGATGTAGGAGTGTCTTTTATTTGTGTTGATTTCATTGGTTAAATAAAGAAACTGCTTTGGCTTTTTGATAGGGCAGAAAATTAGGTAGGTGTCGTAGACAGAACAGGATGCTGGGTAGAAGGCAGGGTGGCAGAAGCCATGGCTCTCCTCTCCGAGACTGATGCCAGTTAGACTCATCCAGGTAAACCACAGTCAAGTGGTGATACAGATTATTAGAAATGGGTTGAATCAATATGTAAGAGCTAGCCAATAAGAGGTTAGAACTAATGGGCCAGGCAGTGTTTAAATGAGTACAGTTTCTGTGTTATTATTTCTAGGACTAAGCTAGCCATGCAGGAGCCGGGTGGGACGAAAAGCAAGCCTGTTTGCCTCATCACTAAAATACATATATTTTTATCACCAAAATAATTTCATTCTGAATAGGTGTCAGATTAAGAGTATACAGAACTCTTTTTATCCTTCTCCATATAGAACTTAATTAG